>NC_092108.1:29514549-29842049 GCF_045679555.1 Salvelinus alpinus
GTCAAAAAAATTATGTTAATAAAATTTGACAAAAGTATTTTCATACAGTTCTTACACATGTGTAATTGACATAAAAATCGAAAGAATTTCGAAAAACGGTCCAGAAAGCACTTTTTTAAGGGGGTGATAAGTTTTTGCCAAAACTTAAAAAATTTCAAAATTTGGATCTGGGGTCTTGACTTGCGTTACAGTAAGCCTATGAAAAAATAAGATGGAACTCACTCGCCCACTATAGGATTTTTGGGGTGTTACACAGCTCATTTACAATATGGCATTTGCCACCAACTTTGGACGAAACACCGCCGGTTGCAATATGAAATCCCACACAATCCCATCGTGTGTGTGGTTCGCTCTCTGCCAATAAGTTGCCATGTTATTTTGTACAATTGGGGGGGAGTTCCCTTACATGAGTGAAGGAACAAGAGCATATTGTCATTGCCAAGTCAAATCACTTTCAGGACACAAACTAAAAACTAATTGTATAGTTGTTGTTGAGGCAACCACAAATGAGGACATTGTGCAATATTTAGATTCTAACTAATGTCTGAGTCTAAAGGAAATTAAGTTCATGTATATATAATTTGATATACAGAAGAATATACTTAACTGTCTTGTGATTTATATTATCTTGTTTGATATTGTACATTTAATTTATATTATCTTGTTTGATATTGTACATTTAATTGTACCCTCCTTGGGTCGTCGGCCAGCCTGTCCTCCAGGTTCCACACCCAGTACAATGGCAAGTCGGAGCGAGCCAACCAGGACCTCGAGACTACTCCGCACTGCCTTGTCTCCGCCAACCCCACCACCTGGAGCCAGCAGCTTGTGTGGGTGGAATATGCCCGCAACACCCTGCCCTGCTCTGCCACGGGCCTATCACCATTTGAGTGTTCCCTGGGTTATCAGCCCCTGCTCTTCCCCGAGCAAGAAGAAGAGGTCAGCATAACTTCTGCCCAGAAGTTGGTCCGCCGCTGTCATCGTACCTGGAGGAGAGCCCGGTTGGCCCTCTTCAAGACCACCTCCAGGTATCGACGACCAGCGGATCGCCACCGGACCCCGACTCCCCGGTATCGTCTCAGGCAGAAGGTATAGCTATCCACAGGGGATCTGCCCCTCGGGGTGGAATCCCGCAAATTCTCCCCCCGGTTTATAGGCCGACACCCCGGTCAACCAGGTATGCGCCAGGTGGCGCCCCTAGAGGGAGGGGGTACTGTCACACCCTGATCTGTTTCCCTGTCTTTGTGATTGTCTCCACCCCACTCCAGGTAAAACCTACCAGCGTTTGTTTCCCTGCTCCTGCCTGTTTTCCTGTTCTAGTCTTTCCCGGTTTTGACCATTCTGCTTGCCCTGACCCTGAGCCTACCTGCCATTATTGTACCTTACCCCACCTACAGTAACTGGATATTTTCCCCCTGCCTGTCCTGACCCTGAGACTGCCTGCCGTTCTGGTCCCTTTATGCCCTCACTGGATTATTGACCCCTACCTGCCTTGACCTGTCGCCCCTGTTAGGAATACACTTTTGTTTCTTCAACTCTGTCTGCATCTGGGTCATGTGACGGCCCTCCCACTCTGTTTGCCGTATTCTTTCTCTTTGCTCTTGTTTTCCTTATTAGGATGTCGGTGGGCGGAGCCGGGAGAGTAGTCAGCGAAATGGGACACACCTGGGCCCGGGTGTGTCACTGGATAAATACACCTCTTCCCCATTCATTGAGGAGACTCTCTCCATGCAGACACACTGTTTGATTTTGGTTGTGGCATTTTTGTGTCAAATTTGTTTGTTTTCTTTCGCACCTTTCAACACCCCTCATCATCACATCTATGCACGCAACCACTCACTTACACTACTGACTACTGACTAGATACACCATTGCTTATTGTATATACATTACTTCAGTTATTAAATATATTTTTGTTATTCCTTATCTCCGTGTTGTCTCCCTTTTTTTTATGGGCTTTGAGCCGGTTCGTGACAGCCATACCTCAAACGTGAAACCAAACGCATTTAGCCTACATGACAGCATAACATGTAGCCTAGCCCTGACTACACATCGCATTGGGGTAAAACAATCTGCATTTTAACCATAAATGGCATACAACTGTTGTTTCACACAATGATCATGCAACACTGCACAATTTGATACACTGCACATCATTCATTGGAAACAGAGTAGCACATGCATGGAAGGTGTGGTTGTTTAGCTATTGGGAAGAAGCGTCCAGAGAATCCGTCTCGCAGCCGCTCCGAAAAGGAAAAGGTTTGAAACATAAATAGTGCTGTATGCAATCTATTACATTCTGTTAGTAGAGAGTTCAACTGATCTTGTTTAATGTCTAGTTTGATATATATCTAACATAGTAATAACAAATTGTCTCGTTATTGTTGTGTAGGCCGTCATTGTAAAACATAATTTGTTCTTAAATGACTTGCCTAGTTAAATAATGGTTCAATAAAAACATACAAAATAAAAGTCTCCAATTATTGGATCCCTTGATAAAGATGAGTCAAAATAAATAAATAGTACAAATACTGAGCTATATTGTATGTGAAAAATATAAAACAAATAAAATGTTATTTTATACTAATACAATTGCTCAGAGAAAAAGGTTTTGCTTGAAAAGTAATACAAAAATCTAAACATAGATATGGGTCAAAATGATTGGCACCCTGTTTTCAATAGCTTTAGAATACCTCCCCTTGCGAGAATAACGGCACTGAGCCTTTTTCTAAAATGTTTTATGAGGTCGGAGAACGCATTGGGAGGGATCTTAGACCATTCCTACATACAGAATCTTTCCAGATCCTTGATATCCTTCGTCTGAGCTTACAGGGGTGGCAATAATTTTGACCCCCTTTTTTCGATTTTTTTGTTTTACTTGTTAAACAAAATCTCATCCTCTGAGCGATTGTACTAGTATAAAATAATATAATTTTCTAATTTCTATACTCATCTTTTTCAAAGGTGCCAATAATTTTGGACCTGACTGTACTGTATATACATAATATTATTTAGTGTTTAGTGTTTTGTGTTTTGTACATCTCATTTATTCATAACTGCTTCAGACTTTATCCGACCTTAGCGGTGCTCTTTGCCTTCTGCAGATCTATGAACCATGGGATGGGATGCGATGGCACAGAACATGAAGCCACAGAGCTACTTTCACTTCACCCTCCCTGGCTTACCAAGCTCCAGTCATGTGATCATACAGCATACTACATGTCCATCCATTAGACATATTTTGAATTTTTTATGTCATCTGGGTGGAGAACTCCACAATTTAGGAGACTTGTACCGAGACAGCTCTATCACCCTCTCATTTTAACATTCCATTTACAGAACCCAGTGGTATTTACAATTCCCATGATGAAAGACAGGGTAGAGGGAAGTCAGTGAAAAATAACATTCACTGTCCTCATTCTCTCAGACCAAAACTACTGCTGCATTATGGGTGTCCTACTTTACAAGTCCATGGGTCCATTCCCCCTCCCACCCCCCTCTAGCCATCAATGATGGTTGATAGTGGGTAACACTGTACTCAATCTATACAGGGACATAACCACCCTCTAGGTGTAATGGCTTTCGTCGGTGGAAGAAGGAGAGGACCAAAGCGCAGCGTGGTTAGTGTTCATCTTAATTTAATGATAATCAAGAAACTGAACACTACAAATTACAAAACAACAAAAGTGAAAACCGAAACAGTTCTATCTGGTGCAGACACACAAAGACTGAAGACAACCACCCACAAAACACAATAGAACACAGGCTACCTAAATATGGTTCCCAATCAGAGACAATTACTAACACCTGCCTCTGATTGAGAACCATATCAGGCCAAACGAGAAACCCCACATAGAAACAGAAAACATAGATAATACCCACCCAACTCACGCCCTGACCACACTAAAACAAAGAAAATACAAAAGAACTATGGTCAGAACATGACAGTACCCCCCCCCCCCCCCCCCCAAAGTGCGGACTCCGGCCGCAAAACCTGAACCTATAGGGGAGGGTCTGGGTGGGCATCTCTCCGCGGTGGCGGCTCTGGCGCTGGACGTGGACCCCACTCCACCATAGTTATAGTCCGTTTCTGTGGCCTCCTAGGAACGGCGACCCTCGCCGCCGACCCTGGCCTGGGAACCCTAATAAATGGGCCCACAGGACTGAGGGACACCTCTGGACTGAAGGACGCCTCTGGACTGAAGGACGCCTCTGGACTGAAAAAACTCCTCCGGACTGAGGGGCAGCTCCGGACTGAGGGGCAGCTCCGGACTGAGGGGTAGCTCAGGACTGAGGGGTAGCTCATTACTGAGAGGTAGCTCATGACTGAGAGGTAGCTCATGACTGAGAGGTAGCTCATGACTGAGAGGTAGCTCATGACTGAGAGGTAGCTCAGGACTGAGGGGTAGCTCAGGACTGAGGGGTAGCTCAGGACTGAAGGGCAGCTCCGGACTGAGGGGCAGCTCCGGACTGAGGGCAACTCCGGACTGAAGGACAGCTCCGGACTGAAGGGCAGCTCAGGACTGAGGGGTAGCTCAGGACTGAGGGGTAGCTCAGGACTGAGGGGTAGCTCAGGACTGAGGGGCAGCTCAGGACTGAGGGGCAGCTCCGGACTGGCGGGCGGCTCTGGCGGCTCCTGACTGGCGGGCGGCTCTGGCGGCTCCTGGCTGGTGGGCGGCTCTGGCGGCTCCTGACTGACGGGCGGCTCTGGCGGCTCCTGACTGACGGGCGGCTCTGGCGGCTCCTGACTGGCGGGCGGCTCTGGCGGCTCCTGACTGGCGGGCGGCTCTGGCGGCTCCTGACTGGCGGGCGGCTCTGGCGGCTCCTGACGGGCGGGCGGCTCTGGCGGCTCCTGAAAGGCGGGCGACTCTGGCGGCTCCTGACCGGCGGGCGGCTCTGACGGCTCCTGACCGGCGGGCGGCTCTGGCGGCTCCTGACTGGTGGGCGGCTCTGGCGGCTCCTGACTGGCGGGCGGCTCTGGCGGCTCCTGACTGGCGGGAGGCTCTGGCGGCTCCCGACTGACGGACGGCTCTAGCGGCTCCTGACTGACAGGCGGCTCTGACGGCTCAGGACAGACGGGCAGCTCAGGCGGCGCTGGACAGACGGGCAGCTCAGGTGGCGCTGGACAGACGGGCAGCTCAGGCGGCGCTGGACAGTCGGGCAGCTCAGGCGGCGCTGGACAGACGGGCAGCTCTGGCCTGCTGAGGCGCACAGTAGGCCTAGTGCGTGGTGCCGGAACTGGTGGTACCGGACTGGGAACACGCACCTCAGGGCGAGTGCGGGGAGCAGGAACAGGGCATACTGGACTCTGGAGGCGCACAGTAGGCCTGGTGCGTGGTGCCGGACCTGGTGGTACCGGACTGGGAACACGCACCTCAGGGCGAGTGCGGGGAGCAGGAATAGGAGGCCTGGTACGTGGTGCCGGCACCGGAGGACTGGTGCGAGGGGCTGCCACAGGAGAGCTAGTGCGCTGAGCTGGCACAGGACGTGCAGGGCTAGGGAGGCGCACAGGAGGCCTGGTGCGTGGGGCTGGCACAGTCTTCACCAGACGGCTAGCACGCACCTCAGGACGAGTATGGAGAGCTGACTCAGGTGACATCAAATCCCTGACACGCTCCGTCGGGCGGATGTCGTGCCTCATGCACCAACACAGCACCTCCCTCATAACTCTCTCCTCCAATCTCCCCATTAACTCCTTCACTGTCTCTGTTTCACTCCCCTTGCTCACCTCCAATCCCACCCCACTGGCTCTGGTTCCATCTTCGGCTCCTCACGGTAAGCACGGGAAGTTGGCTCAGGTCTGACTCCTGACTCTGCCACACTCCCTGTGTGCCCTCCCCCAATACATTTTTGGGGCTGTCTCTCGGGCTTCCAGCCGCGCTGCCGAGCTAGCTCCTCATAATGCCGCCTCTCGGCTTTCGCTGCCTCCAGCTCTGCCTTGGGGCGGCGATATTCACCCGGCTGTTCACATGGTCCCGTCTAATATTTCCTCCCAAGTCCAGTACTCCAGGTATCGCTGCCGCTCCTGTTGCTGCTGCCTGTTACCACGCTGCTTGGTCCGGTTTTGGTGGGTGGTTCTGTAACGGCTTTCGTCGGTGGAAGAAGGAGAGGACCAAAGCGCAGCGTGGTTAGTGTTCATCTTAATTTAATGATAATCAAGAAACTGAACACTACAAACTACAAAACAACAAAAGTGAAAACCGAAACAGTTCTATCTGGTGCAGACACACAAAGACTGAAGACAACCACCCACAAAACACAATAGAACACAGGCTACCTAAATATGGTTCCCAATCAGAGACAATTACTAACACCTGCCTCTGATTGAGAACCATATCAGGCCAAACGAGAAACCCCACATAGAAACAGAAAACATAGATAATACCCACCCAACTCACGCCCTGACCACACTAAAACAAAGAAAATACAAAAGAACTATGGTCAGAACGTGACACTAGGTCTGTGTTTCCCAACTCCGGTCCTCGAGTACCCCCCAACAGCCATTTGTTGTAGCTGCTGACAAAAACCCCTGAATCAACTTGTCAAGGGCTTGATGATTAGTTGACATGTAGAATCAGGTGTACTTGTCTGGGCCACAACACAAATATGTACTTTCGGGGTACTCGAGGACCAGAGTTGGGAAACACTTCCTCTAGGCCACAGATCGATTGAACTTACCTGGCCTCATATTCACACCGTTTTACATACCCCTGTTATTTTCATCATACCTTTTGTTCTTGAACAGGAAACAGTCTTCAGAAATGTAATTTGAGCAGTAACGCAATCTATATTCAAGTGCTACTATTGACCCAGGAGTCAAATTGCAGAGTTAACATCAGCCGTGCCGTGAATGGCTTTGATAAATGCACTTCCACGGATGAGTCAGAGAGAACATTATTTAAAATCAATGTTGTTGCTTTTTTTCCAACCCACGTTGTCTCACCCACCGTCATGGGGAGATGTGGCACCACTTAAAGTGGTATTGCCTGGGTTGTAACAAAGAGATGAACCACTTTTATTCACATCTGTCCACACATGAGAGTTGATGTGATACAGATACATTGGTTCTGTTGAATTATGCATAGCATAGTGTTGTGCATCAGATTACTGTTACTCTATCTTGATCTGACTAGTCATTACATTGATGACGTTATCAAGGATGTTATGTTTATCTATTTATTTATATCCCAACATTCAATGATGATAGGTTACAGCTACTGTACAAACCTACCCTGATAAAACACAGTCTGTAGTAAAAACGTGGCTAAACAGGGTCGGTCAGCCAAGAGCCAACGCACAATTAGAGCATCTGTAGATAATCCTCTGTGTATTTTCAAAGTAAGCCTACGGTCAAATAAATTGCGGTGGCAGACTGGCATCCAAACTCAGCCTGGCCAACTCTGCCCCCCTCTCTCCCCAGCCCCCTTCTCCCCTCCAGCCCCTTCTACCCTCTCCCCCCTCTCCCCCTCCAGTCCATTCTCCCCCAGCCCCCCTCCCTCCAGGCCTGGTAAGTGGTCTCTCCCTCTTGGGATTCTCCTGTCCCTGCTGCCTGCCTGCCATCGTCCTTTGCAATCCCTTTATGTAGCTCTCACCAAATAACTATCATATTTAAGATCAGCCATTTAAAAAGTCAACAGCTGTGCACTCAGGATGGATTGCAGACACACTTCTGGTCACATATGTAATGCAATAACAAAAAAACAATTCATTGGGGAGAGATAACCATTTTCCACTGTGGTATAGTTAGAAAGGATTGTTTGTTTCCCCATTATCCACAATTTGTTGCACTCAACTAATGGAATAAGAACATGCAAGTGGTATTGTTCCAAATGTCAGAAATAACACCACTTAAAATGTCAGTTTAAGCACAAATTGTGCTTTTTCTGCTCGCTCTTTCTGTGAAAAATATAAAATATAGGCCAGTGTTGTTTTAGGAAAACTATTTTTGACATAAAGCGGTTTATGACAAAACAAAAGTGATCTGCCCAGCCAAAGTTGTATTTAGAATAATTGTATTGTCCATTTCTGCTGAGTGAGAGTCTCTGCTAACCATTATGCACTGCTTTTAATTTGTACAATTCCCCAAAGTGAATTTGACTTCAAGGTCAAGGTCTAATTAACATGAACATAAATGGCCTTGCAAGTGGTTTGGTAATGGATATTATCCATATGGAGCCAGTTCCCCTGTGGGGTAGAGTAGTGAGTAGTGCTCCATGCATCCCCCAAAATCACATCTACAGTCAAAGGTTAACATTCCCCTGGAGTGAAGAACTGTTTACAAGTGTTTCATATCTGATCATGAACCATTGCAGTCAATCTTGGGTTAATTGTACGATAGAGTATAAGGAGTTGTAAAGCTGCTTAGTATCCTACTTATGTAGCAATTGAATGAGAATGATCAACACTATGATAGTATGATTGTCTGACATGAAAGTGGTCTGAAAGAACCTCAGCTGTGTGTCCATAGTGTCCTATGGTGAACTAGGATACTAGACCGAGGAAAACCGAACACAAACTAAATCTTTTCTTGCTGTGTTGTATGTTGGCCCTAGTCCTTTGGCCACTGACACAGTCATTTCTTGCTGTGTTGTGTGTCGGTCCCAGTCCCTTGGCCCGTGACACACTGTGCACTGTGCTTATGTAAGTGTGATGGAGGGGAACAGAGTCGGCATGGTGGATAGTAGGTGATTAACTGTGACGGCTAGTGTCACATCAAACACGGATCACGTGAACCGTCTGCATGCTGTGCCTTGTGCTATTAGCAAGTCCCGCTTGTTTTACATGGGGGAGTCAGAACAGCGACACAAGTAAATCCAAAACACGGCTTAAAAGACTACCATGCAGAGGCTTTGAGAATACTCACTGGTTCAATGATTTAGTTAAGGAGTGAACATCCTGTCCGGTCACAAGGACAACTCCAGTGAGCCACCAGTTATGGAGGAAACAAGCTGTGATAGTGGTAACAGCAGATGAATGGGCAGCACAATTACTATTCAAAAGAGTGAGAAGCGCAGTTTTTTAAATATATTTTTTACATATTCATCACACTTGCACATGCCAAGGTTTACACAAGGAATACAATATTTAACTTGGAATAAAAATGTGGACATAATATGATATTGATATGCCAGAGTGCTGTTGAAGATATTCTTATCTAGCTCACACACCCTTAATTGGCACTGATTTTTCTAGTCTTTGCCTTCAGCTACAGTATGTGCTTGTTGGAATTGATGCATTTTGGTATGAAAAAAGCATAATGGAACACTTAATTTTCTTGTGCCAGCCATGTCAAATCACATGAAGGGTATGGGAATAGGACAGCAGAAGGAACATTCATCCAATCATAAAGTGGCAACATTTCTAGACTGTTCTTTTGCAAGTCAAAATTCTGGGAATGTGTAATAGCAAGTTACCCTGTTGTACAATGAATTCATTTTTTTCTGGAAGCCGTAGTTGCAGTTCTATTGCATGGTTAGAAGTTTGAAGCCTGACAGTTCTTTAAGCCTCCAGTCAACCCCCTAATGAGCCATGTAATTTCCATAGCCGAGTCAACTCCTCACCGTCCATCCTACCCCAAAGTCAGTTTGTGAGGGAAAGCACAACCCCAACACACCTTGTGCCCAACGATCAAAAGATCACCCTACTATATAGAATTGTCATGCAATTCCAAAATGAATTGAACAGTAACCTAAAAAGAAGTGAGACATTTCTAATTTGATTCTAAATAACAAAACTACTGTGAAACCAGAACCCTATAATTCCCTTTCGCACAGTAATCTCCCGATCCCATATTAAGTAATATTCATAATTAACCCGTGGCTATTAATAGTTTCTCTTTTCTTTTTTAAGACGCTGCGTTATAGCTGTCACCCGTTGGGTGTACGGGAATCATAACATGACATTGGGGATTTAGCCTACACGAAACCTCCAAAAATCATCCATGCAGTTGAATAGCACTCTCTCTTAAATAGTCAGTGTTATTTCCAGTAGCATGGCACTCTATTACACGGCACAGAGCTGCGCCTCCATTTGCGGTTACAGAATCTGCCAGTTCCTCTGAGTGCTGCTTGGCACTTATTCAACCAGACCTCCTGAGCTTTTGACAGCCATTAAACTCTGAAGCCATTAAAGTTAGCATAGGTTTTTCATTAGAGGAACTTTCGAGACGGGTGGGTCTCTTAGCTGTTCATATAATATCACTGTCGGCAGATGATAGTCACTATGGATACACTAATTTTGCTCATTCTAATGAGTCCAGCAAGTGGCTGATTGATTCCAGTCATTCCTCCGGTGATTGTTCAATACATGCAAGAGGGGTGTATTAAATCTTCAGATCTTGTGCCAGCAATAGCTGCCATCAATTTGGGGTTATTCTTATCCTTGAATATCTGCTTCATAAGTGTTCAACAGTTTCCAGATCCCATGACAAGACAGGCAACAAGGATTTTGGCCTGCCGTCCTGCCCAGTCGACACACTTTATTTAGCTATTAATGACCGATAAACTAACACACCCGGTAATAAAAAAGAAAAACCCAGCTGTGTCTTCAGCCTTGGTCCATCTCCTCAGCACCAGGCTTGCCCTTGCCACTCCCCCAGAGGGTAGCAGCAGGGAGGTGGGGGGCTGCCGTGGCCGACCGTGACGTGGCGGTGCCATGTCATCCCTGGCTGGCATGCTGCTCTATGTTCCTCTGTGACCAGTGCTAACTCAAGGTCGTGGGCGCCCAGCTGGATGCTAAAGAGCTGTTAGAGTGGACAGGGCCTCCAACCGAGGAGACTGGCTGATAGCCATTATTTCTGTGGTGCTGGCAGCTTGAAGAGAGAAGTGTCCTGAGGTGCGTCGTGCGTGTGATACTTTGTAGGTACGATATGATGGCAGACTACAGAATAAAGACACACAGCACTCTATCTATCGCAAGCCGCCGCAGTCTCAGACCGTCACAGATATCCCAGTTGGAAGTGAAATGGTTCATTAAACGCCTTGTGAGAGGAATGCATGTTATCCATGCCACTTGGAGGGGGTCATACAGAGAATTAGATGATGGTGTATTTGCATAGCTTGTTATTATTGAGGGTTTCTCTTAGATCTAGCTATGTGTTCCATGTGGATGATTATTATGGTTTCATTGGGAAATCAGTAAGGTTGTTCGGATTTGGATGAATGTTGATTGGTTGTGAGTGGTTGATCTTGTGTTAGAGATGCTTGAAAATTCCATTTGAAATGCCAATCCATTATACAATTACCCCACAATTGTTATAATGTAATTGATTGTTTTCCATTCAATTATATCATACAAGCAAGGATGTGGCAGGAATACAATTTACTTGATAATGTGTTTATCAAGTAGCAATAATGCAATAACATTCTCCCAATCCCCTCTCTGTGGAATGGATCATCATAGAAACCTCTGTTTCCTCATGACAGCAAATGTGTAGAAAATTGTAAAATAGTGTTTTTCTCTGTGTGTGTGTGTGTTATTCTGTCCAGAGGAGGAAATGGGCTGCCAGCGTTGTCCTGAGAGTTGCCTTTGTCTTGTGGAGGTTGACGGCTTTGAAGACCTTGTCTGGTGTGGACCATTCTCTTGACATGCACTAACCCCAGACATATCCAATGACAGATGGGCTTCAAGTGGCCTTTGAAGAACACCCTTGAGTGCTGATCAGGCACTTACTCTGGTTTCCTCTCAGGCCATCTCCCTGCTGTTAGGGCCCCTCTCAGCTTCCATCCACTCAGCTATGAGGAGGATATTACTCTATCCATGTCATGGCTATGTGTCCTGTCCATCTTATTGGTGTTCCATCCATCCACACAGGAATTGGAGAATGGGTCCACACAGGAAATGGAAAATGAGTCCACTCAGGAATTGGAGAGTGGGAACATCCATTTCTTTATCTGTTGGTCTTTTGTCAAGAGGAAGGAAACATTCATTGAAGTGCACACTTTTCCTTTCCCGGTATGTTTTCCTTGCATAAAAGACAATGGAACCCTTATCAACCGATGGGAGGAAGCCAAGGAAGATTATTCTGGTTGTTGGCAGTATCATGGCTCTTACCACCTGAAAGATTGAATGGACATAGTTTGATCACACAGTGAACTTATCACAGATTGGTGTGTAACCAGACATCAGGGTGGTGGTGGTGGTGGTGACAGGGGGTCCCAGTTTAAAGGTTTAAAACTTCTTATGGCTGCAACCCCGCTAACGGGATCGATATGACAACAGCCAGTGAAAGTGCAGGGCACCAAATTCAAACAACAGAAATCTCATAATTAAAATTCCTCAAACATACATGTGTCTTATATAATTTTAAAGGTAATCTTGTTGTTAATCCCACCAAAGTGTCCGATTTCAAATATGCTTTTCAGCGAAAGCACTACAAACGATTATGTTAGGTCACCACCAAACCACAATAAGCACAGCCATTTCTCCAGCGAAATAAAGCAGTCACAAAAAGCAGAAATAGAGATAAAATGAATCACTAACCTGTGATGATCTTCATCAGATGACACTCATAGGACTTCATGTTACACAATACATGCATGTTTTGTTTGATAAAGTTCATATTTATATAAAAAAAATGTGAGTTTACATTGGCGCGTTACATTCACTAGTTACAAAAACATCAAGTGATTTTGCATAGCCACATCGTTTCAACAGAAATACTCATCATAAATGTAGATGATAATACAAGTTATACACATGGAACTATAGATATACCTCTCCTTAATGCAACCGCTGTGTCAGATTTCAAAAAAACTTTACGGAAAAAGCAAACCATGCACTAATCTGAGACGGCGCTCAGAACAATAGCCAAATTAGCCGCCATGTTGGAGTCAACAGAAACCAGAAAATACATGATAAATGTGTCCTTACCTTTGATGAACTTCATCAGAATGCAGTCCTAGGAATCCCAGGTCCACAATAAATGCTTGATTTGTTCGATAATGTCCATTATTTATGTCCAATTAGCTACTTTGGTTAGCGCGTTTGGTAAACAATTCCAAAGTCACAAAGCGCGTCCACTATAACGTGACGAAATTTCCATAACAGTCCGTAGAAACATGTCAAACGATGTACTGAATCAATCTTTAGAATGTTGTTAACATACATCTTGAATAACGTTCCAACCGGAGAATTATATTGATTTCAGTTGAGCGATGGAACGGAGCTGCCTATCACGTGAACGCGCGTGGTCAAAGCATGGTCAGCTCGTGGCAGTGGTGACTAATTCCTGTCTCCTTCGGGCCCCCTTCACATTAGAGTCATCAGACATAGTTCTATTGACTGTTGACATCTAGTGGAAGCCATAGGAAGTGAAAACTCATCAATATCTCGCTGTAATTTCAATGAGTTCTTGGTTGAAAATCTGCCACCCTCAGAAAAAATCAAAACAGGAAGTGGAACTTCTCAGGTTTTTGCCTTCCATATGAGTTCTGTTATACTCACAGACATAATTCAACCCGTTTTAGAAACTTCAGAGTGTTTTCTATCCAATACTAATAATAATATGCAAATATTAGCAACTATGACTGAGGAGCAGGCCGTTTACTCTGGGCACCTCTGTGCACCTTTCATCCAAGCTACTCAATACTGCCCCTGCAGCCATAAGAAGTTAACAGCATCCTGTTGTGGAAGGGCCATATGAGTGGGCAGGCTGGTCATGTGGAACTGGGAAGGGTTATGGCTAGCAACTGCTGAACTGCACTGACTTTGGAGATCAAAGCCTCGCAAACACTGAGAGACGGGTGGGAGGGCACAGGGGTCTGGGGGAAAGAAACTCAGAGAGGGCATGGGACCAGGGGGAGGGAGAAGAGACCAGGGGAGGGGAGGTTCTAAAGTCACACATTCCTTGTCTTGAGTCACTGAGGCCCCTGGAAGACGGAGCACAGCACAGTAACAATGGCAACTCACCGGTGCCCTACTGCTCTTTTGTACTGTACACAAGGTATTAATGCCTGTAACACCCTGCCTGTAACGCTGCTGGGATTTTGTCATGGTAATTTCCACCAAAAAGGTCAGGAAGAATGTGTCAACCATCAGAAATTTGACTTAAAAGTTGTTGTTTTTCACTCACATATGTTCAAAATCCAAGTTTATCAGGTTGATCAGATACCTCTGACTGGATTATGGGTCCCCCATTTGGTAATCACTTTGGTAGTGATACACATATCCACCTCTCACTTCAAGAGACATTCAAACAATCTGCCTCTGCAGAGAGGCCTGAATCATTTCATACATTCCTAATAAGGCTCCACTGCTGATCTTTCCCTGCCAAATTAGTCTAGCCATTATCTTGATTCCACATTTACAAGTCCTGAGGTAAGACTGATATGAATGTGCAATACAGTATAAATCACAATGTCACAGATCCCTCCGGAACTTTCATTACGCACACCTGGCCCCTATTCCCAGTGATTAGTAATTGTATGAGTCTGTCCTTGGTTTACCATTGTCCTGTCGATTATTGTTACAATCTCCGTTGGTTAGTCTGAGTACCTGTGCTGTGTGTTTTGGCTTTCGTGCCATTGTGGATTGCTCAGATGATTACGGATCTCGTCCCGTGTGTTAATCATTGTGCGCGTGTGTTATTTTTTCAAGGTACTCCTTGCTCTTTTGTTTGGGTTTCAACCCTGCATTTTGTTTAGTGTTTGTTTTGTCTTCGTCCCGGTGCCTTTATATGGCACGCCGTAATTTGTATAATAAAAACCTATATTACGCATTCCTGCGCTTGTCTCCCGAATCATTAATACCAACGTGACACCTCACATGTTGCAATATTAATAATGGATCCTGCCGTGTCAATCTATAACCCTCTTCTTAATGATCAGGAAAAAACTGAACAGCACTGATGCTGATCGTAGCCAGTGTGTCAGACGGGTACGCAGAATTTTTTATTTATTTTTTTATTTCACCTTTATTTAACCAGGTAGGCTAGTTGAGAACAAGTTCTCATTTGCAACTACGACCTGGCCAAGATAAAGCATAGCAGTGTGAACAGACAACAACACAGAGTTACACATGCAGTAAACAATAAACAAGTCAATAACATAGTAGGAAAAAAAAGAAAAAAAAAAAAAGATAATCTATATACAATGTGTGCAAAAGGTATGAGGAGGTAGGCAATAAATAGGCCATAGGAGCGAATAATTACAATTTAGCAGATTAACACTGGGGTGATAAATCATCAGAGGATCATGTGCAAATAGAGATACTGGTGTGCAAAAGAGCAGAAAAGTAAATAAATGAAAACAGTATGGGGATGAGGTAGGTAAATTAGGTGGGCTATATACCGATGGACTATGTACAGCTGCAGCGATCGGTTAGCTGCTCAGATAAAGTTGTTGAGGGAGATAAAAGTCTCCAACTTCAGAGATTTTTGCAATTCGTTCCAGTCGCAGGCAGCAGAGAACTGGAAGGAAACGCGGCCAAATGAGGTTTTGGCTTTAGGGATGATCAGTGAGATACACCTGCTGGAGCGCGTACTACGGGTGGGTGTTGCCATCGTGACCAGTGAACTGAGATAAGGCGGCGCTTTACCTAGCATAGCCATGTAGATGACCTGGAGCCAGTGGGTCTGACGACGAACATGCAGCGAGGGCCAGCCGACTAGAGCATACAGGTCGCAGTGGTGGGTGGTATAAGGTGCTTTAGTAACAAAACGGATGGCACTGTGATAAACTGCATCCAGTTTGCTGAGTAGAGTATTGGAAGCTATTTTGTAGATGACATCGCCGAAGTCGAGGATCGGTAGGATAGTCAGTTTTACTAGGGTAAGTTTGGCGGCGTGAGTGAAGGAGGCTTTGTTGCGAAATAGAAAGCCGACTCTCGATTTGATTTTGGATTGGAGATGTTTGATATGAGTCTGGAAGGAGAGTTTGCAGTCTAGCCAGACACCTAGGTACTTATAGATGTCCACATATTCTAGGTCGGAACCATCCAGGGTGGTGATGCTAGTCGGGCGTGCGGGTGCAGGCAGCGACCGGTTGAAAAGCATGCATTTGGTTTTACTAGCGTTTAAGAGCAGTTGGAGGCCACGGAAGGAGTGTTGTATGGCATTGAAGCTCGTTTGGAGGTTAGATAGCACAGTGTCCAAGGAAATAAATTCTGAATCCAGATTGGTTCAACAGTTTGATCCAAGTCTGGAGATGATTCCAAGCATTTTCTAATTGGCCAATTCAAGTTAGAAATAAATTTGATCACTCTTTGAAGATTTTGGTTTCTGGAACTACCCAGACATGGTGATAAGTAGCCTTGTCTGTACCTGGTACCTGGTCATCTATCAGCTGTGGTTTCCGCAGACAGTAGGAGGTCAAGAAAAGAAAGTAAAGTGTTGCAGGGAATGGTTTTCCAATCTACACTGGCCTGATTGTGAAGAGTAACCCTGCTCTGAGTCCCTCCCTTAAGACTCAGTTTAGCCTTTAGAACAAATACCCATAGAGACTTTATCTCAGTTGGCTAATGCTATCTTGAATTGCAGCTGGTGATTCAGATTTGAAACCTGGGTGATTGCACATTTACTGATTCCTTGCAGTTTGAGGCTAGTTTGGATTACATTGTTGCCATATGGAGAGTCTCCCGTCAGTCCCCTGCTATCTGCGGCCCTCTGTTCAGCTCTTCCTGAGGGCATGGGTAAGTGGGCTATTCCCTACTGGCCTGGGGTCAGACAGCAGGGAGTGGGTACGGAGAGAAGGGGGGTCGTATGGGGGCAGGGGGCAATGTCTGTCTCTGTGTGTGCGTGTGCGTGTGAGAGAGAGAGAGAGAGAGAGAGAGAGAGAGAGAGAGAGAGAGAGAGAGAGAGAGAGAGAGAGAGAGAGAGAGAGAGAGAGAGAGAGAGAGAGAGATGCAGGGAGAAAGACACAGTGATAAAGACACAGAGAGACTGACACAGAGAGACTGACACAGAGATAGATGTAGAGAGAAAGACACAGAGATAGATGTAGAGAGAAAGACAGAGAAAAACACAGAGACAACGATACAGAGAGGGACACAGAGAGAAAGACACACAGAGAAAGACACAGAAGGAAAGACACAGAGAGAGAGACACAGAGAGAGAGACACAGAGAGAGAGAAACACAGAGAGAGACAAAGAGAGAGAGACACACAGAGAGAGACAAAGAGAGGTCAGTCATAATGGTAGTTTGTTGAAGGTTGATACTTAACAACAGCATTCCCAACTAGCAGGATTCCCAATAAATACAAAAAATTGGGCCACAGGTGTTTTTATTTGGCCCCCAAAGTTTTCTGAGCTATATTTTTATTATTATTATTGTAATTTTGGGGGACATAAAATACTGTAAAAACACCAGCAAATCAACTCTAAGTGATTTTAATTTGGGAAATCTGTTCCAAAGTATTCCTGCGTGTAATAGATAGATATATGTGATCGTATACAAATGTAAGCAAGGTTTGAAATGATTATGTTTAAGTCAACAATTCTATTTGTTTGGGCTTCTTGTGATCAATTTGCAGTCTACAAATTATTTGTAATTAAATTCCGGCCCCCTGACCATCCGCTCAAGAAAAAATCATCCTGCGGCTGAATCTAGTTGATGATCCCTGCTTTACAAGAAAAGCCAGACCAGAGAACCCCATTTCTCCTTTTCCTATTAGCTACATCCACTTCTTAGCCCCAGCTGTGGTCTCTTCAGAAAAACATGGGCCTATCATGGAAGCTTTGTGCTGTGTGGTTCTATTGACAGTTCAACATGTTCTGACTGTATCCCTGAGCATCATTCAAGGTTATAAACTCAGCAAAAAAAGAAACGTCCTCTCACTGTCAACTGCGTTTATTTTCAGAAAACTTAACGTGTAAATATTTGTATGAACATAACAAGATTCAACAACTGAGACATAAACTGAACAAGTCCCACAGACATGTGACTAACAGAAATTTAATAATGTGTCCCTGAACAAAGGGGGGGTCAAAATCTAAAGTAACAATCAGTATCTGGTGTACTGCACTGCATTACAGTGCTGCAGTGCATCTCCTCCTCATGGACTGCACCAGATTTGCCAGTTCTTGCTGTGAGATGTTACCCCACTCTTCCATCAAGGCACCTGCAAGTTCCCAGACATGTCTGGGGGGAATGGCCCTAGCACTCACCCTCTGATCCAACAGGTCCCAGACGTGCTCAATGGGATTGAGATCCGGGCTCTTCGCTGGCCATGGCAGAACACTGACATTCCTGTCTTGCAGGAAATCACGCACAGAACAAGAAGTATGGCTGGTGGCATTGTCATGCTGGAGGGTCATGTCAGGATGAGCCTGCAGGAAGGGTACCACATGAGGGAGGAGGATGTCATCCCTGTAACGCACAGCGTTGAGATTGCCTGCAATGACAACAAGCTCAGTAAGATGATGCTGTGACACACCGCCCCAGACTATGACGGACCCTCCACCTCCAAATCGATCCCACTCCAGAGTACAGGCCTCGGTGTAACGCTCATTCCTTCGACAATAAACGCGAATCCGACCATCACCCCTGGTGAGACAAAACCGCGACTCGTCAGTGAAGAGCACTTTTTGCCAGTCCTGTCTGGTCCAGCGATAGTGGGTTTGTGCCCATAGGAGATGTTGTTGCTGGTGATGTCTGGTGAGGACCTGCCTTACAACAGGCCTACAAGCCCTCAGTCCAGCCTCTCTCAGCCTATTGTGGACAGTCTGAGCACTGGTGGAGGGATTGTCCATTCCTAGTGTAACTCAGGCAGTTGTTGTTGCCATCCTGTACCTGTCCCGCAGGTGTGATGTTCAGATGTACCGATCCTGTGCAGGTGTTGTTGCACGTGGACTGCCACTGCGAGGACGATCAGCTGTCCATCCTGTCTCCCTGTATCGCTGTCTTAGGCATCTCACAGTACGGACATTGCAATTTATTGCCCTGGCCACATCTGCAGTCCTTATGTCTCTTTGCAGCATGCCCAAGGCACATTCACACAGATGAGCAGGGACCCTGGGCATCTTTCTTTTGGTGTTTTTCAGAGTCAGTAGAAAGGTCTCTTCAGTGTCCTAAGTTTTCATAACTGTGACCTTAATTGCCTACCGTCTGTAAGCTGTTAGTGTCTTAACGACCGTTCCACAGGTGCATGTTCATTAACTGTTTATGGTTCATTGAACAAGCATGGGAAACAGTGTATAAACCCTTTACAATGAAGATCTATGAAGTTATTTGGATTTTTACGATTTATCTTTGAAAGACAGGGTCCTGAAGAAGGGACGTTACTTTTTTTGATGAGTTTATGTTTGGCTTGCTATTTCAATTCCCCTGTATAGTCGTGGGCCTGAAATTGTGTTCCTGATTCAATGCAGGAACACATTGAATCAAAAAATGATGCAACCACAAAAGGTTTGTCCATAAGTGGAATAACTGAAAGCCTCTATTGTTCTACTGTTCATTTTCATTTACTAAAGTACTCTCATCTGGGAATACGAGAAGGGGGATGCTGCACAGAATCAGATGTTGCCATTTGATGTTTTGTTTCGTTCAATTAATTTCACATGAGATATTTCATTTGTAGAAACAGTTAGATGAGACACTGCAGTGATGAGTAATGAATCACTGTCCATTAACTAGTTTAATGCCTGTCAAAATATGGTGAAAAAAATAAATAATGTAGTGTGATTTAGAGCCATGAAATGGAGCATACGGTTAGTGTTTATTGTGGCAACAGATTAAGATTGCAGCGTGAAACGCAATGCCTCTCTATAAATTCTTAATTGCCTAGAACAATTAACAGATGTAAAAATAAGATAAGAAAAGTAAGGGTTGGAACAATTGGATCATGCCTATGCAGATTAAGTGGTTTGATGAATCTAAAATAACTGATCTGGCTAAATATATCAGAACCGAAGGAGGTGATAGAAGATAAAAAAAAACTGTTGAATAACAGGAAGCTAAAATATGCGTTTTATATTTCTTGAAGTTAGTAAAGATGGAATTACAGTATGTGCTGGGTAAATGGTGTCACTGCGGTCTTCTAGGAGGATGTGATGTGCTATACTGTGTACTCTGGGCTTCTATGTCCCTGTGCTCAGAGGAAGAGAGTACAGTTGTGGGCCTGGAAGAGAAGAACAGATTCATACAGTAGTGACTTTAACAAGCAAAAACAAGGGGTGCATCCCAAATGGCACCGTTTAAGTGCACTATTTCTGACCAGTGTCCTATAGTGCACTATATAGGTAATAAGGTGTAATTTGGGATGCATACGAGGTAATCTATTTCATTTATAGGCCTAGTGGGTAATGTCCCAACATATATATAAGAAGGATTTCAGCCATGTGACAAATTCACGTCTTGGCTCTTTGGGACTGTGTAAAAGTCAGCTTCGTCATTGTATAGCCTAATACTTCCAGAACAGTGATAGGCTTGAGAGTAACAGGTTCATACTCATGAAGCATAATGAAGCACAAAGACAAAGATAGCTGTTGTGTTGAAGATGTCCTCTGCAGTGGATGACTACTGTCCCAAAATATAGTTAAAGAGCTGGATATGAGAGACCTGCTTGGGCACTTGGGGCTGTGTAGACTGTAGATGACAGACAGCTTTATCATTCTATCAAATGAATGGTGATATGTATATGAAGTGGAACGATATGTCACGATGTTGTGTTAAGACAGGCCCTATTATAGTATTTGGTGTTAGGGGATATTGACCTCACATATTTTGTCAGTTTAGGGCTGTTTTAAAAAATGTCCAGAGTTGATCACTAATTTAATAGATTATTTGCAGGCAGCTACTGTAACTGTCATTAGTCTAATTAAGTGATAATGCCCAAAAAGTCTGTGTTTTGAGGATATATTGGCATGGGTGTTGTTAGGCCCGAGACAAAATCGAGGGCCAGTAAACTGTGCCAATATATCCTCCAAACACCATATTCGAGGGCATTACCACTTTTATACAACGGGTTACCAACACATTCAAATAATGATTGACATATTTTCCTTAAAAACGTTATTTTGATGCATTTATTCGTACTATTTCATCCTTTCACAAGATATAGTCCCGACACAAATCTAGGTTTGCTACCCAAGCCGGTTGATAGCTCGTTCTATCGGTTCGGTTGCTAGAGACACGACCCAGTCGTTCAGTCTTTTTGTTCTGTATCTATGGACGCGACCCAGTCGTTCAGTCTTTTTGTTCTGTATCTATGGACACGACCAAGTCGCTCGTTCTACATGTTCCATTGCCATACTGGCTGGCAATGTTCTTACCCCTTGCTTGCTGGCTAGACAACTATGGCTAACTTACAGTCACGTCAAACAGTACAGACAGAATAACAACAGTAGCTGCATTTGTTTAAGCTGTTTTCTAGTGACATTTATTTGGATACATCTATAACAATGAGGCATGATTTTGCCTGGCATAGGAGATGTGCTCTATCGTCAGGACACTGTTGTTCAGAGGAGCTAGCCAACAACACAGCTAACACAATGACTTCAAAGTGAAGCTGGAAAGACTGCAAACTAGCTGTACTGTTTCGTTTTACCTTTTTTTAATTGACATTTCTTTGTATATATCCATAAATGATGCCAGCTGATCCATGATTTTTCGACTGGCTGAGAAACGTTGTCTGCCTCTCTCGTCCCAACTCCCGACCCCTACACGTTCATTACTATGGGACAGTTGGAGATCGAATTTGACTATTGAAACAATGTTGCAAATATCGGAGAGACAGACAACAAGGTTTATACTAATCTCCGCTGTTGAAAACTGAATGTTAGTCTAAAAGAAATGTGAGATAATGTCTAAAAGCTTTTTATAGTGGAGAGCAAGTTTATAACTTCCCTGCCTGGGCTGATGAGACAGTGGATTGCGCAGTCAGATGGATCAGAGTAAATAGGCATTTTAACATAATAGATTTAGCCTGTGGTAACTTGCGGAATAAACACCGGCTGGAATGCACTTTTAACCAATCAACATTCAGGATTAGACCCACCCGTTGTATAATGTCTAATAATCTGTCTTGGAACCTATTGGTCCAAGACCCGATGCTCCGGTACCGCCTGCCAGATGGTAGCAGAGAGAACAGTCCAAGGCTAGGGTGACTATAGTCTTTGGCAGTTATTCAGGGATTCTCAGACACCGCCTGTTATGAATGTCCTGAATATCTGGGAGCTCGCCCCCAGTGATGTGTTGGGTCGTCCTGTGACATCGGGTGCTGTAGGTGTCCTGGAAGTCAGGTAGTTTGCCTCCGGTGATGTGATGGGCAGATCGCACCACCCTCTGTAGGGCCTTGCGGTTGAGTGCGGTGCAGTTGCCATACCAGGTGGTGATGCAACCAGTCAGGATGCTCTCAATGGTGCACCTGTAAAAGTTATTGAGGATCTGAGGGGCCATGCCAAATATGGGGCCATGCCAGCAATACCTCATTGTGGTGTTACTATTACATAACATAGTAATATTACAGTAGTATTAGGCCTATCATTTCTACTGGGAACTGAGTTTGGATGTGACATATAGTGCCAATTAATATTATTCACAACCTGGAAAGTTGAGAAAATCTGGTTATTCCAGTAGTAAAAGCTGATTAACTTTCTAAGAAAATGTAAACGTTTAAAGGAAAACCACTGGGAGTAAGATCAGAGGATTTCTTAGCTCATATGATATTGTGACTTGAAGGAGGGAGGAGTGTGTATGCCATGTCTATCGCCCTGCAGTCCTGCTCTGTCTCTGATCACCCAGACTGAAAAAAATTCAGCTTTATCTGCACTGATTAAGGTATCACCACTCAGACAGATTAGAGGAATAGCAAATGTGCTATAGCATTTGTTACTGTAATCAATTTAATACACTATGGTTTAATTCCATTTAGAAATCCCTGGATAACATCGTTTTCAACCATAATCTGAGGTATCAGGAGGGCATAATGTGATCAGAATAATATCATCCCAAAATACGATGCCATTTGCCAATTTTGCAGCCTGTTTAGTTTTTTCATTAATTGAGATAGTTAAATTCGTATCGGAGGTTAAATATTTTTGTATTGTAGTAATAATGAAGATCAGTCCATTTCTCGTTCATAATGTATGTAACAAAAAGGCCAATGAAATATATTTTCTGGGTAAGTGCCCATTATGCAATATGGTGGATGTTATTGTTTGTTTGTGGTTGACTGTCTGCCAAATAGCTAAGTGCTCATTCAGAAGACAAAAGAGTGGATATGCATAGTATGGTTTGTTCGAGTGTGGAGTCTTTATATACAATCTCCATTCACATTTTTAAAGGTTCATTGAATGCTTCCGTATTACTATTTGCCCCAGGTGTTCCTCTACCATTGGCAATTCTAAAATGCCGTTTGATTGAACAGAACCCAAAGAGAGAAAACCTCTTGGCCTCATCATTCTATTATGTTAGATTGTGGTGAAAGGGATTGGGGCTTGTGGTTCAGTGCCAGCAGACTGCTAATGTATACTCTTCTAACGCTAAACTTGGGTTCTTTCTCTCACTGCGATGTGATCAAAGACCTCCCTCAAATTGCAACTTCTCACAGCAACGTGTTACACAAAAGATAGCTAGATAAGTTGGAGGTAGGTGTACACAGCTCTGGTAACCGGGGACAGATGGAGATGGTCCAACTGCAATCAGTTGCAGAGGCCTGCTGGGATGGAACTTTCTACCGATTGGAGATAAGGGGGAAGTATCTAGTGACGAGAGAGAATTAAAAGAGTTGCTAAAATTGAAAATGCCTCCTTTTATATAGCTCTATACTTCAACTTAATTTGAATGATCAAGTTTGTCCAATAAAGACCCTATATTAGTGGCCGTATTGCCCTCAAGTTATTACTGTACTTGAATTAATCTGGTTTCATCCTGATCTGTGGCATGACTTCACTATAACCCCAGCATTGGGCATCCTATGTGATCCAAGTGTATCCTGTGAAACCATATGTTGAGGGAGGGATAGCCTAGTACCATTGATTGATTAATTGGTTGAAATGCAGAGCAATGTTGTTTTCAAAAAGGAAAATAACACTCACTGGAGACTAATGCTTGGCACTGATTGGTCTGCTGAGGATCTGATAATTACATTGAGATATGGAGCTGGCAGGTTTTGTACTGCATAGGCCTACTCAATTATGTTATTTTGTAAGGTTTCAGATATACTTAATTTTTTACAAAACAGTTCCTTTTGTCCATTGTACTGATGGAAGAATTAGTCATATTTGCTGTCCCTTTCTGAGCTCCAATTAATGTCCTCCCAGGGTCGCCATAGACCCAATCTGACCGGTTACACCCTGTGAAGCGATGACTTTCCAATATCTTATCAACCAGAGAAGAAGGGGAGCAACAGCTAGCGACGAAGAACTCTAGCGTAACCAGGGTTATTTCCCAGGTGATGATTCGCTTGAGCCAGGAACAACAAGAGAGAAACCAACCACATTCTGTTTCCTCACTCGTGCTTGCAGCTTTGGCATCAAACTTAACTTGTTTTTTTCTCTCTCGCTTTTTCAATTGTCACTGCGTTAATGCATTGGGGTGGGGGGGGGGGGGGGGTGCTGCTAGAGATGATGCTGCTAGAGCAAGGCCCTGTGAGGTTTGGAGGACTGTAAATAGAATGGTTGCTAAATCAAATGCATCCAGGGCTCTCTGATGTTATCTGTATCCGTTTGTGCCTGGTGTGTTTTGATCTGAGCTTTACTGGGAAAATGGTGCAAACGCAAAGTGAAATCCAAGACAGAGATAGTTGTCCAGTAATTAATTGTGGGGGAATGTGTATTGCATTATGTGGTTTGAATCTCATGGTGGATGTACAGTTTTGATCAAGTATATTGTACAATATTTTTTTCTTTTTCATTTTTCAAAATCTGTAGTGTAATAATGTGTCCCTTGGTATCTGGTTGTTTCTCTGTTATGGCCATTTCCCCATCTCTCAAGCAACTGCACAAAACCTACTCTGTCCTTGCATAACTGTCTTCTTCTTAAAATACCACCTTGAAATGTCACACCCTGATCTTTTTCACCTGTCCTCGTTATTGTCTCCACCCCCTCCAGATGTCGCTTGTTTTCCCCAGTGTATTTATCCCTGTGTTTCCTGTCTCTCTGTGCCAGTTCGTCTTGTATGTTTCCAAGTCAACCAGCGGTTTTCCCGTTCTCCTGCTTTTTGCATTCTCCTTTTTCTAGTCCTCCCGGTTTTGATCCATGCCTGTTTCTGGACATTGTACCCGCCTGCCTGACCATTCTGCCTGCCTTGACCACGAGCCTGTCTGCCACTCTGTACCTCCTGGACTCTGATCTGGTTTTGACCTTTTTGCCTGTCCACGACCATTCTCTTGCCTACCCCTTTGGATTAATAAACATTGTAAGACTCCAACCATCTGCCTCCTGTGTCCTTATCTGGGTCTCGCCTTGTGCCCTGATATGAAAGAAATTAGAAAAGAATTAACCTGTACATTACAGATGAATTAGGTTTTTATGCCGGCTGATGCATGTGTCAAGGACTTCAGACAATCATCAATTACAAAGGGAAAGTTAGCCACATAGTGGGCACCGACATCTCCAGGGCTCTACTCTGATTTTGTTTACAATGAGCACGTGTTTCTAAATTGAAAAATGTAGGAGCACACAAAGAAATTTAGGAGCACAATTAAACTGTTTTACAAAGAGTGTTTTTATAAGAAATGACTAAAAGTTAATGAATAAAAGGTTTTTGGAGTGTTCCATTCTCAATCAAGCACAATGTACCCATAACTGCAGGAAGATATTTGGGGGGGGGTGCTGCGATTTTGTTGTCTAGGGGGGCGCCACATTTATTTTTTGGCCGCGCTACAGATGACGATATTGGTCCATTAATGCAGGACTAGTAAAAGCCCAGTGTACTACTTTTGTAAAAATATATACAGTACCAGTCAAAAGTTTGGACACACCTACTGTACTCATTCAAGAGTTTTCTTTATTTTCACTATTTTCTACATTGTAAAATAATAGTGAAGACATCAAATCTATGAAATAACACCTATGGAATCACGTAGTAAACAAAAAAGTGTTAAACAAATCAAAATATATTTTATATTTGAGATTCTTCAAAGTAGCCACCCTTTGCCTTGTCATTCGCTGAACTAGCCTCATGAGGTAGTCACCTGGAATGCATTTCAATTAATAGGTGTGCCTTGTTAAAAGTTCATTTGTGGAATTTCTTTACTTCTTAATGTGTTTGAGACAATAAAATAAAATACCATTTTATTTGTCACATACACGTATTTAGCAGATGTAATTGCAGGTATAGCGAAATCCTTGTGTTTCTAGCTCTAACAGTGCAGTAATATGCAATGTCTAACAATTTCACAACAATACACACAAATCTAAAGTAAAGGAATGGAATTTTAGAATATCTAAATATTGGCAGAGCAATGTCAGAGCGGCATAGACTAAGATACAGTAGAATAGGGTAGAATATGTATGTACATATGAGATGAGTAACGCAAAATATGTAAACATTATTAAAGTTAGTAGTGTTTCATTGTTAAAGTACCCAGTGATTCCAAGTCTATGTATATAGGGCAGCAGCCTCTATTGTGTTAGTGATGGCTATTTAACAGATTGATGGCCTTGAGATAGAAGCTGTTTTGAGTCTCTGTCCCAGCTTTGATGCACCTGTCCTGACCACGCCTTCTGGATGATAATGGGGTGAACAGGCAGTGGCTCGGGTGGTTGTTGTCCTTGATGATCTTTATGGCCTTCCTGTGACATTGGGTGGTGTAGGTGTCCTGGAGGGCAGGTATTTGCCCCCGGTGATGCGTTGTGCAGACCTCACTACCCTCTGGAGAGCCTTACGGTTGTGGGCGGAGCAGTTGCCGTACCAGGCGGTGATACAGCTGCGCCTTCTTCACAACGCTGTCTGTGTGGGTGGACCAATTCAGTTTGTCCGTGATGTGTACGCCGAGGAACTTAAAACTTACTACCCTCTCCACTACTGTCCCGTCGATGTGGATAGGGGGGTGCCAGTTATGAAACAGAATGGCAGAAATTCTTATAAAATAGATACGGTAGCAGTTTGTTTTTGCTATATATCACAACTCGCCCATGTGCTCATAGTTAACTTTTTCAGTTCGCACACATTTATTTTTTGTCGCAAATACGAGTAAAATGGTCACACTGTAGAGCCCTGGCCTCACTCCCGGACAATCTAAACCTTCTTCGCCCGCTTCGAGGAAAACAACACCAAGCCGCCGACGTGGGCTGCCGACATGGGCCCCCGCTGCTCATGAGGACTGTATGCTCCCGATCTCTGCACCGATGTAAGACATTCAAGCATGTTAACGCTCGCAAGGAATCCCAAGCCACATCCTCAGAGCATCTGGCTTACGTGTTTACGGTGTTTACGGACATATTCAATCTCTCCCTATCCCAGTCTGTTGTCCCCACTTGCTTCTAGATATCCACCATTGTTCCTGTACCCAAGAAAGCGAAGGTCACTGAACTAAATTACTATCGCCCCGCATCACTCACTTCTGTCATTATGAAGTGCATTATGAGGCTATTTAAGGATCATATCACCTCCACCTTAACCAAAACCCTAAACCCACTATAATTTGCATACCACCCCAACAGGTCAATGGACAACGCAATCGCCATTGCACTGCACACTGCCCATCCTACCTGGACCAGAGGAATATCTATGAGAGCATAATGTTCATCAACTACAGCTCAGCCTCCAAACCATAGTGCCCTCCAAATTCATCACATTCAGGGCCCTGGATCCCCTCCCAAATTGGGTCCTAGACTTCCTGACGGGCCGACCCTAGGTGGTGAAGGTAGGCAACAATACCTTTCCCTATAGTGGTGCGTGCTCAGCTCCCTCCTGTACTCTCTGTTCACCCATGACTGTGTGGCTACGCATGTCTCCAACTCAATCATCAAGTTTGCTGATGACACAACAGTGGTAGGCCTGACAATGATGAGACAGCCTACATGGAGGAGGTAAGAGCCCTGGCCCTCTCCCTCAACTTCAACAACAGCTGATTGTTGACTACAGGAGAGCAGAAAGAGCATGTCTCCATCCACATCAACGGGGCCACAGTGTAGAGGGTCAAAATCTTCCAAGTTCCTCGGCGTGCACATCACTAAGGACCTGAAATGGTCCCTCCATACCGACAACGTGGTGAAGAAGGAGGCTGAAGAAATTCTAGAGTATTCTGTCAGGCTGTATCACTGCCTGGTATGGCAACTGCATCGCCCGCCACCGCAGAGCTCTCCAAGCCATAGACTGTTCTCTCTTTTACCGCAGGCAAGCGGTACCAGTGCACCAAGTCTGGAACCAGCAAGACTATGAACAGCTTCTACCATTGAGACATAAGACTGCTAAATAATTAACCAAATAGCTACCCATGCTATCTGCATTAACCCCCCTTTGTAGTAACTCTTTTGACTCATCACATACGCTGCTGCTACTGCTTAATGTCTATCCTGTTGCCTAGTCACTTTACCCCTACCTATTTGTAAGTATTCAGACCCCTTGACTTTTTCCATATTTTGATACGTTACATGCTTATTCTAAGATGTATTCAATTGTTTTCCCCCCCATCAACCTACACACAATACCACATAATGACAAAATAAAAAGGTTTTAGACATTTTTGCAAATGTATAAAAAAAACTGAAATATCACAATTACATAAATATTAAGACCTTTTACTCAGGCGTTCAGGCCGAAGAGTTCAATCTTGGTTTCATCAGACCAGAAAATATTGTTTCTCATGGTCTGAGAGTCCTTTAGGTGCTTTTTGGAAAACTCCAAGCGGGCTGTCGTGTGGCTTTCATTGAGGAGTGGCTTCAATTCCGCCACTATATCATAAAGGCCTGATTGGTGGAGTGCTGCAGAGATGGTTGTCCTTCTGGAAGGTTATTCCATCTCCACAGAGGAACTGTGGAGTTCTGTCAGAGTGATCATTGGGTTCTTGGTCACCTCCCTGACCAAGGCCCTTCTCCCCCAATTGCTCAGTTTGGCCGGCGGACAGCTCTAGGAAGAGTCTTGGTGGTTCCAAACTTGGTTTTTGCTCTGACAAGCACTGTCAACTGTGGGACCTTACATAGACAGGTGTGTGCCTTTCGAAATCATGTCCAATCAATTGAATTTACCGCAGATCGATTCCAATGAAGTTGTAGAAACATCTCAAGGATGATCAATGGAAACAGGATACACCTGAGCTCAATTTCAAAGTCTCATAGCAATGGGTCTGAATACTAATGTAAATTAGGTATTTCTGTTTTATATTTGTAATACATTTGCACAAATCTCTAAAAAGCTGTTTATGCTTTGTCATTATGGGGTATTGTGCGTGGATTGATGAGATTGAAAAAAAATCTATTTTAGAATAAGGTTGTAATGTAACTAAATGTGGAAAAAGTCAAGCGGAATGTACTGTATCTACCTCAATTACCTTGTACCACTGCACATTGACTCGGTACTGTACCCCGTGTGTACTGTATAGCCAAGTTATCGTTACTCATTGTGTATTTATTCCTTGTGATTATCTTTCTATTATCTTTCAATTTGTCTCTGCACTTTTGGGAAGGGCCTGTAAGTAAGCATTCTACTGTTAGTCTACACCTGTTGTTTACGAAGCATGTGACAAATACAATTTGATTTTATTTGATTGAATTGACACTGTCTTCCTCCAGGACATCTACAGCACCTGGTGTCACAGGAAGGCCAAGAAGATCATCAAGGACTTTCTAAACATGGTACAGGGCATTCTTCCTGTGTTATAACACTAACAGCCTCCTCATCTTCACATTGCACTAATGGTGGTCTGATTTATTGGACGGTCTTGTATACTGAGAATAAGAACCTATAGAGTTAGGTAGTAAAAGAGGTCAACATTAATAATTTACAGAAACCTACCCTCCCAATCTCTCCAAACCAGAAAAACAGCTCCCATTTTCATATCAGTAGGGATTAATTATGATTTACTAGAAAAGCGAGAGTAAATCCTCTGGAACTCTGTTGAAGGTGATGTTGGGGTGTAGAGAGGGGAGTTTGAGCTTTTCTTCCGGTCACGAAGCATTTGGAGACGTTAATGACCTCTGTAACCAGTCACTGCTCCCCATATTTCATCTGGCTATGCCTCACCAATCACTGCACTCATACACATCCAACTAAATTAAACTTTTGGTAACTGAGAGTGATGTCTTCCCGAAGAGGATGATGTGTAAGCAACGCAATGCACTCCTCCACCCTGGTTCTTTCTTTCTTTCTTTCTTTCTTTCTTTCTTTCTTTCTTTCTTTCTTTCTTTCTTTCTTTCTTTCTCTCTCTCTCTCTCTCTCTCGCTCTCCCTCTCTCTAGCTCTCTCTTTCTATCTCTCTCCTCTCTCTCTCTTTCTCTCTTGCTCTATTGCTCCCTCACTCTCGTTCTCTTCCTTTCTCTCCCGACCTCTCTCTCTCTTTCTCTTTCTGTGTGTATTTCTATCTCTTTCTCTGAGATTACAAAAAAGCTTGTGGACAATGTGGTTGCCTCTCGTGATATATTTTCTTTAACAGGATATACAACCTTTCCAAACTTTAAAAAACACCCTCGAGAAGTTGTGCAACAGAGCCTCTTCAACCTCAAGGAGGCTAAAGAAATTTGACTTGTGACCTAAAACCCTCTCAAACTTTTACAGATGCACAATTGAAAGCATCCTGTTGGGCAGTATCACCACCTGGTACGGCAAATACAGCACCCGCAACCGCAAGGCTCTCCAGAGGGTGGTGCGGTCTGCCCAATGCATTACCGGGGGCAAACTACCCACCCTCCAGGACACCTACAGCACCCGATGTCACAAGAAGGCCAAAAAGATCATCAAGGACATCAACCACCCGAGCCACTGCCTGTTCACCCCATTATCATCCAGAAGGTGAGGTCAGTACAGGTGCATCAAAGCTGGGACCGAGAGACTGGAAAACAGCTTCTATCTCAAGGCCATCAGACTGTTAAACAGCCATCACTAGCACATTAGAGGCTGCTGTCAATAGGCATAGACTACAAATCACTGGCCACTTTAAGGAATGGAAAAGTAGTCACTTTAATAATGTTTACATAGCTGGCATTATTCATCTCACAAGCATCCCACAATAAGTTGGGTGAATTTTGGACCATTCCTCCTGACAGAGCTGGTGTAACTGAGTCAGGTTTGTAGGCCTCCTTGCTCGCACACGCTTTTTCAGTTCTGCCCACAAATTTTCTGTAGGATTGAGGTCAGGGCTTTGTGATGGCCACTCCAATACCTTGACTTTGTCGTCCTTAAGCCATTTTGCCACAACTTTGGAAGTATGCTTGAGGTCATTGTCCATTTGGAAGACCCATTAGGAACCAAGCTTTAACTTCCTGACTGATGTCTTGAGATGTTGCTTCAATATATCCACATAATTTTCCTCCCTCATGATGCCATCTATTTTGTGAAGTGCACCAGTCCCTCCTGCAGCAAAGCACCCCCACAACATGATGCTGCCACTCCCGTGCTTCACAGTTGGGATGGTGTTCTTCGGCTTGCAAGCGTCCCCCTTTTTCCTCCAAACATAACGATGGTCATTATGGCCAAACAGTTCTATTTTTGTTTCATCAGACCAGAGGACATTTCTCCAAAAAGTACGATCTTTGTCCCCATGTGCAGTTGCAAACCGTAGTCTGGCTTTTTTATGGCGGTTTTGGAGCAGTGGCTTCTTCCTTACTGAGAGGCCTTTCAGGATATGTCGATATAAGACTCGTTTTACTGTGGATATAGATACTTTTGTACCTGTTTCCTCCAGCATCTTCACAAGGTCCTTTGCTGTTGTTCTGGGATTGATTTGCACTTTTCGCACCAAAGGACGTTCATCTCTAGGAGACAGAACGCCTCTCCTTCCTGAGCGGTATGACGGCTGCATGGTCCCATGGTGTTTATACTTGTGTACTAGTGTTTGTGCAGATGAATGTGGTACCTTCAGGCGTTTGGAAATTGGTCCCAAGGATGAACCAGACTTGTGAACGTCTCCAATTTTTTTCTGAGGTCTTGGCTGATTTCTTTTGATTTCCCCATGATGTCAAGCAAAGAGGCTTGAAATATATCCACAGGTATACCTCCAATTGACTCAAATTATGTCAATTACCCTATCAGAAGCTTCTAAAGCCATGACATAATTTTTGGGACTTTTCCAAGCTGTTTAAAGGCACAGTTAATTTATTGTATGTAAACATCTGACATACTGGAATTGTGATACAGCGAATTAGAAGTGAAATAATTTGTCTGTAAACAATTGTTGTAAAAAATTACTTGTGTCATGCACCAAGTACATGTCCTAACCGACTTGCCAAAACATATTATTTGTTTAACAAGAATTTTGTGGAGTGGTTGTTAAACAAGTTTTTATTACTCCAACCAAAGTGTATGTAAACTTCCGATTTGAACTGTATGTATACACTGTATTCTATACTATTCTATGGTATCTTAATCACTTCATTTTTACATATCTAGCATTCTCATCTCATATGTACATACTGTTTTCTATACTATTCTATGGTATTTCATTCACTTAATAATGTTTACATATCTTACATTACTCATCGCATATGTATAATCTGTTTTCCATACTATTCTACTGTATATTAGTCCGTTCCACTCTGACATCGCTCGTCCATATGTGTATAGTCTTAATTCATTCCTACTTAGATGTGTGTGTATTGGGTATATGTTGTGTAATCTGTTAGATATTACTTGTTAGATATTACTGCACTGTCGGAGCCAGAAGCACAAGCATTTCGCTACACCCGCAATAACATCTGCTAATTACGTGTATGTGACCAATAACATTTGATTTGATTAGATTTGGGAAGTTGTATGAACAATACTCATACCTAATCTGTCAATTGTGACGTTTTTGGGGAATTCACGGCAAGTTTCCGCAATGTTAGGAAAGCTCGGAAAAAACAGATGTCTAGTATTTGTATTTATGTAGCACAATACAATAGCTTGAAACGCCATTCCATTTCTTTGTAAGTGTCTCTGGAACTTCATGAAAACAATGAGGATAACTCATGCAGGTGTCAACTGAGATGTCAACTCAAATTGGGAGTATCAGATAGTTCACCAAAAACATTTAGATGCTTAGCTCTATTGCTAGTCTCAAACATCTCACTATAGCATTAGCTACATTGTTCTCACAACAAGGGAACATTAAGGAATGCCATCCCTTCAGGTTTATACTTCCATGTTATTCTTTAATTTCTTGTCTGAAATTTGTTCATGTACTATACTTATTTTATAGTTAGTTATGGTACATAATATGGTCCATATCAAATATGAAAATATAAATGTTTGTCACTTTGCATGTGATATTCAGATCTTCTATTTTTTCATATTTTCAAAGGATTGTGTGTTCATTCAAGCCAGTATTTCTTGCTTGTTTGTTTTTGCTGTAATTGTTCTATTCTAATCCCAATGCTGCAACATTGTCTTTTTTGAATAATCTTAAAACATATTCTTATCTGGATTATTTCTCTCAATTCCCTTCAAATCCAGCTTTACAGGTAATGATGGACCCAACTGTGTGTTCTGGGCAGGCTCAGTGTAAATGCTGAGCTAGCCTCTGCCCATGGACAGCCACCAGATAATCCTTAGAGTGCAGTAGGGGAAGGGATTAAGGTCAGTGTATAGTTTAATAATAATAAGATATCACAATATCAATTAGAATGGACAATTCCACTCCAAATACACACATTTAGGATCTATTTCTGATTTGTTTCAGAATCAGACCACCCAGATCATCATGTGGTTTGGACCTCCAGCCACAGATGCCTGTACACATTCCAATTCTTTGAGTTGCCAAATCCATTCCCCAATGAATGAATAAAACCCCTTAATCCTTGAATTGGGACAGGTTTCTTGTGAATGATTCAATTTCCTTTTCATTGTGTCAAACAAGGCCGTGACCGAGTCAGAGGCACTGTGTCCTTGTTCTGTTACAGGAAGCCATTAATTCCACCACAGGACAAAAGGTTAACCCCATAACAAGGATATATTACTTGTTGGGCCCAATAATGACAAGATGTGTGCTTGTGAGTTCATATTTTTCTGTGACAGGATTCATGAGCGGTATGTTGTATTAAATGAGGACCGGCAGCCCAACTTGGCCCAGACATCGTGGAGCAGATGTTCAGACTTTGACAGATTTATTGAAGACTATTAAAAGAAAACAGTACCACCAACTTCATCAGATAGAATTCATTTATCAGGAACACCAGTGATTTGAAATATGGTCATGTCTATTGACAAGCAAGGGTGGCCCCTCATGTTTCCCTGTAGGATTTAGGAAGTAAATTCAAAATATATCCTTGAAGTAATCAATTTGTGATGCCCAACCAATTAACATTAATTGGGTCAGCTTTAAGTTAAATCGTTGTAATTATAAACTCATTTGTGGTCGACACCTAAATAGCCCAAAAGTTCTTAAAGTAATTGACTGATAATAATCAATGAAAGACATGTGATAGCACTCAACAGTAATAGTGATATCATGAGGGTTTAAAAGACCATCTGGGTACATGGGAACTTTGACCACTGGCCTCCTGATATACTCTGTATCGTTATTTCCCCTTAGATATGTAACCTTCGTCTTACAAAGAATTATCCTCTTTATTCAACTACAAAACATTTTCTTTCTCAGCATCAGACACTCAGAGGGTTCTAAATAGTGAATTTGCTCCGACACCTTTTCAAACATATTTCTTGTAAATGGACATGGGAACTTAGCCTCCTTCAATGTATTCCTATTACTCTGTCCCCTTCGATGTGTAACCTTCCTCTTACAAAGAATTCTCCTCTTTCTCTAGCTATTAAATGTCTTCTCTCTCAGTATCAGAGACTCACAGAGGTTTGTGTACTCCAGACAATTTCTCCCTGACCTTCTTTGTAATATATAGATATAGAAGAAATAGTAATTTTAGTCTCGCACCTTTGAATTTTCTCATATATTTCATAGCTCTGTATGAAATTATGACTTGATGTAAAAAATTAAAAAAATTAAATGTCCTATTACTGCCATCCAAATCTGCATTTTCTAATACTATTATCTCAAAGCCATTACTTTGCGGCACCCCTGATAAATGAATTGAAGACTATTCTAAGTAGAGAGGCTGTAAAAAGTGTATTGTTTGTGCTACTGTATGAGCATACCAAAGACTACAACGGAGAGAAATACACATTTCAGTTCATTGTTTATGGATGTCAATTTATATTAGATGTCTGATACAACAAATCTCATCCACATCTGAAGCTATTATTCATGCATCAGGGATTCAATATGAATATGTCTACATTGGTCAGGGGAATACAGCTGCCTCGGATTGATATCAAGATGGTTACTCTCACTTGTTGTTATACTACCATATTAATCATGCACCTAAATACATATGTTAGCTAAGTCTGATAAATCGACATGTGGTTGGTCTAAAAATGAAACATATTTTACCTTCTTTACAATCCAATTTGATGTTAAAAATGTATTCATATATATGTTTATAATCCTAATAACCATCTGATTTAGATACCTGTCTGCTTTGAAATCCACAGCTCTCTGCTCTAATGAAATACATCGAAAGCAATATCATGCATGATCAGTCATTTAAAATAGTTAGTCATGTGTGTTATCATGAGTGAGTACATTTTATTTGGAGAATTCCTAGACCATAGAGTAATTGTAATCAGACAACGGCACGGCAGGGACAGAGACAGGGAAATAGAAAGCAAGAAGCTGAAATTGATCAACATGCCCTTCTGTGAATGTCGAAGCAGGTCTGCTGTTACAGTAGCACAAACAGTCTAGGGTTGTTTTTGATTAACATTTTATAAAAAAGTATCGATTTCAGCAAACAAAGAAAGGCACGCAGCAACAGAGGAAAAACATAGGTACACCGTTGTTTAAGTTGTTTAAGTATTTTCATTTTTTAAGTACCAATTGCATAGCGACTCGAAGGAGTAGGAGGTTCACTTAAAAAAACTCTAGTTTGCGCTCAACTCCTTGGATGAAATCATTGTGGAGTTGAGATACTTGGCAAACATGTACTGTAACATCCATCATCTGTACTACTTTTACTTCTGCTAGGTGAACCATCTGTCTAGTCCAGCTGTGCATTCAGGTCAGAACATTTGTAAAAGTTTTGAATGTATATCTCAAGGATAACTACTTTATTTCCAATTTGACAAGCGAGTTAAGAAAACTACTCCCAAGAGTCAGGTTATGATTTTTTATGGAAAAAAAATTAAACATAATAAATCTTTCACATACACTTACGATACATGATCAAAAGTATGTGGACACCTGCTCGTCGAACATCTCATTCCAACATAATGAGCGTTAATATGGAGTTGGTCCCCCCTTTGCTGCTATAACAGCCTCCACTCTTTTGGGAAGCCTTTCTACTAGATGTTGGAACATTGCTGTCGGGATTTGCTTCCATTCAGCCACAAGAGCATTAGTGAGGTCGGGCACTGATGTTGGGTGATTAGGCCTGGCTGGCAGTCGGCATTCCAATTCATCCCAAAGGTGTTCGATGGAGTTGTGGTCAGGGCTCTGTGCAGGACAGTCAAGTTCTTCCACACCGATCTAGACAAACCATTTCTGTATGGACCTCACTTTGTGCACAGGGGAATTGTCATGTGGAAACAGGAAAGGGCCTTCCCCAAACTGTTGCCACAAATTTGGAAGCACAGAATCATCTAGCATGTCATTGTATGCTGTAGCGTTAAGATTTCCCTTCACTGGAACTAGCCCAAACCATGAAAAACTGCCCCAGACCATTATTCCTCCTCCACCAAACTTTACAGTTGGCACTATGCATTGGGGTAGGTAGAATTCTCCTGGCATCTGCCAAAACCAGATTCATCCGTCGGACTCCCAGAGCAGTTTCCACTGCTCCAGAGTCCAATTGCGCTGAGCTTTAAACCACTCCAGCCGACGCTTGGCATTGCGCATGGTGATCTTAGGCTTGTGAAGCTCCCAATGAAAAAGTTATTGTGCTGACGTTGCTTCCAAAAGCAGTTTGGAACTCAGTAGTGAGTGTTGCAACCCCAGAACAGACAATTTTTACAAGCTACTTGGCAGCCCTGTTCTGTGAGCTTGTGTGGCCTACCACTTCGCGGCTGAGCCATTGTTGCTCCTAGATGTTTCCAGGGCAGAAATTTGACGAACTGACTTTTTGGAAAGGTGGCATCCTATGACAGTGCCACATTGAAAGTCACTGAGCTCTTCAGTAAGGCCATTCTACTGCAAATGTTTGTCTATGGGTGTGACTGAAATGATCAGGTATGAAGGTAAGACCCAGATGCAGACAACGTCAAATTAATAATGGTTTAATAATCCAACAGGGGCAAGCAAAAGACAGGTCCAACCAGAGGTTGGGCAACGGTACCGGACAGCAGGCAGGCTCAGGGTCAGGTTAGGCAGAGGTCAATAATCCAGAGGTGGGGCAAAGGTACAGGTCGCCAGGCAGGCTCAGGGTCAGGGGCAAGCAGAGTGGTCAGGCAGGCGGGCTCAGAGTCAGGACAGGCAAGGGTCAAAACCAGGAGGGTGAGAAAAAGAGAGACTGGGAAAAGCAGGAGCTGAGACACAAAAACGCTGGTTGACTTGACAAACAAGACGAACTGGCAACAGACAAACAGAGAACACAGGTATAAAAACACAGTGGATAATGTGGGAGATGGGCGACACCTGGAGGGGGTGGAGACAATCACAAAGACAGGTGAAACAGATCAGGGTGTGACATAAATTGCAGATAACACATTTTTGAATACATACTTTTGTATATATAGTGTATAGTTTTGCATACAGATGTGACAAAATGTAACATGGCATCAATGATTTATCAATATTACAGCCATAGTATTGACTATTGAGTCACAGGAGTCCCCTAATGTGACCGACCAGACTGACTGTCTTGGAGTGTCTGTCTTAGAGAACACTGGCATGTCTCCCCCTCTAGCCCCCAGCTTTATCCAGCCTGCTAACCAGTTGTTAAGGCCCAGTCAGGGGGATGACAGGGTGCTGGGTAATAGGCCCTTCACCCTCCTCTCCTCTCAAAGGACCCCAGGAAGTTGTGGTATTAACTTTTGTGTGTTGTCTTCTAAGTCCTCCGGTAATTCTCTCCACCTCTCTTTAGTCAGACCAGTCCTCCCCGTAGACCTGGAGGCAGGGTTCTGTCACACCTCTTGGACCATTCTCTGTCTATGTGCTTAGAGGAGAGATGACCTCCTCTCTATAAGCTACTAGTTATTCATTGGGTAATTATATATCTTTGTGACCTCATTATTAAATATATCAGTTGTTTTTTTGCATTCTTGAAATTCTTAACAATCATCCCCACAAACAAAGAGTTTCTAAGACAAGATGCCTGATAATAGCTGACTGGGTCCTGGACTCATCAATTATATTAATTGTACATGGGGGAGATAAGCTTCAGCAGCTTCAAAACAAATAACATGTCTATGGTCATCTCAAATTTGGGGTGATAATAAAGAGTACCCACTACCCTATCCCATCCAGATCTTTCAAGTCCCTTAACAGTTTCACAGCCATAAGGATGCGTTTCACCCCCTTGTTGCAAATTTAGGTAATTCATTTGTTCCCGAAGTTGCTGGCCTGAACATCAATTCCAATATTGTGTGAGCCATGACATCAATTAACTTGAGTAATGGCCAGGTCCAGAAAATGGGGCAATGATCTTCTAATCATGGTGACTAAAAGCAGAAATAGGTCAAGGCTATTACACTGCTAATATAATATTATACTCCTTGAAAACATTAGCACATTTAAGCTCTAGGCTTTGTACTTTAAACCAGTCCACAAATCAACTGAACAAAAATGCTAAATATTTTTGGTGTGAAACTGAATTCCCTATGCATTTCTCTAGTAATGTATTGTCCCCCACCCTGGACAATTCTTGAAGAATAAATTGAATAATGACTTACGACATAGTTAATCATAGGGGAATGGTATGAGGCATGTTGCTATATAATCTCCTGAGGAATGTAAGGGTGTTGATTGGTTGGATAGATGGTTGATGCAAAGATATGAACAACTGTGGAGATGTGTGACAGCAATTGGTCTTGGGAGGGAGTGTAGCCTCTCTCTCCCCCTTAGAGCATGGTCCTGCAGACAGGCAGCTAGCCATCTGTCAGGCCTGCTGTTAGTTAGTTCATGAAGGTGTGTGGTGGAGAATGCTTATCAGATACCTGTCTGAAGGATAGGGAAGCCTAATTAAAGGATATGGGTGTGTAGATACAATCACACCTATTCCATAAATACATGAAGGCTCCTCAGAATGTCAGCCCATTTTCTGTTTGTTTGTTGCAGCAGCAAAAATATTTGTGTTAAATGCAAAGAGAGGAGCAGTACATATTTTCGTGAATGTGTTTGTATTGTTGTCATGTTGTAGCTACTACACTTTCAAACTCTTAGAGGTAATCTACTGTTGCAAAGTTGTAGTGATTTCCGACCTCTAAGGTAACGGCCTTGAAAATGTCAACCCCTGGAAAAACACTGTTGCCGCCACTTATTGAACAGCACAGGAAGACATGTGCAGAGTGTAGGCAGGTAGACTGTGACAAAAGCAACACAACACACATCTGTAGCGTCTATAGCGGAGTAGCATCACACATAATGACCTGAATCACTTTGGTGACCAGACAGGGTTAGCTTCTTCTTCCATGCATGGGGAATTCCTATTGAATCCCTGAATCCCTAAACCTGAATGCACCTCCTCACACAAACAGCTTATTTTCCCCTGAATGAGCTGCATTTTACGTAGCAATTTGAGGGCATTTGTGGCTGTCTCAGGAAGTGGAGCTTTGGAGGGAAGAGAAACAGTGCAGTGCAGAGCTGGTCACTGCTGAGTGAGGAGTGGCGGGCGTCATGCTGGTCACCGGTGGTAGCCCACGGTACTGCCGTCCCACTGTGACGGTAATGAGACGAAACGACCTGCCGCTGGGAGAGGCTGTAATTACAGAGGCACTGGTCTTCACTCCACCAGCCCCCATTTCCGTCTCTCTTTATTCAATTCTCTCTTTTCCTCTCTTTCGGCAAGCCTTTTCTGTCATTCTCTCACACACTCACTGTTTCTCTCTCCTATCCTCATCTCTCGCCCTCTATTTCTCTATTCTCATCCCTCTATCTCCCCCTCTTCTCTCTCCTCTCTCTCTCTCCCCCCTCACTCTCCTCTCCCTCCCTTGATCTCTCCCTCTCTTTTTCTCCCTTCCCCTCCACAATCCAGCTGACAGTTCTTCAATCTCTATGCATTCACACATGATCAAGTCTTTGTGTTGGTATTTGAGATTTTCAACACCAGTCCTCACAGAAAGAACCATAGCTTTGTTGTGTGAAAGTTGTCAAAGGGTTTACTTTAACTGCCAGTCAATTAATCTTAATCCAGAATTACAGTAATATAATTATCAATATCATCCTCCTATCACTATCCAATGTTATCGTCATGTTATTTCATCATTTAATTGACAGTAATTAACATGCTATTGCTTTAGTGAGGATATTTCAAGCTATTGTTTCTTAATATACCTCCTCTCTAATAGATGGTTAAAGGGTAGGGAAATCATGCTAGTTTCATAGCTATGGTCTATAGCTGCAAATTCCAATAACAAGTCAACACTGTTTATGACCATTCTTTCATTTCCTTTTCACGATGTTGATGAGATTCACAGCATCAGATATTTCAAATGCGTATGCATGGAACTTCCACTCACATATCCACATAATATTTTCATAGGAAAGGAAGTTGCTCACAAGGATTATGAAAATATTACTATTGTAAAGTGGGTTTTAGAATTGCTGTGAAAGGCAGATTTGCATTATTACAGTTACCATTGGCTCTGTGAGGTCTTGAATAGATATGATCCATAACTGAAGAAGCAGAAACATAATCGTTATTCACTTGGCAGGGTTATTCAAAGGGCATTTCATTTTGGGCAACATTTCATGGTCATCTGAATGTACTCTGTAATCATTATCTTTTTGCCACTGCAGACCTTTGACTATTTTACTCTGGGAGAGAAAACTTGGCACTGGCCAGGCAAGCAAAGTAGGCTGCCTCTCTAAGCAGGTTGCCTTTCAAATGGACGCCATGGTAACCTAACCTTCACATAGAGCTGCTTCTCTGTTTAGATTTAGAGAGAGAACAGAATGAAATGTTAAACTTTCAACTGTTTTTGAATGTTCAGTTTCCTAATAGATGGGTATTGAAACATTATCTTTTTGCTTTTTGATCACAGTTAGCGATCTGAAAAAGTCATCCAAATGTTCCTCCTCTTAGTGCTCTATTCAATCTGTATATCTGAAGTGTTACAGATTGCGCAATAGAAATGTAAAGGTAATTTCTCATTGAGCCAACATATGAAATGTTTACCGTGAATGCAGTCTACGCTAATGTGGAAACATTGCCTTTAAATTTCAATCATGCTGTAACGCTGAACTTCCGCGATATGGATTGATTAGAGCCTCTATACTTCAGTATCCCTGTGATGATAAGTTACAAAACACAGATTCAGTCATTCCAAGCCCAAAATGTTTTTGTTTGTGTGTTTATTCTGCAAAAAAATAGGCTATTAGATGTGAATTCCCCATTCAACCATTGGCAAAATCCCCGCACAATGATCTCAAACTGTTTCTAATACAGAATTAAATAAAAAAAACAGACTACCCCTTGCTAATCAGGAAACTATTGGGTATGTTGTGGTGTACATTCATTACAATTGTTTTACGGGAAACTGGTAAAATTTGTTTTGTAATGTAGCTAGCCCCTGAATGGCTCTGAATTCACTGTCAGCATGCAGTCAAAGCTATAACCACTTGGAGCTAACTAGCGCTCTCAAATCATATCCTGATGTCGACAGCAGATGAGAGTTGTATTCATTACATTGCCAACTCAATTAGCTAACATACATTTTAATATCTGTTATATTTGCTAAGCGGCTAGCTAACTAGCTAGCGTTAGCAGAGTTTTGCGGTGAATGAAGCTAAGAGCTGATACTAAATCATTGGAGGCCAGAGAAATTAAAGTGGTGAAAAATCTGGAAAATTGTATTGCGTTTGCAAGAATTAATGCTACTGACTACCTGACAGGCTCACTTTGCCGTTGAACTTGTCATTTTTCTTCTCGAATCTGCAGGACTTAAAACAATATAGAGGGAAGATGCATATCGAATTTTAGACTTGACAGTATTTTCATATTTTAAAATACACTTTTCATATTGATTTGAAATTCCTGTTCTTTTTCAAAGATTTCTCACAAAAACAAGCATATCTCTGTGAAATGTCGACGGAGCACTGAGCGTATGTACCGCAATATTTATTTAGCCTTTTCCATTGAATTCCGTTTGTGTCATGCGTTGAAACAACTTTGAAGACGACGACCACAAAATGTAAAATCCTCAAAAGTTTCACGTAACTCAAAAGTGTCAACAGAGCTTGGTGCTTATTATCGGATGTATTAGGTTATCAAATCCGACTTTTTGGATATAATGTTAAGGATATGTTATAGAAAGACCCCCTTCAATAATTCAGATCATGAAAAAATATATTTGTCTTGGTAAAATGTATTTATTAACTTAAGGAAGTGAAATTTCATCACCAAAGCACGTTTTCACCCACTCTGGGCAGAGTGGGTGGACACCCTACACAGTAGCAGGTGCTCTGGGCGCACTGTTCAATTATTTAGCAGATTTAATTAAACATTTATTTTTTTGAAGAAAAACTATGTTTTTATCCTCACTGGCTTTCATGCTATTTAAACATAAGCTTTTCCGAGGTGTCAGACTCGACATTGCTATCCATTGGAGTGCTGCGATTGGTTGTCCAAAAGTATGGGGCGGGGCTTAGCAAAGGGTCAATTAGCCACTATGCTGAGGACGACCAGCTATATATTGACAATATATATTGCATGATGCTTCCTTGACATTGCAAATTCTACATTGTTGCTTACCTTTTCAAACAGATTCCCTTTCAAACAGACAAGGCTGAAGAAAGACGTTGCTCTTTATTAAAACATAAATCATACTTAATCTTCATTTTCAAAGTGTTGACTGCACTTCCCTTCTCAACACACAAAAAATGTAATTCTACATTTCAAAGGGGGAAAAAATATCCTGTGGGGGATTCGAACCTACGCCACAAGTTGCAGCACTTGTCAGGCACCCAGCACTCTACACTGAGCGATTTATGCAGTCACTTTATCACTTGTGATTTACTTAATTTGCTTATCAAAACGTGCCAGTGGACTTCTGGTAAGGACGCTTTTGTGAAAAAGTGTTAGATCACATCCAACTACGCCAACGATTTGAACTGGCTGATATGGAATCTGTTACCGTATATAAATGTAGTCGTCCTTAGCATAGTATGGCCCCTTTCTGTTTAGGAAATTCTCTTCGCCATGTTGTGTTGTTTTTCCTGGTTTTGTGGTGCAATAATGTCTAATCGGAGATGCATGAAATTACCACTCCCATGATAAATCTAGAATCACATGCCAGATGTTTCCTGCAGAGAATCGTGGCTGATGCTTGTTTTCCAAACTTACTCAACTTTTCAAACGTTTCTACAGCAGCATATTATCAGAATAATGTCTACTTACACATAAGCAAAAACACAGCCAACAACATGCAATATTGTTATTAATGCCAATGCAAATGTCATCTGGATTCTATCACACATCTTACGGAACCAGGTTTTCCCTTTCCACAGTCTAGATAACACAATCATCAAAAACTGTAACAATATTAAGGCACACACACACACACACACACACACACACACACACACACACACACACACACACACACACACACACACACACACACACACACACACACACACACACACACACACACACACACACACACACACACACAAAAAAACAATGTCATAGGCATTCAGTGACTACAAACAACTCTTCACTCCATAATCAAGTGTGAAATTGAACTGTCCCTACACAGTGATTGTGCTGGTTTATCCTTGCCAGGAGAAGCAGCTCACATGAAGCGTGATAAACCTCTAGATACACAATACTCCTAACTGACATATTACTACACTGCACCAAATGCCAGTCAGGTCTCAGCCCTCCCATATGCTTGACACATTTACAACATTTACAACCATTTTCTTTGACATAATACTGAAAATGTGATCCAAATATGTAGTTAGGTTACAATGGTCTGTGTGGCAGTATCTTTTGATTATCCGGGGGTGTCCACTGAAAAGGAGTGAGCACAATAGTGAGTGAGAGAATCTTAAGAGAAGCCAATGTGAGCATTGAGAGGTAGTCTGGGCCTGACCTAGTTAAGAAGAGAACGAAAGAGGTAGGTAGGTGCTGTCATATCTGACAGGGACGGTGGCGTGGTGTCTGGAGCACATTACGCTCTTTGATCCATTGTCCCCCTGTGAAATGCATTTTAAGGTGTCATCTGTTATCTGTTTCTTGTGCCACCGTTCTTATTTCATGGGTGAAGTCACCCAGTTTGTCACTGGCTTGTGAATATACCATTGGGCCAAGATAGAGATGGGGAACATGGATAAATGTCATGGCTGACACAAAACACCATTCAAAACAGGGTCAAATTCATGCTCCGACAAACGCCTTGTTTTGATAATGTTACATAAATTATCAGTATGACGATAGATGATTTAGACAACGTTGATCAGCCTTGCATCATATGTTGTTAACCATGATATAATAACTTGTGTTCTCAGACAGGTAAATTAATCTATCTCTTGTCAGTTTTGTCATGGCGGTAGTTAGAGACAACGAGGGGAAAGACACATGATTATATAATCTCCTGCTAAGCCACCAGGGTGAATGGAACTCTGTGTCTCACTGTAGCTCCAATTTAATTGTGACATTTAAAAGTCAAAGGTAAATAAGATGCTTGCATTAATGAGCCATGGTAGTTCCAACAGTTCCAAGTCGCATCATAACTCTCACTGGAATCTAGTGACTTGGCTTGCCACTGTGCTCCAGGAATTATTAGAGGGTGGAGAGTGCTGGCTTTTATAACACTTTTATCACTGTTATAGTTTATATAGTTTTTGAATGTAGTTTTTGCTTGTCTGATCTGATGTTCTTTCCCTTGATGCATTTTCAATAAAAGGTATAATGACATTACCAATTACTTCAATGTTTTTAATATTGGGTCCATTGATCATTATGATGCCCATTGTCCAGAGCTGTGAACTTTTAAAACAATTAATTATGAGACTAATGTAAAACATATAAAATATCAAATTAACGTCAATCAAGGTTCTCGTCTGACAAACAGTGTTTTAGGACAGATGGGTAAGTAATTTCAGTGAATTCTCTTTTGAATTTATTTTTGAAGTCGCATGAAGGTCCACGGTTCATTCCATATGTTTTCAGAGATGGGCCAGCTCAGCAGATCTTGATAAATCAGTAAATCTAGCCAAAACATCCCTGCTATTATTCATGGTGTTCCAGTCATTATGGCTGACACTTCAGACATGCACTACCTACCAGCTCACTTGCTCTGTCAAAAGACTGAATAAAGAATGAAGAGAAGGGTTTCGTGACAAATGGCACCCTATTCCCTGTATAGTACATTACTTTTAACCAGGGCTCATATGATACACTATGTAGGGAATAGGTTGCAATTTGTGACGTAGAAATAAAAAGGTTTATCATAAAGTCTTGGCTGAGTCAAAGAACACTAAATCAAGATAGCTCATTAGGACCACAGAACTAGAAAATAGGAACCTCTAAGAAACAATGTTGGATTCTGAACCAACTCCAGTGATAATTCACTGATGCATCATGAATAAGTGGCTGAAGACCAAACCTAGGAGCTCTCTCACACTCTTCAGAGCATCATTAGGAATCGATGTTCCTGTTTGAAGAGTGATTGTGCAACCTCAATTATAGCGAGTTACATATTAACCAGAGTCAATTTGCAGTTAGATGCAGAGCAGTTAGATGCAGATCCTTTTATATTTACTTTCTGATTGTGTTGAATAAAACCAACTTTATGGCAATGTTTTTTTTTTGAAAGGCTGGGCTCTCATTGTTCTGTCATTGAGTTGACAAGATAAGAGGAACAATGCTAATCAGTGGTGGGTCACTAAAAGGTACATGGTCGATCGGTGGACCTCTGCTGATAATGTCACACACTTCAGACTGGGTGTCTTCACCAGGCTTCTCTTTCCCATAACCCCTACAGTATCTCCTCCTCTGCCCCTGAATGACAGACCAGGGATAACCTATTTTGGAAATGCAGAGCCTGGAGATACTAGTCTGTTTCTGTAATAATAGTGATGATTAAGAAGAAGGAGAGATGTTCAAGGCAGTTCTATTGATTGTGTACTGTATACATATTCTGTTGGATCTTATTCAGTTAATTAATTATTTAAAGTTATTAATTAATTAATTAATTAAAGAAATGATCAAATGATTTGATTGACTCTGTCCCGCAGCACATTGGACTACAGTGGATTGAGCTTGCCTCTGACATGTTCCCATGGAAATATTCTCATTTATATTTTGGTTACAGGCAATTGAAGTTGAGATGGTGTCTTTCTTTCAAAGACATTTGATAGTCAATTACTTGACTGTCACAAAAACCAGTAGAGGGTGTAATGTCTGCTAATGTCTTTGGTTACTCTTGTAAACATTGCCTTAGAAAGCTGCTGGAACGGAATGGAGTTATGATATAGTAGTACTCAAAGTTGTCAGTAACCCATCTTTGTTTTGGCTGGGAAAGGTAGAAGATTCCGGAAGGATGAATGGCAGGCTTGAGTCAGACAGGAAGAGAAGAGAAAGACAGGAAGAAGTAATGGCCTAGTGTCAGACCAAGGAGCAGTGAGTTAGCATTGAGTCAGTTGTAGAGTGGAGGATGGTATTGTATAGGTAGGCTACAGATGTTTTGTCTGATATTGCTTCAACACTGGGTGAATGCTATCACTGTAATTACATTCTGTGGAGATATGAATTTATCTTACATTCCAAACGTTCACATATTTGAACTTTTGGTGTTATAAACTATTTTTTTGTCTAGTTTATAATATTCATGTTATCTTTGCACGGTACCATGCATTCTGTCAAGCCGAGCTCAATCATTATAAAAAAAAAGTTTTATTCAAGTTAATAAATCTTGAGCTCGCCGCTTGTCAGTACGTTCTAGATACTACAGAGTATGCCTTTATATGCGCCCTTATACTCGTACGTATTTATATTTAAAAGGTAGTTGTTGGCTTTACATCCCCCTAACCTTAGACCATCAATTGAACTCATAACGTTGTATTTAGAGGCTTTCTCCCAGTTCTTGTCCCTCTCATGGTTGGTAACTTCTGTGGTCCTTTGCCATGCCTCATATTGTAGCCTATTATTGCCTGCTTAGTGAGGGGGCCGTTGGGGTGGTCTGTTAAGGGATTAAATGCCATGGATTAGCTTTTACACCCTACCAACACCTTAAGGGACCTAAAAACACTAGGTCTAACAGGAGGATGTGCCCCAAAAAAAGACATTCTATTTAATAGGGTTTTCCCTCTTGCTATTTTCTTTTGACAAGATGTACTGTCTTATTAGATTTTTTGGATGTGTTGACATGTGTTGATTTTATATCAGGTCATGGTTCTTACTTCCTGTACGTCATCAAATCCCCAAACCACAGCATTGTGAAAGGGGATTTTCTGACGGGGGCGGGTGGTAAAATGTTCTTGTTTTCTCTAAGGAAAATTCATCATCAACTTATTTATGAAATACTTGGCAACTGTGCAGTAAGGCCTATGTGTTAAGTGACAGAACTGTTTGGCTTTTAATAGACTCGTGGTTTAGGAGGAGAATTACATCTTTCGTTCCTCTTGAAATTGTCACTCAATAATCCCCTTGGCAGAGTATTGCAGCTAGATTAATGGCAAAACCCCAGATTTCAGAATTATCATCAGAGGGCAAAGTCAAAGACCCTACTAATGTGGTATACAGTGCTGGATGTGCCACAGGCCCACAGCTACAGTACACCCCCTCTTGATTGTGTGTGGGTTCCATTGTAAGTTCTAGTGTGAGTTCTCACAGACAGAGGCTTGGAGACTTGTTGATGACTAGTACAGAAAGACATTGTGAGGATTTAATAACAGTCGGCTGGCATGGCAAAGTCCATCTGTGGCAGCGGAGGGGGGTCTAGTAATCCCTATCTGTTCAGTATGAGGAGAGAAAAGAATGGAGTTTCATAATGCACTAATGGTTTGTTTGATGGCTACAGGAGTATGTTTTAGTAACTCCTGGACAGCCTCTGTCTTTAAAAAACATGAGCATGTCACAATTTTGGGCAAGTGGAATGAGCATCTACTTTAAAAGAAAATAAACTGTCTTGAATTTCTCATCAAATGGATATTACTTTGGTTCAAAACAGACTCACAGCTGGGATGGCTGGACTCAGACTCAGTTTTTGTCCCAAAAAGTCCTGTCACATCCCAAAACAAGGTTTACTTAACCTTTGTAGAAGGTACTTCCTTTTACCCTGTTTTACCCGTACATTCTCTTAGTGAATGCAACATGACAAAGTGAATTGAGATGCATGTCTAATACATTTCTCCCCCTGCTGTGGTGATGTCGCCCCGGGTCGCTGCTGGCCACTGCTCTCTTGCTGAGAATGGAAATCCGTTTCTATCTGAGGAGCCGGCTGCCGGGTCAGTTCCAGCGATTATCCACGCTCAGCAAGTCCCTCTTGTCACTGAATCCCCCTCGTCACTGAGTCCCCCTCGTCACTGAATCCCCCTCGTCACTGAATCCCCCTCGTCACTGAGTCCCCCTCGTCACTGAGACCCCCTCGTCACTGAGTCCCCCTCGTCACTGAGTCCCCCTTGTCACTGCCTCTTTTTCCTCTATGTCGACTAGCTGGGGGATTCTGGAGGGGATACACACAGTCGTAAAAAACAGGGAAAAGTATTTGGTTATAGCCATGGGAGTTGGTCAAATGGTGGTGTAATCTGTTTACTGATATATGAGTATAGGTTTCCATTGACCTACATACGATGTAGGATATAGGAAGCATTGACGAACATAAAATATATAGTATAACATGATGTTACACAAATAAAGTGCCTGTCAAGATCTGTGCTACTTATTCAGCCTTTTCACACGATATGCTCCTTGACTTGTCTTGGGTGGTAGAGAGCATAAGCCCTGGCCAATATGCTGTTACTGATTCAAGGCGGATTATGGTTTGCTGTCCTAAGCTTAGGGAGAATCCTCTAAAATATTCACGGAGACAGACCTTTGGTTTGAGAAAAGGAACAACAGTCATTTTGACCACATTATGCAATATCTCTGTGAGCACACAGTGGTTTGTGCATCTTATTAGGTACTACACCCACTTCACTCATCATTACCGTGATTTCATTAATGTTTTAATTTATTAATTTAGGTGTAAAACATATTCTTGCATGTTTTAACAAGGAAATTCTCAGTGTCAGTCTAATAAAGACTTGTACAGTTACTGTTGGGTGTAAAAAAAAATATATATATGGATAATGGATCAACAACATTGTAGTTGCTTAGCAATACTAACCTAATTGACAGAGAAAGAAGCCTGCACAGAATAAAAAAATATATTTTTTAAATGCATCCTGTTTGCAATAAGGCATGAAATTAACTCTATATCCTCAATACAAAGCGTTATGTTGGGCCAAATCCAACACAACGATCACTGAGTACCACTCTTCATATTTTCAAGCATGGTGGTGGCTGCTTCATGTTATGGATACTGTATGCTTGTCATCGGCAAGGACTATGGAGTTTTCGTTACTAAAAAAAAAAAACGTAATAGAGCTAAATACACAGGCTAAATCCTAGAAGATTTGTAAGTCGCTCTGGATAAGAGCGTCTGCTAAATGACTTAAATGTAAATGTAGAAGAGAACCTGGTTCTGTCTGCTTTCCAACAGACACTGGGAGACAAATTCACCTTTCAGCAGGACAATAACCTAAAACACAAGGCCAAATATACACTGGAGTTGCTTACCAAGACAACATTGAATGTTCCTGAGTGGCCTGGTTACAGTTTTGACTTAAATTGGCTTGAAAATCTATGGAAAAACATGAAAATGTCATCTAGCAATGATCAACAAACAACTTAACAGAGTTTGGAGAATTTTTTAAAGAATAATGTGCAAAATGGTACAATTCAGGTGTGCAAAGCTCTTATAGACTTACCCCAAAAGACTCACAGCTGTAATCGCTGCCAAAGGTGATTCTAACATGTATTTCACTTTGTCATTATGGGGTATTGTGTGTAAATGGGTGAGTAAAAACATATATTTAATCAATTTTGAATTCAGGCTGTAACACAACAAAATGTGGAATAAGTCAAGGGGTATGAATACACTGAAAGCACTGTATGTGTACTATCAAACACTTATCCGTTACCACATTTACCATTATCTCCCCATCAGCACTGTAATCTACTTTAAAACCATCAGGCTTTGGTAGTAATAAGTAGGTCGACATGGTGGTCACTTCAAGATACTTAGGCCATTACCTAATAATTATCTGTATAATGTGTATATCCTTAATTAGTCAGGATAATACTGGCTGATGGCTTAATCGAGACAGTAATATGCTGTTTTGTGAATTAATTTATATACATTTGGTAGTGTATGATCCATCTATTAAATATCCACTAGCCCAACTGTTATATTTGTGTGGGGGGGTACATGCAGCTTGTTTTTACAGAACTCACCCGTCACAATGACTTCTTAGATTTAAGAAATTCAACGTCGCCAGCAGCAGTCGAGTGGAATGTGCATCAGGCATGTCAAATAATACATTTAGGTAATGTCAAGATTAAATAACATACATTAAATCTACTATGTTTAGTTTACTGCCACTGCCATTCCCTGTTATGGCAATAACTGTTTTGAAGAGCCAGTCAGTGGGCCTAGGGGGAGGATCAGTAGGGGTGTGCTCTGACTTCAGACTGTCCATTCAACATTGTAATATATGAGCCTGGGTTTGCTGGAGCCTGTGGTGGGCATCCTAATTAGAAAGACATTGGCTGCCTCCCAAATCACACCCCATTATCTATAGAGTGCACTATTTTTGACCAGAGCCCATTGCCTCTGGTCATAAGCAGTGAACTATATAGGGAATATGGTGCCATTTGGGACTCAGACATTCGGTCAGCTAGCTGGAAGGGAATTGCTATATCAACTGGGTTATGTGTATAATCAATCTGCTACATGATCATTAGATACATGTCTCTGTTGTTGAACCACCTGCATTAACTGAGCAATGAAACTTATTATTAAAAGTTATCCGGGCATGGTCACTGTGAGGCTGCACCTTCTATCTCTGCATCCACCTCAGATGTCATACTTTTTACATTTTCTCTCAGGTAACACTACATTACATTCTCATACCTGTGTAGTAACACTCTAAAAAGATAAGTAACATCATATTACCTAGTTGTTGATTGTTTGGTGTGTGTATAATGATATATTAGTCAAATACTTCAGAGGAAATGTTCATGTAAAAATAGGAATGTGTACCTAGGTCACCAGGGGGAATCCTTCCTGTTGTCAAATATGAACAGAGTTACAGAGTGTGATACCTCTGCTTGAAACAAGTGATACCCCTCTCTGAAACAATGGCTGTCAAAGCCCAGAGCCCCAGAGCTCACACAGCACACTGATGAGACTTCAGGACATCACGCTGTCAAAGTGAGAAGCACATCCCTATGACCCTTTAGCCATTTTAACCGTCAGACAGTGACAGTGCTCAGGTGCCTTCCTCAACCACCCACCCAGTCTGTCAGAAACACTGACATTTTCCTCTCATTACAAAATGCATCCTGCAGGTTTTCACAACCAACAACCTCTGTGAATGTGGATCAAGACAGCTTGATTTAGGGCAGGTGGAAAATAGTGTCCATTTTGGGATAGGCCAATGTGACATTTATATGTCCAAACTCAGTGGTAACTGTTGTAGGCCTATGGCTATAGGCTACATAAGGAACATTTGAAGGACACAAAAGTGTCACCTAGCCAAACCAAGGCAATAACAAATGTCATTATTGAAATGCTCTCATTGTCAAGGCATTGTCACAAACTATCTTTGTAGCTTTAATTGTTTCAGTGTTTGTTGAATATGCAATTCTTTTAAGATGCTAATTAGCTTTGAAAGGCAGGAGAACAATATTATCTTGTAAGAATGGCTCATGAGAAAAATGATGTGTCCCTGTTGCAAATCGCTTGGAAAAACCCCTCATAAATATTGGTGATAAATTAGTCATTTTCAACTCAGCCTGTCCCTTTAATCGTGAACCAGCGGCTGACACCCAATCAGGAACGGGTAGAGTCCGACTCAACTTCCAGAGTGAGAGAGCAAGGGATGCTCATCATGAACTAAAGAGAGAGAAAGAGAGAGCAAGAGAAGGCAGGCACCAGCCCGCGTTCAGTGAGTCAGTTGCTTTCAACGGATTCACACAGGCGCGCATTGATTGAACTTTCAGCTACGTCAAACATTGGTAAGTGATGTTTTATTTAGCTGTATTTGTTCAAATAGCGCTCATGATATAGTCGTTTTACAGTATTTAAAAACACACGCACTTTAAAGGGTTCCTTTTATTTTTATAGCTGTAGGATGATGTTCGATTTTGTGATAAATAGCTTATAACTTCATCAAAGTTGCTTTCATTGGATAATTTAATGTAGGACGATCTCATGAATTCGTCATAGTCGGTCTCATCAGCCTACAACTTCATTTAAAGGAAATAACCAATGTTTTCTAGAATATAATAATACACTTCCCGAATTGCTGGATTTGACATGTACCGGTAGCCTAGGCTGACTGCAATATGGTTGTGTGTGTAAAAAGCTGCATATTTTCATGTTCCCTGAATAGTATATCATGATTCAATTAGAGGTCCTAAATTATAATTATAACTTCATTTAATTGACCCGGCTTAAAGTTTTAATGTTTGTTATTTTCAGAGTCTAGTGGCAGTCATGTCTTTAGCGGTAGTGTTGTTTGGCACTGTGTGGCTTAAGGTGTGTGTCCCCGTTTCAATGCGACATGTCAGAGGATTGAATCAAGGCTACCCTGTAAACAGTCCTTGTTTTTGAGATAAAAATGGATTATGAGGACCATGTTGTTTGTTGAATGGTCATGGAAGGTCTCGTGATATAGTAGGCTACTGTAGGTTGCTGTTGTTATTGACATTGTTATTGATAAAGCACTCATAGCCAACAGTGTACACTTTTTGTGTCTTATTAGAAATACTTGGTGTAGGTCTATTGTTTTATTTATTGTATAGACACTGGCACTCTATTGCTGTGGAGTGTACATGCACTCTAATGTGGATGTAGGTGCTACCCTAAATGCAAATCTACCCGTTAGTGCAGTGCTGAGGCAAGTCACCTGTATTTTACCATTCCCAGTCTGCTATGCCCATATGTGCAGAGCATGCCCCAGGAGTTTGTGAATGAGTAATTATGTCCAAAAAGACAATACAGGCAAAACATTGACATTTATTTTCCACAGCATCAAGTGTCTTCTATTTAACCCATGCATTTCAGGTGGTTGTCACCTTTACAAAAAAAGATTGCAGTTCGAAAACTGCAGTTAAAGTGCAGCAACTGCAGTCGACTGTGGTATTTTGGACCCAGTAATTGCAGAATAACTGCAAATTACTGCAGAAAAAAACAGTGTTATTTTGGACACAGTATTTGCAGCATACTGCAGTTATACTGCAGTGTACTGCAGTTATACTGCACTCTGACTGCACATTTTTTGTAAGGGCAAATAGCGTTTTTAATGACTGAAAATGTAACCTTTTTCATTGTATAAATTCTGTGTTAAAGGAGAATGGAAACACTAGGCTTTAGAACACCATCTAACTGTAAATCACCATATTGCCATTGTTGCATCCCAAAAATGGCTGAATCCCAAAATTGTCTGAAAGACCATGAACTCTGCGTGCATTAACGAGCATTTTACAGCGGGTTGGTCAAAACAAGCATTGTGATTGGTTGTGACGCGTTCTACGCCAAACTAAAAAACCTGTTTAGCATAGGTAAGCCTATGACGCAAAAATGGGAATCTTGTTTTCTGTTCCATCTGACGATACTGTGTTAGCCATAGTTGGCTAGCTAGCAAGCAAGGGATAAGAGCAAGCATGGCAACGGAACATTTAGAGCGAACGACTGGGTCGCGTCCATAGATATAGAACAAAAAGACTTCACAACTGGGTTGCGTCTCGTGCAAACTAATCAATAGAATGAAAGGACAGGTAAAACAACATGAAATGCAGCTAGTTTGCTGTCTTACCAGCTTCAGTTTGAAGTGATTGTGTTAGCTGTGTAGGTGTCTAGCTCCTCTGAACAGTGTCCTGACTACAGAGCACATTTTCTATGCCAGGAAAAATCACACATCATGAATGTATCCAAAACAGCTTAAACAAACGCAAATGCAGCTACTTTGCTGTTATTCTAGCTGCACCGTTTGACCTGACTGTGTTAGCCGTAGTTGGCCAGCTAGCAAGCAAGCAAGGAATAAGAGCATTGCCAGCCAGCATGGCAACAGAACATTTAGAATGAACGACTGGGTTGCATCCATAGATATAGAACAAAAAGATGTCGTGTCTCTGGCAACCTAACCGACAGAATGAACGGCCAACCGGCTTGGCTAGCAACCAAAGACGTGTCAGGACTAGGCCTATATTTTTGTTGAGGGATGAAATAGTTGCCTATGAATACATTTATATAAATAACATGTTTTATTTAATTGGTAACCAGTTGTAGAAAAGCAATTGTACACTCAAAGTTGTGCGAAAGGACTTTTTTAGCATGGCTGTGCTGATCTACAGTACTCGGCTTATGACCACAGCTAAAAAAGTTGTTTAGCACGCCCTCTCGTGTGCAATTGCTTTAAAATTTGCTGGTGTCAAACCATTTATGAAAACATTATTCATATTTTGAAAGCTGAGAAACAGTCCTTTCGAAGGATATGACATACAATTGCACCACATCAATCAAATGGTAATCAGTCAAGTAAAAACACCTGTGAAAATGTGTATCTTCGACGAAAATCAAAGCTTATTTCCCAAACTACTTTAATTTACACAACTTCCTAATGAAGATAGAGACAAATTTAGAGCATGTTAAGTCCTCCTTATTTTGTAAGGTTTTAAAATCTAAAATCAGAATAGTAATACCTTTTACTGTGAATGAGTTACATCCGTTTTAGTGAACGGTGGTATTTTTGTAGAATTCTATGGAATGTTCTGTCATCAGACACTTTCTTATCTGGATTGTATATTAACTACATATCTGCACCAAAACATATTACTAATGGCATCTAGTCTTACATATGATAAGGAAAAACATAGACAAGTAACATAATATTAATAAATCAATAACTTTATTGAAATAACTTTATTGAGAGGAATACATTATCTCATTCAAACCTGAAAACAAAGTGCAAGTTACATAAAAAATTTGAATGACAAAATATTACGAATAAGGCATATAATAACAATAATTGTCGTTTACAACGGCAATTTCTTCTGTACATACATTACATTAGGCCTATAGCCTTATACACAAAGAGTCAGAATGAGAACAAATTAAAATAATACATGGGAGGCTAAATGACCAGTGACAAACTGAGCTAAGAGTCGCTTTACTAGTGCCTATGTCTGCAATGAGTCACATTTACTGGAGTACCACAATCTAAAACGTTGGTCCCCTATGATGCATAACTGCTTGGTCTTGCATTCTGGTGCAACACAAACATCCACGTCATATCCTATTTTCTATCCTTCCTGTACCAAAGCCAACAATTTCTAGAGTAATCCTACAGTACGTTGAATTTCACTTAGGCTCAACACTAGGCTGTGAGGGTGAGGGTGTGATTGTCCCTCAGCCCTGTCTGTAGCCTCAACAGCATGTTGTCCAGTCTCTCCAGCCCCTGTCTGTCCTTGACACCTTAGGGACAGCTTCTACTGACTTCCTGGTGCACAGGTGACATGTCTATAGTGTCATCCTCCTCAGTCCATCAGTGTCCTACAGACAGAGAGAGAGAGAGTATTTTTTTTAAACATAGGCTGGATATACAGTATATATTGGCTAATAGTACATAACAATAATACACCATTGACAGTTACCAGGTAGACCAGGATGATTTAGGATAGTTACCAAACGGACTACCAGCCTGAGCTTTCAGAAATCATAGCTATAGCTAGTCATAAGGATTAGGCTTCTGGCTTAGGCTACATTCATTCTTGCAATCAACACCCAGCAGGCTTACTAGTTTTTAGGAATCATAGATAAACAGATACCTAATGAGATATCTAGCTATGTAGCTCGTTATCTAGATAGCTAACTAATAATGATATGGGTATCATACATTTTACTGGTAAAATAGCAATCCTGCAGGAGCCCTCTCTTGTGGCTGGCTAGCTAGCTAGCTAGCTACTCTAGAATCAGACACCAGCCAGTTAATTTGAGCTCTTAGCTCATACCAATGACAAATGCTCTTCAAATGAACAATATGATAATTTTTTTTAAATGTATAGTTGTCAAAGGTGACATTAACATAAAAAAGGCAAGACAAGATCTAGATCTAGCTAGTTACTGTACCTTGCCTTTTTTAAGCTGACAGACTCATTTTATCAATTGGAAAAAATAAAAACGAACTGTATACAGTTTCTTACCTTAATATTGTTGTCCTGATCTCAATTGCAAAGCTGAAAAAGTTGTGAGAACCCTTTCAAAGCCAGTGGAGGCAAGGCGCCTCCCGGTGACAATATTCGCTTTCAGTCCCCAGACAAAACGAACAATTTGCTCAACCCTGTCAATGACGCATTGGCGTCAGCCGTTTCTATGGCAATTCAAGTTGGCACTACCTATACCTCTAAAAAAAAAAGTTGTTCAATATCAAAATCCCAAAAATGTAGAGGTTTCTATGTGATATGCACATGTTTAGTATTAGTGGATGGAATACATCTCTTTGCTTAGCTTTACTTCCTAAAGTGCTTCCATTCCCCTTTAAAGACCAATTAGCCTGTTCAAATTATTCAAATATTTTTGTGGTGTGTGCCCTATGCATGAGTAAGGAAAAGTATTTGTTGTAAATCATAAGCGATTATTTCCACACCTTCTTGGGCACATAATAGTGCATACTGTACCAAGAGAGGCAATGGGTGTAAAACAATTTATCTGAATGTTAAAAGCCTGAAATACTGTTGGTTGATGATGATAATATTATCTTAGAAATGTCTGTTGTATGGATGTTGTAAATATCCCGAAAATTCTGAGTGTCTTCAGTATTCCCAGTATTCCCAGTACTCCCAGTGCTCCCAGTTCCCCACTACACAACCAGGTCACTGTGACCTTTGGAACAAACTGCTTTCCACTGATTAGCCTACTCCAGTAGAAGAGGATTGATTATCCTGCTGTCTTAAAACTTGATTAAGAATGATGTGACCCTTCACTATAGGGAATTAAGATTAATTTCTATGTCAACTATATGGGGTATTCCGATTGATTCTCATTTGGAAAATTCAAACAGCTTCTATAATTGTGCCCTCATGTGGTCACAGTGGAACATGCACACAGGAATGGATGTTCTTAAATGGGTATATTGATTCACATAGTGACGTTTTACACTCTCATGTGTCTCTTAAACATTTTTTCTTTACTACATTCATCTAACATGCCTAAAAGTGTCATTGAGAGTGAGTGTGACTAGTACGTACCATCCACTGTATTCTCAAAAGACCTATTCTTTATTCATAGCATATCATCCATCAGCAGTTTTATTCACCATGACGTAATCGTAGGCACTCACATTTGACAAACAGATCATTATCAAATGGAATTATATGGGGTCTGTATGTAAATGTATCTAGAGTTTGTAAATAGTTTTGAATGTAAATGTGCTTGTGTGCTCTGTCACCTCATTTGACAATGGGCCATTGTCCCGTGTGTTTGTCAAGCTAGCGAGGGGTTGGATTGCATTGACTAGCACAGGTGTGTCATCAGTTACCTATACAGGTGTTTTTATAGATCAAACTCCTGACATTTTGGATCACACCACAAATATTGGTCTTCTGAGAGAACAATGCACTATATCGAAGCCATTGAATAGCATAGGCAGAGTACAATGAATTGCAGAATTTATATCCTCAAGTGAACAATTCATTTTGGCAACCAATCTGTTCTCCTGTCTGGAGCATAAGTATTACATTGTCTTTTGAAGACAACTTATGCCCCTTTTCAAAAAATGTCTTGCACTGTTTGACAGCCATGGCAATTATAGATTATAGAGGGAGCCTCATTTGCAGTCAGCAGGTCTAGAACAAGGCCTAATGTTGTCATTCAATCTCTCTCTGTTTTTTAATGCTACTATACCTGGAATAACAAGGAAAAATTGCCTAAATAACAATTTACATTCACATACTGCTATTAGCCCATACAAATGCATTGAATAACAGATAGTCCCTCCCTCCAGAATCTAAATGAAGTTTGTTCTGAAGTGTGTGTGCTTTATCAGAGAGATATAAGAAAGATCAGGAAACATTAGTATTTCTTTGTATTTATCCCCTTATTTTTTGGCATCTAAACAGTCTCCATATATACTTCCATACATGTTTTCAACTGGTACCGGGGGACCTTCAAACGAGTCTTGTGAGGCAAAACAACCGACATATACGTGTTGGTGAGAGTCTCATCTTTCCATAGGCGGGTCATAATAGTTTGTAGGCCAAACCGCTCGGACAGACCGATTTTCGGGATGTCTCATGGTCTGACAAACACCGCTCTAGCTTTTTCACCTTTCCCTGCAGAAGCGGAAGTGTTGCAGTACATAGGTGTATGTGGTGGATTGAGACGCATCCAATGCAAAAAAACTGATATCTTTAGTTTAAATTAGACCTTAGGTTAATGGGCTGAAAAAAACCACTGTACATTTAACACCCCAAAATGTAATAGTCTGCAAAGATCAGTGAAGGCTGTATTGGATGTATTATTCTGATGATGTCCTAGCAGCTATGAAAACAGACCCATCGATTTGTTGTTGTTGATTGAGAAAGTTGCAACCTCTAGTACAAGTGTTATTTGTAATTTATCACAGGCTTTATCTTGTATCATTGGAGGATTGGCTGTAAATACGAGTTTGGGGTGTGAAAAAGAGAGAGCTCTTTCCCCCCACCCAGAGGCTAACACACACCCTGGTGTGATACCCACACACAAATACTAGCTTTATTGGTTTGGTTCATTCTCAAGCTTTGTCACGCTTAATTGAATTGATTTGAAAAGAGGGCATTGGTGTACAGTAGGAAAGCTAGTTTAAAACAGATTTGCTAATAGCACCAGTCGCTCTATTAACAAGTGTGGAAAATAATGGGAATATGTTGGTAGATATGAAAGGCAACTTTTAACGTTTTCCTTTGTGCTGTGTATGGTTTTACCCTTGTATCATTCAGCTGTATTTTGTAAGCTGACGCAAAGGCCTATTTGTTTTCAGTATCTAATGATGTAATGCTCAAAGGTTGCTCTCCTATTGACCATTTGATGATATTAGGCTCTCTATAACATTAACACCAAGCAGTTTATTGACCAAGCCTGTGGCGTAACTCAAGATCACCAGTGCTTCTTCCACATCTTGAACATGATGACACATGTTGACCTCTGAGGGTCATCCAGTGCTTGACCCTGCCCTCCTCCCACTACACTGCTCTCTGCCAAGGGGATTTGCCTGAATGCTGCTCCCTCTGACGTGTGGGTGTTTAATGTGTGGGAACATGGAACAGGGAGTGGAAGGTCAAACATTTTAGACGTGAAATATGAAATGAGGACAGTAGGAGAGGACAGTAGGAGTCAGTTGAAAATGGACAGTGGTTTTGGCCATATAATTATAATTATGTTATACTGAACAAAAATAGAAAAGCAACATGTAAAGTGGTTGGTCCCATGTTTCATGGGCTGAAATAAAATATCCCAGAAACTTTCCATATGCATAAAAAGCTTATTTCTCTAAGTGATTGTGCACAAATGTGTTTACATCCCTGTTAGAGATAATCCATCCACCTGACAGGTGTGACATATCAAGAAGCTGACTTAACAGCATGATCAGTACACTGGTGCACCTTGTGTTGGGGACAATAAAAGACAACTCAAAAATGTGCAGTTCTGAAACACAACACAATGCCACAGATGTCTCAAGTTTTGAGGGAGCGTGCAATTGGCATGCTGACTGCAGGAATGTCCACCAGAGCTGTTTCCAGATAATTGCATGTTCATTTGTCTACCGTAAGCCGCCTCCAACGTCGTTTTAGAGAATTTGGCAGTATGTCCAACCGGCCTAACCACGCCAGCCAGGACCTCCACATCTGGCTTCTTCACCTGCGGGTTCGTCTGAGACCAGTCACCCGGACAGCTGATGAAACTGTGGGTTTGCACAACCGAAGAATTTATGTACAAACTGGGAAGATAATCAACTTGCCTGTCATCCTCACCAGGGTCTTGGCCTGTCTGCAGTTCGGCATCAACCGACTTCAGTGTGCAAATGCTCACCTTCGCTGGAGAAGTGTGCTGTTCACGGATGAATCAGTGTCATGATTCCTTTATGGTTCATTATCTGAGGTGCAAGAAGACCATAGAACAAGGCCAGGTATAGACTAATGACTAGACGAGCTGGTCAGATCCTGAACTGCATTATGGCTAAAAAGGGAGAGAAATACAATCAATTCTGCCCTACAGCCACTGTCATATGTGGGATGTAGGCTAATGACTAATTGTCTCCCCCCCCCCCCTCTCTCTCTCTTTCGCTCTCTATCTCTCTCTCTCTTTCTCTCTCACACATAAAGAGTAGCTCCATCAGACGCTGGCACATTTGCATTGTAATAGTGAGGCAGCCACATTCCAGTGCTTGGACACAATGGTGGAGAGGAAGCTCTGACCTGAACACTCCTGCTAGGTCTTTGCACAAGCAGACCATAAAGCTGCCATTCTCACACGTTCTCCTCCTCCAAGGAGGAATCCCAATCAACCACCCACAATACACACACACTATGAGACACTGGGTTACACAGGCAGCCTCATTGACGAAGACGCCATAAATGAAAGACACACACAGTTTAATGGGTTGTCGTCTTCTTTAGTATCCAACACCTAAAGCAATGAACCAGGCATGGATCATTGAGGATCCAAAACAGCTTTGGGGGTTCTAAACAGCACAAACACACACACACGTATTAATCTGGAAAACTGTTCGCCGACATCTTTCAAGTTTGAGGAATTTATTTGTACTCAAAATGCAATCACGTCAGAAGAGCTTCTGTAGGTATGGAACTGACATGTGTCCAGCCATTTGAAAACAATTCTGGAAACAGGGCAATACAGGACAGATAGATACTGAATCGGATGTGACACAACGTAACGTACATTGCCTCCAAATCACATTATGCCCCTCTTCCGGTTACGTAATTAAGAGGTCCCATCTGGTATGAGCGCGCCAGCGACGCTCCCTGACAGTAATTGTGTTGGTGCACATGTCAGTCCCATTCAGGGGACTCAACATCTATTATCTCTTCCTGTTAAGATTAGTGCACAAATGTTGCTGGGGAGATTATAGCTGGAGTGGAGGGGGGGACTGGGACCCTTGTAATTGAAGGGAGAGGAGAGGAGAGGAGAGGAGAGGAGAGGAGAGGAGAGGAGAGGAGAGGAGAGGAGAGGAGAGGAGAGGAGAGGAGAGGAGAGGAGAGGAGAGGAGAGGAGAGGAGAGGAGAGGAGAGGAGAGGAGGATTACCATTCATGTTGTGTGACAGTCTTTTCTACTCAAAGAATTGGCACTATAATGGTTGTACAAGCTCAAATCAGACTGGTCAATGCAAATGTAGTGTGCATGTTTTCAAGTCATTGTTTTGTAAGATCATACAGAGGAGAGGTCTGTCTTTATTTAATAAGATATGTCAGATTATCATTAATCATTTGATTTCACACATTTTTCTGTTTTCAATGGTACAAAACAAAGAAAGAACAGATGTTACATGAAATTAGATCTTTATCACCTAGAGCAGACAAGTCAAAGAGTGTTGCAAACAGAGCCAAGCAAGGTGATAGACACTATGGCATCTAGACAGACCCCCCCCCCCCCCCCCCTAAACAGACAGATCAATAGGTATCGACGGCCCATTGGTCCCTGGGGAATGACAGTCAACTGTTTGGCTGCCTATCGCTCTGGGTGGCGGCATCCTGATTGCAGGCCATCCACCACTTAAACGCAATTTACCTTCCAGACTTGCCCTTTTTGGGGAGAGAGTTGAAAACATTTTTTACATTTTACATTTTAGTCATTTAGCAGACGCTCTTATCCAGAGCGACTTACAGTAGAGTGCATACATTTTTATTACATTTTTACATACTGAGACAAGGATATCCCTACCGGCCAAACCCTCCCTAACCCGGACGACGCTATGCCAATTGTGCGTCGCCCCACGGACCTCCCGGTTGCGGCCGGCTGCGACAGAGCCTGGGCATGAACCCAGAGACTCTGGTGGCGCAGCTAGCACTGTGATGCAGTGCCCTAGACCACTGCGCCACCCGTAGTATCTATACTACAGTATAGATACAGAAAAAACATGCACTTGGGTACTTGTAGTGTTCTTATAAATGCAAAATGTTGAGTTTATTATTTTATATCAGCCTCTGCTGCTTTAATATACCAAACGCATACATTTTTGTAATACAGTACATGGAACCATATTAAAACTGTTCCAAAGTTAAAGTCAACAGGTGATAGTTCCACCTCCATGCCTTATTCATTAGAAGTCTGCAGACAGTGTGTATGTGTCTGTGACACAGGCAGGCATTAGGTGCCTTTATGAGGCTGCTCTGCCCTGTTGTTGTAGCAGGTCTTGTACCTGTCGACCGCCTTCTCTCTCTCCCTCCTCACACGGAAGCAGCCCAGGGCTGACATTCTCCTTTCTTCACCTCTAATTGCTCCTGTGGGACTCATCAGGCCCGCTGAGGCTAAGGCTGAGGCTGTCTGCAGGGAGGCCCCCACTACTCTTCAACACCCTAAAGACGTCCTTATGCTTCCCAGTCGAAACAGTTTGGAAGAGTTTGTGCATATATTATGATGACATTTTGTGAAGTTTTTGTTTGTTTTGGACTTCGGGAAGGGTTTTTTCGGTTGTTCGGGCACACAAAAAATGTTTCTTAAGGTAAGCCGAAGTTGGTAACCCGAAATCTACCTCGCTTCGTCAGTGATTGGTCAACAGTAGGGATTCTTCAGTAAAGTCTTTGTTGTCATTCAATGAGAGACGACTCGTTTTCATGCACATTTAGTCATTTAGAAATACTGCATCATGATTAGAAAAAGTCGCAAAAAAAGGCTGTTTCTTATGCTGGGCATCATTTAAGAGTGATAATATATAATATATATTAATAATAATATATAAGTGATAGGCTAATATTGTCACCCACAGACTATTCTTGATTTAATCTTGTCTTTACATATACTAAATCAAATATTTGTGAAATTTGTTTTGATTTAGAATGGACCATTATCATGCACCTGTCTCAAAACAGGGGTAGCGGGAAAAATACATCTATGCACTTAAATAGCGAATGGAGGATGCTTTTCCCATGATTCATTTTCATGCCAGCCAGGTAGGCTATACTCCTCTTGTAAAGATAAGCAATGTGCTTAATATTAGGAAATAAATATAGTAGGTCTAGCCTACAGAAAGCTGATGGACCCTCCTCTTTTTAGTAGAGGCTATCACTCTGTTTTGTCACGCAATTGCATAGCCTACAGAAATGTTGCGCAACATGAGCTCATGGGCTCTCATGAAGTGTTTGACTCGATTTTCGATTGCGTTTGCATTGATGTCAGAGTAATTAGAGGGACAGTAGAGTGCTGAGTACCAGGCAGTTAGTAAGGTTGGTAGGCTACTAATGATCATGAGCAGCATCAGAGTTTGGAGAAGCCTAGTTACCGTGACTAAACGGTCACGTGGAATTTGACTGCCTTCATGACTCGTGACCGCCGGTGTGGCGGTAATACGGTCACCGCAACAGCCCTATTCGTCTCACACATGTTGGTATTCAGTCTGCACTACATGAACCCCAGTCTCTCAGCAGGACCTGTGAATAAATTAGCAAACATTTTGTAGTGGGAATGGATGGGAAGCTGTCTGTGTTCTCTGACATAGTATGTAACAAAACCACTCTAGATCCAGGTGACTTCCCCCAGCAAGACTCTGTCAGGGGATTTAACAGGTCACAGAGCTGAGGGAAATGGCTCCCGGCTAGGCTGGGGCCTTGACTAATGTGTTTCACTAGGCTAGCCCCCATTCTGCTCTGCTGCCTTCTAGGGAAGCCTCACTTCCACACTGATATACACAGGAATTAGTCCCCTCAACTGAAAATATAGTAAGAGGCAAAGAGCCCCCAGCCCCCTGTGTTCCTTTTAACCTGACTGATTCTGACAGCAAATCAATACGCTTTGGTATCTGTTACCTTATTCAATTAGTCCATTTCATAAAGCAGGCATAATGGCCCTAATGGAGGACATGTTGAGAGGTCAGATGGCAGCAGTAGAAAAACAACGGTGTGATTGCAGGAGTCAATTCGCCCATCGTAATTATGTCTTTTAACTGATTCATGGCCCCTGCATCCGTCCCTCTCACCATCAGTGAAGCAGTGTTGACCCTTAGCTTTCTATGCTGATGAGTAGATACACATGCACTTAATGTCAGCACAGATGCTGTAAATCGCAAATTGTAGAGTGGGGAAAGAAATGCAGAAAATACATGTGCACTACCCCTCCCCTTTCCACTGCAATCACATTGGCAATTTCCTTGATAAGTAGTAAAGGGGCCGAGGCATGGCTTGTTGTGTGAAGCAGGGAAGCTGGTGATTGCTGGAAATGACGTGGTGGCCTGATGCTTCTGTCTGTGTGTGGTTTATACATCATCTGGTCAGGACATGCATGGCATGTTATTAGGCTGTATAACACCAATGTGCTGTATATTGTAAGAGACTGAGAGTATCCTAGATGGGGAAAGGGGTATTGCCGTAAGTGAGCAAATTGCTCCGTAAGTTTTGTGCTCTCTAAAATAGAGCAGTTCATGTGGATTTGGACTATTGATTGATTGATTGGTGTTTTAAGTGCAAATCCTTTTTAGCCTTTTTTTAGTTAAAGGCTAATTGAACACCAACGTTTGTCTTCTTCTTCCTTTTATCTAAATGAAGATAAATTAAGGTTGATAGCATGTCATTATTCAATTGTCTGTCTGTTTTTGTGTATTGTTTGTTTTATCTGTATTCAGATCATGATACACATTACTTTAAAAAAAAAGATGGAAATGTGTCCCTCTAATCGTTCCTCCTCTTCCCCCTGACAGGTTCCAACACAGCCATCAAGGAATAGGACAATGAGGGTGAAGCCCAGCTCCCTTATAGGACGTAAATATCAGGGGAGATAGAGGCTTGGCGTTTTGTGCAAACACCACAGTTCCACTATGAGGACTTGCTTGCTGGTCCTGCTATGGGCGTCCCTGTCCCACTACGTGGATGCCATGTCTATTACCAGAAGGATTGTGGTGGAGATGGGAGAGATGGAAGGAGAGGAGGAGGAGGACAGAGATGGAGGAAAGGGAGGGAAGCTACTGAAGCGTTTCAAACGAGGATGGATGTGGAACCAGTTCTTTCTACAGGAGGAGTACACTGGGATTGACAAGCAGTACATTGGCAAGGTATATCCTTTTGTCTTATTGCAGCCGTGCACTTCTGAAAGAGCAGTGTGGGGAAAACCCCACTCTGCTATTGTTGAATTCTGGCCTTAACACAATGACAATATAAATATTGAGAAATCTCCCAGAGCATCAAATGTCAATGTCACTGGCTAGTGGGACCACATCATATCCCCCCACCAGGATTGGGATTTTCTGATGTAACACAACAGCATACATTGCATGTTTTAGAGGCTGGAGAGAGGAAAGCTACTGAAGCCCTGTACCCTGTAATACCCTGTAACCCTCCAGGCTCTCACAGCGAGACCCGGCTTCACAGAGAAGCAGGGAGATAATCAAAGATTGAGAGAAAAAGGGTCAAAGAGAGAGAGGGGTGGGGGTGGCGGGGGGGGGGGGGGGGTGGTAGAGACAGAGGGAGAGAAAGGCATTCTGGAGCCACCACCATCAGTCTTGCATTAGGTTACTCTGTCGAGCCCTGGGGAGTGAAGCAGCGCTGTGCAGTGGATTATTTCCATATGCCTTGTAGAAAATAATTCACCTTGTCAGGTCCCTCTTTTTTTCTCTACCAAGCCTGCCTCTGTGTTGCCATGCATATAATGAGATGTTATCTGTCACATGTGCTTTTCGCTGTTCTGTCCTCTCTGGTGGGACTGAACAGCCTTGTTGTGTGTTATAGATGTTTAGGTGGACATTGTTTACCACCAACAGCACTGTTGAAATGCATATAAGTCTGCTGTCGTGAAGATGGGACACACTGAGCATGGTAGAGGATAAAACCCAATTCTATGCCCATTGCTCAGAGTTGCATAATGGCTACTTAGAGGCATGGGAATAAGAGATGAGATGAGGCAGGAACATATGTGCTGAAAGGGGAATTGCAGGTATTATGTGTTACATGTTGGATTTAGATGATTGAGACATCTGTGGGAGGCTACAATCATTCATTGTTGATCATGTCAAGGCTTTATACCATCTTGGCTTTCTTCTTTTTCAAAGACTGGCTCCTTTCTTTCCCTAGATCATTGTGAACTCCCGTTTCATTCATGTGTGCATGTTCTGAGACTGTCTTGTGCTTTGACATTTAACTAGAAAGGGCTTACTGTGTGTTCTCAATGACAGTGATCAGAGGGCATTGAGAGTGCACTCTGATGTTAATTGATTCATTCAGTGGATCTCTGTTTGTAGCAGTGTATCTATATAGACAAAAGTACTTGGAGAGGTAGATATACTGTTTGACAGATTAATTGGTATGTTGTACTAAATACCATAACCTTTACAAACCATGTGGTATGATTTTTTACTCCATTTACAAATCAAGGCGTTGTCAGCAAAGCAAGACCATATTAAGGAAAGACGGAATGAGTCACTTACCACTCAGAGACCATCAGTACCCTGCCCGTCACCTCCCCTACATTTGAAGTCAGAAGTTTACATACATTTTAGCCAAATACATTTAAACTCAGTTTTTCACAATTCCTGACATTTAATCCTAGTAAAAATTCCCTGTCTTAGGTCAGTTAGGATCACCACTTTATCACTTTATCACATTCCCAGTGGGTCAGAAGTTTACATACACTCAATTAGTATTTGGTAGCATTGCATTTAAATTGTTTAACTTGTGTCAAACGTTTCGGGTAGCCTTCCACAAGCTTCCCACAATAAGTTGGGTGAATTTTGGCCCATTCCTCCTGACAGAGCTGGTGTAACTGATTCAGGTTTGTAGGCCTTCTTGCTCCCACATGCTTTTTCAGTTCTGCCCACAAATTTTCTATGGGATTGAGGTCAGGGCTTTGTGATGGCCACGCCAATACCTTTGTTGTCCTTAAGCCATTTTGCCACAACTTTGGAAGTATGCTTGGGGTCATTGTCCATTTGGAAGACCCATTTGCGACCAAGCTTTAACTTCCTGACTGATGTCTTGAGATGTTGCTTCAAAATATCCACATCATTTCCCTCCCTCATGATGCCATCTATTTTGTGAAGTGCACCAGTCCCTCCTGCAGCAAATCACTCCCACAACATGATGCTGCCACCCCCCGTGCTTCACGGTTGGGATGGTGTGCTTCACGGTTGGGATAGTGTTCTTCGGCTTACAAGCCTCCCCCTTTTTCCTCCAAACATAACGATGGTCATTATGGCCAAACAGTTCCATTTTTGTTTCATCAGACCAGAGGACATTTCTCCAAAAAGTATGATCTTTGTCCCCATGATCTTTGTCCCCATGTGCAAAAACCGTAGTCTGGCTTTTTTATGGTGGTTTTGGAGCAGTGGCTTCTTCCTTACTGAGCGGCCTTTCAGGTTATGTCGATATAGGACTCGTTTTACTGTGGATATAGATGCTTTTGTACCTGTTTCCTCCAGCATCTTCACAAGGTCCTTTGCTGTTGTTCTGAGATTGATTTGCACTTTTCGTTCATCTCTAGGAGACAGACTTGTGTCATGCACAAAGTAGATGGCCTAACCGACTTGCCAAAACTATAGTTTGTTAACAAGAAATTTGTAGAGTGGTTGAAAAATGAGTTTTAATGACTCCAACCTAAGTGTACGTAAACTTCCAACTTCAACTGTACCTGTCACTCGCACTCTACCTCACAGCCCATCTAATGCAAACTGTAAATAGTATGTTTCGCTAGCAGGGGTCAATTCCATTTTCATTCCTCTCAGTTAAATTAGATAAGGTACTTTCCATGTAAAAGGACCCATGAGCACCAACTTGTGATGTTCATGAGCATGTCAAATTGGAGGTAAAATGAAAGTTGAAAGAGTCTATTTTTATTTTGAAAAATAGGAGCATTTATATATTTTTCAACCATTTCCATCTAAAACATTTGGAATTAGCTCAAGGCCCCTACCAACTAATATCAACACTTATATTTCATGTTGGATACATTTTTCTGCCTTCTGTAAGTTGAAGAAACATTGCCTTGTGCCTTGATATTCTGTTACCAAACGCCCACACTCTCCCTCATAAGGAGGAGGATATTAAAGGTACACAGAAGTAACAAGTAAAGGTAGACCTATCAATTAGTTCCAGTGTTTTTACTCATATAAAGGTTGTGTATTAATTATTAAGTAATTAAAAATCTAAATGTTGTCACAAAATTGGTAACGGAATTTCTGCAATTGATTTGGGAAATGGGAAATCATAGTAGTCACAAACTACAGTTGGGTTCACAAGTTTGGACAGCACAGTGCAGTATAGCACAGTAGAGTACAGTACAGTAAAGAACAGTAGAGTATAGTTCAGTACAGTAGAGAAGAGTAGAGAAGAGTAGAGTTCAGTACAGTGCACAGTAGAGCACACTACAGTTGAGTACACTATAATGTACTGTATTTTACTGTACGGTACTGAACTCTACATTACTGTACTCTACAGTACTCGCATGTGCTCTACTGTACTATACTGAAGTGTACTCTACTCTACTGTACTGAACTCTCCTCTTCTACTGTTCTGTGTTGTACTTTACTGAGCTCTACTGTGCTGTGCTTTGATGTCCAAACTTCTGAAACATAGACATCTATGATTGGTTCAGATTTGATCCGTTCCGGACCAACCACATTTGGTCTTGTTTGGGGGCAGAGCTCACTAAAATAATAGCCAGTGTGTAGAATAATACCCAAATATGAAAAGTAGGATATTGCCTATTTATACCGTTGACTACCTATTTAGGATACATCACCATGAAGAGAATTACATTAATATCTATAATTATGTATTTCTGTGTAGTACAGATCAGGGACCCATGATGAAATTCCGTTCCGCCAGGTATAAATCCACTTCACTTAGTGTAGTTCACAAACCAAAAGGCATGTTTTCAAAGTTAATGTGTCATGTCATAGCTGACACCATTCTTTCTGCAGACATCTTGAATCTTAATTCAGAGCAGATATTAAACAGAGTTTTTGGGAAACGTGGACATATAACAGGAGGGAGATTTTACCTACATTCTGTACCCAAACTTTTGCATCTGCACAGTTCATCCAGTAAATGTGTTTTTGTAAAATTGTTTGTGTAAATTGTTAAAAGTAATCCTTGTGCATATAGTTAGTTGTATGGTTTGTTAAACTTTGAGTTCAATGGGTCTCAGTACAATTGCGTAACTGAGGAATTGCCCATAAGGAATTTCCCCATTGGAATACTAGTCCAATCCCTAAATGGACTGTTTAACGCAGTTATTGTATCGTAGATACACTACATGACCAAAAGTATATGGACACCTGCTTGTTGAACATCTAATTCCAAAATCATGGGCATTAATATGGAGTTGGTCCCCCCTTCGCTGCTATAACTTCCTCCACTCTTCTGGGAAGGCTTTCCACTAGATGTTGGAACATTGCTGCAGGGACTTGCTTCCATTCAGCCACAAGAGCATTAGTGAGGTTGGACACTGAAGTTGAGAGACTAGGCCTGACCTGCAGACGGCATTTCAATTCAACCCAAAGGTGTTAGATGGGGTTGAGGTCAGGGCTCTCTGCAGGCTAGTCAAGTTCTTCCACACCGATCTCGACAAAACATTTCTGTATGGATCTCACTTTGTGCAGGGGGGCATTGTCATTCTGAAACAGGAAAAGGCTTTCCTCAAACTCTTGCCACGAAGTTGGAGGCACAGAATCGTCTAGAATGTCATTGTATGCTGTAGCATTAATTTTTCCCTTCACTGGAACTAAAGGGCCTAGCCCGAACAAGGAAAAACAGCCCCCGACCATTAGTCCTCCTCCACCAAACTTTACAGTTGGCACTATGCATTCGGGGAGGTAGCGTTCTCCTGGCATCCGCCAAACCCACATTCGTCCATCCGACTGTGAGATGGTTAAGCGTGATTCATCATTCCAGAGAATGCGTTTCCATTGCTCCAGAGTCCAATGGCTGCGAGCTTTACACCACTCCAGCCGACGGTTGGCATTGCGCATGGTGATCTTAGGGTGGTGTACGGTTGCTCGGGCATGGAAACCCATTTCATTAAGCTCCCAACGAACAGTTCTCGTGCTGACGTTGCTTCCAGAGGCAGTTTGAAACTCGATAGTGAGTGTTGTAACCAAGGACAGACAATTTTTATGCGTTACGCGCTTCAGCACTCGGCGGTCCCGTTCTGTGAGCTTGTGTGGCCTACCACTTCGCGGCTGAGCTGTTGTTGCTCCTAGAAGTTTCCACTTCACAATAACCACTTACAGTTGACCGGAGCACCTCTAGCAGGGCAGAAAGTTGACAAACTGACTTGTGGAATCCTATAATGGTGCCATGTTGAAAGTCAATGAGATCTTCAGTAAGGCCATTCTACTGCCAATGTTTGTCTATGGAGATTGCATTGCTGTGTGCTCGATTTTATACGCCTGTTAACAACTGGTGTGGCTGAAATTCCCGAATCCACTCATTTGAAGGGGTGTCCACATACTTTTGTATATACTGTATAGTGCAGTATACATCCAGTATTTGCCTTGCTGTCATCTCTCTGAAGGCCCCATTTCTCACAGGAGACAAATATGTTAACTATTTTTTTGATTTTCTATGACAGCTCCAATCCGATATGGACAGGGGGGATGGAACCCTGAAATACATTCTAAGTGGGGACGGGGCTGGAGACATATTTACCATTGATGAAAACAATGGTGACCTCCATGCCAATAAGAGACTGGACAGAGAGGATAAGGCCTTCTATACCCTCCGAGCCACCGTGGTCAACAAGAACACAGGCATGAAACTGGAGCCGGAGACAGAGTTTATTGTTAAACTCCATGACATCAACGACAACGAGCCAATATTCACTAAGGAGCTTTACACTGTCAGTGTACCAGAGAGGTCCAATATGGGTATGTGCTCTTTAACTTTAATTTGACTTTCGACATTTCAACGTCATGACCCATCAATTTAACTCTCTTTGATGATAAAAGATCAGCACGGTTTCAAGGTCAATGGGAACTTAAAGTGTAAATTACCATGTATGGTTTTGATCATGTGGATGTGAGTTCGTATTCATCATCAGCGATTAACAAAGCCTTTTTTATCTTCCATTCTCAGGTACTTCAGTCACCCAGGTGACAGCCACGGACGCAGACGACAGCATGTACGGGAACAGCGCTAAACTACGATACAGCATCAGCCAGGGGCACCCGTACTTCTCAGTGGAACCCGACACAGGTCCGTCCGTCTGTCTGCCTGCCTGCCTGCCTGCCTTTGTCTTTCTGTGTGATGTCTGTCTGTCTGTCTGAAACAGCAGCAATGCTGTTTAATCCCTCAAAGCAATTATTATTACAATGAAGAGAGAGACTGTAATGCAATGTAATGTTCAGAGTCAGACTTCCAGAGCAATTACTATTCTCTCAGCCCCCTGTGCATTTTACAAAGTAGACTGAAACATTTAATCATTTCTAATGTGCACTCTGGAACATCTCCCATTGCTGGTTCTGTGTTTAAACAAAAGGGAAATGGAAACAAAAAAGCCTCCAACTGGCAGATTATTGTGTGGCTTAACAGCGATATGGTTTATCCCTGATGTGACATGGACGATGATGTCCCCGTCACACCAGAGGACATGAAATCCTACGAACTTTGGAAAAAATAGATGTTTCTAAGGGTTAATCTGAAAACAGTCATATCATAGATTATAGAACCCATTCAAACAAGCCAAGCCAGGCCAGGCCAGGCCAGACAGTATTGTTTAGGATGGATGTTGGGTCAGTTGCCATTTTCACTGTCTCATAAAAATAATTAGGTTCCAGCTGAAGTCAGAAGTTTACATCCACTTAGGTTGGAGTCATTAAAACTCGTTTTTCAACCACTTCACAAAGTTCTTGTTAACAAACTATAGTTTTGGCAAATAAGTTAGGACATCTACTTTGTGCATGACACAAGTAATTTTTCCAACAATTGTTTACAGACAGATTATTTCACTTATAATTCACTGTATCACAATTCCAGAGGGTCAGACGTTTACATACACTAAGTTGACTGTGCCTTAAACAGCTTGGAAAATTCCAGAAAATGATGTCATGGCTTTAGAAGCTTCTGATAGGCTAATTGCCATAATTTGAGTCAATTGGAGGTGTACATGTGGATGTATTTCAATGCCTACCTTCAAACTCAGTGCCTCTTTCCTTGACATCATGGGAAAATCTAAAGAAATCACCCAAGACCTCCTCAGAAAACAATTGTAGACCTCCACAAGTCTGGTTCATCCTTGGGACCAATTTCCAAACGCCTGAAGGTACCACGTTCATCTGTACAAACAATAGTACGCAAGTATAAACACCATGGGACCACGCAGCCGTCATATCGCTCAGGAAGGAGACACGTTCTGTCTCCTAGAGATGAACGTAGTTTGGTGCGAAAAGTGCAAATCAATCCCAGAACAACAGCAAAGGACCTTGTGAAGGTGCTGGAGGAAACACGTACAAAAGCATCTATATCCACAGTAAAACGAGTCCTATATCGACATAACCTGAAAGGCCGCTCAGCAAGGAAGAAGACACTGCTCCAAAACCGCTATAAAAAAGCCAGACTACTGTTTGTAACTGCACATGGGGACAAAGATCGTACTTTTTGGAGAAATGTCCTCTGGTTTCATGAAACAAAAATTGAACTGTTTGGCCATAATGACCATCGTTATGTTTGGAGGAAAAAGGGGGATGCTTGCAAGCCGAAGAACACCATCCCAACCGTGAAGCACGGGGGTGGCAGCATCATGTTGTGTGGGTGATTTGCTGCAGGAGGGACTGGTGCACCTCACAAAATAGATGGCATCATGAGGGAGGAAAATTATGTGGATATATTGAAGCAACATCTCAAGACATCAGTCAGGAAGTTTAAATGACCCCAAGCATACTTCCAAAGTTCTGGCAAAATGACTTATATTGACAAAGTCAAGGTATTCAAGTGGCCATCACAAAGCCCTGACCTCAGTCCCATAGAAAATGAGTAGGCACAACTGAAAAAGTGTGTACGAGCAAGGAGGCCTACAAACCTGACTCAGTTACACCAGCTCTGTCAGGAGGAATGGGCCAAAATTCAGCCAACTTATTGTGGGAAGCTTGTGGAAGGCTACCCGAAACGTTTGACCCAAGTTAAACAATTTAAAGGCAATGCTACCAAATACTAATTGAGTGTATGTAAACTTCTGACCCACTGGGAATGTGATGAAAGAAATGAAAACTGAAATAAATCATTCTCTCTACTATTATTCTGACATTTCACATTCTTAAAATAAAGTGGTGATCCTATCTGACCTAAGATAGGGAATTTTTACTAGGATTAAATGTCAGGAATTGTGAAAATCTGAGTTTAAATGTATTTGGCTAAGGTATATGCAAACTTCCAACTTCAACTGTACATACAGTAGTAAATGTTTCTTGTTAAATCCTACCATGAGGTCTTAGCAATGTGAAACTGTTTTATTTTCTGATGTGGTGACCATTTCTTTGCAGGAGGTGCTTCTCTCTTATACCAGTCATAAACATTAGTTACATTACTCCCATTGGTAATTATAACTATAATATTTGCTGAAACATTAGTTAAATCAAGGACACCTACATATATTAGATCATTCTCAAACTATACCGTATCACTTAAATCTGTTTGACATGGTGGCTCCATGAGCAATCCCTACAGACCTACAGGACCAGAGAAGGAGAAACGTGCTTAGCTAGCTAATTAACAATACATCTCATTATATTATATGACACATTAATATTGTGTTCCTCTGGTTTGTCCTCAGGCATAATCCGGACAGCCCTGGGGCCTGGAGAGATGGACCGGGAGAAGCGGGAACACTACCAGGTAGTGATTGAGGCCAAGGACATGGCGGGCCAGAGGGGCGGCTTAACCGGGACCACCACGGTCAATATCACCCTGACAGACGTCAACGACAACCCCCCACGCTTCTCCCAGAGTGAGTACTGAGTACTGTGACTGGTATTATACTGGTGCTTGAAGTAGTAATTAGTAATGGCATTCATAGTAGTCCTAGTATTAGTGGTAGTGTCAGTGAGTAACATGTTGGTAACAAGAATAATTTTTTTAACCGTGTCATTGTGCTGTGTGTATGAGTGGCGTCAGCACTCATACACTCATACAGTTCGGCTGGCGCCTTGCTGAACTCTGCTAGCCGAACCGAACCAGTGTGCTCGCATACTCACTTAAAAGACCTTTGCTTGAAAAACGAGAAAAAAGCGTCAATAGTACTGTTTGTCAATTTTGAGACGCCGTAGCCAGTATACGCTTCCTCAAAATAGAATTAATCTAAGATAACTCAAGAAATCTGTCATTCATTTTGACACTTTTGCAGAGTAGATCTTAGTTGCTCAATTTTACATCTGACTAAGATGTTTGGTGTAGTATTTCTCCATTTAAAAAAAACAAATTATGTTCTGGAGTAAAAATGCACTAATGGTGTTTAACATGTTTTTTGAATGACTACCAAAACTCTGTACCCCACACATACAATTATCTGTAAGGTCCCTCAGTCAAGCAGTGAATTTCAAGCACAGATTCAACCACAAAGACCAGGGGGGTTTTCCAATGCCTCGCAAAGAAGGGCAGCTATTGGTAAAAGAAAAGAGACATTGAATATCCTTTTGAGCATGGTGAAGTTCTTAATTACACTTTGGATGGTGTATCAATACACCCAGTCACTACAAAGATATAGGCGTCCTTCCAAACTCAGTTGAAGGAGAGGAACGAAAATGCTCAGGGATTTCACCATGAGGCCAATGGTGACTTCATAACAGGTGAACCTTCACCCCAGTCTGAGGTCCTGAGTGCTCTGGAGCAGGCATCTCATCAAGGATCTCTGTGTACTTTGCTCCTTTCACCTTTCCCTCAATCCTGACTAGACTCCCAGACTTCCAGACTAGACTCCTGAAAAACATCCCCACAGCATGATGCTGCCAACACCATGCTTCACCGTAGGGATGGTGCCAGGTTTCCTCCAGATGTGACGCTTGGCATTCAGGCCGAAGAGTTCAATCTTGGTTTCATCAGACCAGAGAATCTTGTTTCTCCAGGTCAGAGTCCTTTAGGTCCTATTTTGGAAAACTCCAAGCGGGCTGTCATATGCCTTTTACTGAGGAGTGGCTTCCTTCTGGCCACTCTAACATAAAAGCCTGATTGGTGGAGTGCTGCAGAGATGGTTGTCCTTCTGGAAGATTCTCCCATCTCTACAGAGGAACTCTAGAGCTCTGTCAGAGTGACCATTGGGTTCTTGGTCACTTCCCTGACCATGGCCCTTCTCCCCCGATTGCTCAGTTTGGCTGGACGGCAAGCTCTAAGAAGACAGGTGTGTGCCTTTCCAAATAATGTCCAATCAATTGAAATTACCACAGGTGGACTCCAATCAAGTTGTAGAAACATCTCAAGGATGATCAATGGAAACAGGGTGCACCTGAGCTCAATTTTGAGTCTCATGGCAAAGGGTCTGAATACTTATGTAAATCAGGTATTTCTGTTTCTTATTGTTAATCATTTTGCAAAAATTTCTAAAAACCTGTTTTTGCTTTGTCGTTATGTGGTATTGTGTGTAGATTGATGAGGGGAAAAAATTGTTTTATCAATTTTAGAATAAGGCTGTAACGTAACAAAATGTGGAAAAAGTCAATAAGTCTGAATACTTTCCGAATGCACTATATGGCAAGACCTGAAAATGGCTGTCTAGCAATAATCAACAACCAACTTGACAGAGCTTGAAGAATTTCAAAAAGAATAATGGGCAAATATTATACAATCCATGTTTGCAAAAAGCTCTTAAAGACTTACCCAGAAAAATACACAATCGCTGCCAAAGGTGATTCTAACATGTATTGACTCAGTGGGTTAAATACTTTTCAAATCAATTTTTTGTTCTTCTTTTCATTAATATTTGACTTCCAATAATTTTTTACTTTGATTTTACAGAGTATTTTGTGTAGATCGTTGACAATCAAATGACAATTAAATCAATTTAAATTTCAACTCAACAAAATATGGAAAAAATCAGGGGGTGTGAATACTTTCTGAAGGCAAATGTGTTAGTGTCAGAAACATAGATGTGTGGATGAGGAGCTGGCACAGTAAATCACTCAGTCTCCATACCAGAGGAAGACCAACAATCTCTTCTGTTTCTGACAAGCTTATGCAATTCTGTCTCATGGTTCCAGGCCATTCTGGTTCTGTTTCGTTAACACACTTTTCTTCTTCTCACCAACATAATTACGGAGCCATTTTGAGTGGTGTGAAATCGTGGTGAATGTTGCCGATATTCCAATGTGAAGTTCTGTAGATCTCAGGTTCATACAGAACATTCTTGATTTACACGTGTGTCTGTTTATGTTCGTGTTCCAGGCATATATCAGTTCAGCGTTCCAGAATCCATGAAAGCTGGAACTCCTGTTGGCAGAATCAAAGCAGTGGATAAAGACCTTGGGAAGAATGCAGAGATGTTCTACAACGTTGTCGGCGGGGACGGATTGGACATGTTCGATGTCATCACAGACAAAGACTCACAGGAAGGCATCATTACTGTTGGAAAGGTAACAGCCATTACTCCTGTAAATTACATCTACTGTATAGTCACCCATAACTATAGTGCCTGCTTTGTTAGACCTAAGGTCATCAGACCATCAGAAACTCTATTACTGTATCTGTTATTGTATGATAAGTACATACTTCAAAACATAACCGTACTGCATCAGTGCAGAATATGACTCCCCTACCATGTTCTATTGTCACTGTATCCCTGTCCTTGCAGCCATTGGACTATGAAAAGACCCGATCCTACACACTGGAGATCCAGGTACAGAACACTCAGATCTTGGACACTCGTTTCCTGGGGTACCTACCCACCAAGGACATGGCCACAGTCAGGATCGGCATAGAGGATGTGGATGAGCCTCCTCTGTTTGAGAGAGCCAGCTACGTGATGGAGGTGAAGGAGGATGCAGCCGTGGGTAGTGCAGTAGGGTCTGTCAGGGCCATGGACCCGGATGGATACAACAGCCCTGTCAGGTTAGTTAGAGCACTGCTTTGCTTTCCCTCCAGCCCGCCCACTCATTTCTACCTACCACCCACAGGTAATGGAGAGCTTGGTTATAGTCATTTGTATCATGGGTAATTTGATGGATGTTAAAGGTTATGTTACAGTAGTTTTGAAACTGTAGAATGATTAGAGTTGAATAGGTCATCTCATTAATTTGGGAGTCTAGAAGAAGTCGTGTCCATAATAAGCAAAGCACAAGGTGTGTGTTCTGCACCATCTCCACACACAATCTTTTTAGTGAGTTCTTCTCAATGTCCAAAGTCCCTTAATTACCACTCCTCATGGAAATACACTGAAAGGGCATCTAGTTTGAACAAATAACAGGATCATTGCGTAATCTGCTGGATGATGAAACTGTTAGGGCTGGTCTGGTCGGTGCCACTGTTCAGAGCTGTTCCCTCATCAGTACAGGTATTAAAATAGAGTGATATAAGTCTGTTCAGGGCAGATCCTCCGGGCGTGCAGTATTCAGAATCAACTGCTGTTATCATACAGAGAGGGCAGAGAATGAGTGGACTGAAAAAGTATTCAACTTATTGAGTGAAAAGGGGGTGTCAAGTACAGTAGGAGATGTTGGTGAGTGGTAGAAAATAGAAGTGTATTGTTTTAAAAGCCTGTAGTAAACCCTCTCTAATATTTGACAAACCTCCATGCTTTCAATCATTGTCTTAAATTTTGTGTATCTATCGTACAGGTACTCCATTGATCGTCGCACAGATCTGGACCGGATTTTTAACGTGCATTCTGGGAATGGGTCTATATTCATCACAAGACCTCTCGACCGAGAAGAAGCTGCCTGGCACAACATTTCTGTTATCGCAACTGAGTTCAGTAAGTCTTTCTCAGGCAACTTTATCATGCACATGAATTCACAATACAAACAATTCTAAAAAGGCTATGGAGTTCAATTATTATATTCTGCCCTGTTTTGAAACATAAAAACACAAATATCATATAATTATTTATTACTGTTATTATTCATAATAGTTTTTTATGTGTATGTTTCCTTTACAGACAAACCTCTGCAGACCAGTCGGGGGCCTGTTTATATCCGTCTTCTAGATGTCAACGACAACGCACCAACATTTGCCTCTTTCTACGAGACATTTGTTTGTGAAAAGACCAAGGCTGGACAGGTACGGAACGCAGATCCTCCACTTAGGTCCCATGATAGATAGTGTTTGACATGAATTCATTATTCTCATTGCTATAATTACTCGATATCATTGTGACAACTAGAGGTTCTACAATAGGCTATATGCCCAAGAATACCACAAATGAGGATAAAGCATTGTGATGAGTGCTGTATTCCTCTGGGGAAGTGATTGGTCTCCAGGGTCTACTTTCTGTGGCAGCTGATGAGATGATCTGTCATGGCAGGTGACAGTAGCTGTCACACATCAAGGACATGTTTCAATAGGTGCCCACCACATGTCTATTCCTCTACTCCTTCTCCTTTTATCCCTCCTTCATCCCTCTGTCATTATTCATAATTAATTCAGAGGCCCATCCTTGGTTCTTCTGTGTTTGTGTTTGCTGCCCTCCTGTTTACCATGCAATGTCCCATGAGAGAAGTCAATACAATCATCTACAATGGATTTTCCAAAATGGTTATTTATTTTTGTCATTAATTAAATAAACATATCAATCTATTATGTCTATATGCATGGTCTCTAGCCCACAAGTTTAGCCTCCAATTTTCGTCAATATCGCAAGCCTGGAAAACCAAAGAATACCTTACTATATGAATTGCTATCTGACAGCACACATATTATTTTTTAAATATGAATCCGTTTTTGTTTATCCTGTAAACAGAAGATCCAGACGGTGAGTGCGGTGGATGCAGATGACCCTGCAGGTGGACACAAGTTCTTCTTCAGTCTAGCTACGGAGTTAGCTTACAGAGGCAACTTCACAGTCAGAGACAATGGAGGTGAGTACTGTACTGTAGGATCTCGTTGGGTGTCTATCATACACAGTTAACACCTGATATTATGTTTGGGTCTCTGTCATACACAGTCAACACCTGATATTATGTTTGGGTCTCTGTCATACACAGTCAACACCTGATATTATGTTTGGGTGTCTATCATACACAGTCAACACCTGATATTATGCTTAGGTCTCTATCATACACAGTCAACACCTGATATTATGTTTGGGTGTCTATCATACACAGTCAACACCTGATATTATGCTTAGGTCTCTATCGTACACAGTCAACACCTGATATTATGCTTAGGTCTCTATCATACACAGTCAACACCTGATATTATGTTTGGGTCTCTATCACACACAGTCAACACCTGATATTATGTTTGGGTGTCTATCATACACAGTCAACACCTGATATTATGCTTAGGTCTCTATCATACACAGTCAACCCCTGATATTATGCTTAGGTCTCTATCATACACAGTCAACACCTGCTATTATGTTTGGGTCTCTATCATATACAGTCAACACCTGGTATTATGTTTGGGTCTCTATCATACACAGTCAACACCTGATATTATGTTTGGATGTCTATCATACACAGTCAACACCTGATATTATGTTTGGGTCTCTATCATACACAGTCAACACCTGATATTATGTTTGGGTGTCTATCATACACAGTCAACACCTGATATTATGTTTGGGTGTCTATCATACACAGTCAACACCTGATATTATGATTGGGTCTTTATCATACTCAGTCAACTCCTGATATTATGCTTAGGTCTCTATCATACACAGTCAACACCTGATATTATATTTGGGTCTCTATCATTTACAGTCAACACCTGATATTATGTTTGGGTCTCTATCATACACAGTCAACACCTGATATTATGTTTGGGTCTCTATCATACACAGTCAACACCTGATATTATGTTTGGGTCTCTATCATACACAGTCAACACCTGATATTATGTTTGGGTCTCTATCATACACAGTCAACACCTGATATTATGTTTGGGTCTCTATCATACACAGTCAACACCTGATATTATGCTTAGGTCTCTATCATACACAGTCAACACCTGATATTATGTTTGGGTCTCTATCATACACAGTCAACACCTGCTATTATGCTTAGGTCTCTATCATACACAGTCAACACCTGATATTATGTTTGGGTGTCTATCATACACAGTCAACACCTGATATTATGTTTGGGTCTCTATCATACACAGTCAACACCTGATATTATGTTTGGGTGTCTATCATACACAGTCAACACCTGATATTATGTTTGGGTCTCTATCATACACAGTCAACACCTGATTATTTATATTTTTTATACTATTTATATTTTCTATTAAATGTTTTATCTTATCTTTCACTCCGCATTGTTGGAAATGGACCTGTAAGTAAGCATTTCACTGTTAGTCTACACCTGTGATCTACGAAGCATGTGAAAATACAATTTGATTTGACATTATTGTAAATATATTATAATGCCTAATTGCATACATGATTATGGCACCTTATGGTTATTCCAATGAATCCAATGAACCAGGCTGGAAGGCAATTCTGCAGTCTATGTGCTATCAGTCACCCTTCATAGCCATATAACACACTATAATGTGGCTGTTACATCAGTCTTTAACATGTGTGTTAAATGTATGTTGTTTCCCTCTAGATAACACAGCTGGCGTCCTAACCCGGCGCTCCAGCTACAGCCGACTGCACAAGAGCGTCTACCTGGTTCCTGTGGTGATCACAGACGGGGACTTCCCCATGCAGAGCAGCACGGGGACGCTGACGGTGCGCGTGTGCACCTGCGACCGCGAGGGCAACATGGAGCTGTGCAACGCCGAGGCCCAGACCAGCTCAGCTGGACTCAGCACCGGGGCCCTGGTGGCTATCCTGCTGTGTGTCATCATCCTCCTCAGTGAGTATAGCTGTCTGTTTTTGTCTTTCTGGCTGGCTGTGTGAGTACAGTATATTGTTTGAGTCCTCATTGACTATAGCCGTCTTATTCGTCTGTCTGGCTCTGACCATCTCCATCTCCAATTTAATCATTCACATTAATGTACAGTATGTAAAATTTCTCTCTTTAATAAGAAATTCCACAGGTTCTAGTGTAGTTGCTATATTTTAGATGTTCAATTTGACCCCTCTGTATATCACCTGAATGTGTACACATATGAGTACGCACACACACACAGGCACCTCTAAGAATGCCCTAAATTCCCCAGCCTATTTCACTCTTGGCTGTGCAATGTAAACGTGTTATTTATGGAGGATCACAACAAGTCCAACGGGATTCAGATTGTAGGCAGGATAGTAGACAGGCAGTAAAAATAACCCCTGATACACCAGGAGTTACTTTAATGAAAAATAATGTCATGCGATTACCCCAATATATTACTTCAGCACCATTAACTACATATATTGGAAAGGTATTTATTTAATGTGGTACCATTTCCTGGTTATTTATAAGTTACTAGTTGCAATCTCATTGCGATGTTAAAATTAAAACATTTTTCAGCATCTCAACTGCAGTCGTTTCTAAATTGTTACTGCGCTGTAGTACTGGGCTGCATGAAGCAGCCCTTGTTCTAATGCTGTGTTCACTGCAGCATGAGCAGCGAGATAAGATGAAATCAACCAGCCCTGAACAGCAAACCTCTTGCTAACGCTGCCTCGCTCTCTCTCTCCATCTCTCTGTGTCTCTCTCTCTGTGTCTACTTCTGTCACTCTCTCCCTATCTGTCTCTATCTCCGTCGCTCTCTCCCTTCCTCCCTCTCTCTGTCTCTCTCTCCCTCTCTGTTTCTCAGTGATCGTAGTTCTGTTTGCGGCACTGAAGAAGCAGAAGAAAAAGGAGCCTCTGATCATCTCTAAAGAGGACGTGCGAGACAACGTGGTCAGCTATAACGACGAGGGGGGCGGAGAGGAGGACACCCAAGCCTTCGACATCGGGGCTCTGCGTAACCCCGAGGCCATCGAGGAGAGCAAGCAGAGGCGGGACATCATCCCCTCGGACACTCTGTACCCCCCTCTCAGACGGACAGCCATTCCATCGCGGGACAACGCCGATGTCCGGGACTTCATAAACCAACGGGTGCAGGATAACGACAATAACCCCACCGCCCCCCCTTATGACTCTCTGGCCACATATGCCTACGAGGGAACCGGTTCAGTGGCTGAGTCTCTCAGCTCCCTGGGGTCAGCTTCCTCTGAAGGGGACCAGGACTACAACTACCTCAGTGACTGGGGGCCCCGCTTCAGGAAACTGGCTGACATGTACGGGGCTGAGGACAGCGACTGTGACTCCTAACACACTACCTGACCTGTTTCTGGGGCCGGAGCTAGGAGGATGAACTATGAGCTATAACTGACTGTAATCTCTCTTCTCAAAAAATGAGGACAAATGTTGCAGCCCGAGTTTTTTACAAAGTGCCCTTTTATTTCTTCCAACGCAACTATAGGCCATAGCTCTTTCTGATGGCCAGACCAGATAGAGACTGTGCAGCTGTGTGGATTCTTTTTTTTACTATTTTAGTGCAAGGCCAACTTTTCCAGAGAAGGTGAACTTCAGTTAATGATCCTGAGTTCAATGTCAAAATAAACTATAAATATATACATTTATTTTTATTTTCTGGTTACATCTGTATCTATATGCTGCATTGGAAGGGATTACACATTTCTCTGAATATTTCTGTGTATTCTTGAGAGATATCTCCTATAGTTTCTCTGTACTGTTACTGAAGTGCAGTATGTTGTACTTTGTATATTTGAGTGTTTTAGTGAAATTGAACTTTGCTTTTCCAGGAACAAGGAACTGGAATTGAACAACTCTTTAGGTAATTCTTCGTACCTTATTTTAAAATGGCCAAATACTTTAAATGGCAGGAAAGCCCAGGACCAAAATAAAACATTGCTTCGTGAAAGTTTACGGAACTTGGGCAGCCACTCTGTACTTACTCCATTCCCCTATCAAGCCTTCTGATGCACAGAAAGTTCACTATTCCAATTAGAAGTTGTTTGTTTATTTCGCCAACAATTTATTATGTGATCCGTCCATTTTTTGGAATTGTATCCAAGAGGAACTCTCTGAAGACATGATTTGATACAAGGACTGTATGTGTGTATCTCTGCACCTGATGATGAATGAAGAAATGGATGGAGATGAGGTTTGATGCTCTAAGATTTACAGCCAATTTCAGCAACACCTGACAACATCGACATAATCCATCACAAATCAATAATGGTCATATTAGACATGTTTATGGGCGCAGCGATATATATATACACATATGTCTTACTTACATCAATTCTGCACAAAAAGCCTACAAGGTGAATGAGCATACCACCAGAGAAGGAGATTGGCTTAGAAAAACAGACATTTTAACTCTCCATGTTCAAAGTACAGCTTATACTTTACAGAGAGAAAGCATTTACATGAAGAATTACCTAACATCCTTGAAATGAACCAAAACTATAGAAAGCATCTGAAGTAAATATTTCATTCAGCCATGTGTTTGCTAATTGTTCTGTTCTCTCTCTGACAACATTGGATGATAATGCTTTTCACTCTCTGAACTCATATCATACTTAGTAGCTAAGCGAACATAAGCAATCACTCCAAAACAACTTTATAATTAAAGAAGTTGAGACGGGATCCAAAGGATCAATTACAACTGATCTGCGCTTCGACTTTGAAAGTGTTTGTGGATAATGATGTGTTGGGTATTTGGGTACATCATTCTGATTTGACATCAAACTTTTCTCTGTAAAATTGTTTGACTAAATAATGGTATATACTGTGGTTGAAACTGTGCTTTGTGGCAGTGATTTGGGAGCATAGCTGATGTTCATGATGTACTACTTTGCTTTTTATGTTGTGATTTTCTTTGTACCAAAAATATATAGGACACATGCCGAATTAATATTGTTGAAACACAAGCATCCAACCAATATCGCTGTTTTTGATGTCTTTTGGAGTTGTACAACTAAATGTGGACACTACAGGCTACAGTACATGTCATACTATGATGTATTAACAATTGTCAAATTTTACCATAATAAACTTTTCCAGTAAACCACAAAAGAAATGCTCATCGAATTACATTTGAAATTCAGCAACTCTTGGAGGACAGTGGAAGTTCATTAAAAAAACTGCTTCTGGTCATCCAAGACCTGCTGAATTTCTTCGATGTAGTTTGCTCCTCAACTCATCCAACTTGGTTGGAGAGCTAGGTAGTCGCAGTGTTCCTTTCCCATTGCGTCTAATTTAATCAACTCAGCTACAATACTACTGTAGCATCACACAAACTGGTCACTGACATCTTTCTCAGACTGGCTACATTTCAGTACCAATAGCCTACTTTACTGTACGCATGCCACATGACTCACTCTGGTTCTCTCCCAGCATTACCTAATTAGGACAATCTGTGATTGAGATCTGGAGATCTCTCAGGACTGGAAACCTGATTTAGAGAGAGGGGATTCATTTCTAAGTTGATATTGGTTTAGCAGATCAGATGTTAGGCAGATGGTGACATTTAAGACAATGCCTTTGCTAATTGACTCGTACCAGGCCTCTCTCTCCCCATCTGTAAGTATGTGTGCTAGCATCTCATCTGATGGTGGTGGCTAAGTTTGCCTCATACAATCGTAGATGAGCAGCCAATGCTGAAAATGGTACCTGTGGAAGTTAGCCACCCAGTTCCATTGTTGAAAACATCCCAAGGGATTAAAGGATACTTGTATTCAACCAAGAACCTTATATTAACATTTAGCCTAGCTGCTCATGTTTTAATCATTGTTGTTTGTTGTCATTCATTTGGTTTTTCACCAAAATGACAGAACAGTTGGAGATAACATGACAGGTCAATGGCATCAGCAATTCTACAAAGAAGCCAACCGTTGTCGTCATACATGTTGTGTGATGCTTTAATGAACATGTTTTAAACCCCCTTCCCTACAAGTCGATAGAAGCTCCAGGCATTTGCAACACCTACCAGGAACTAAAAGGAGAGACACATGAGTTTCCACCAGCTAAATACCATGCAACACAATGAGCTGGCCAAAAAAACATAAACTCTTGCCAACATATCACATCAGCAGCAGCATGAGTGCTAAGAGACGTAACTCTCCAGGCCAGGCCAGCTTCCATTAGGCCTAGACATTTCTTCTCTGTTAATCTTTAATGGGACTGTCATGTGAGGCTGAACAGCCCTCCCTCTCTCTCTCTCATGCCTGATTTGTGACCTGAATGCATTTAATCTCACTGGCATTATAGCTCTATACCTCTTTTTTTATGTAGAGAATCACCTTGGCTATGTTGTTTTTATTTCAACGACTAGATATCTATAGATGCAATTAATGCCATATACTTATTTGCGGACAAAATATTTGTCATTAATAGCTGGTGCACAATGTCTATTATTAAGGAAGTCTCGAGGTATTGCTCGCCTGTGGTAGAGTACCTCATGACAAGCTGTAGACCACACTATCTACCAAGAGAGTGTTCATCTATTATTTTTAAATATATTTCTCCTAGTGGCCGGGAACTTAAATGCAGGCAAACCTAAATCTGTTTTACCTAATTTCTACCAGCATGTCACGTGTGCAACCAGAGGAAAAAAACTAGACCACCTTCACTCCACGCACAGAGACGCATACAAAGCTCTCCCTCGCCCTCCATTTGGCAAATCTGACCATAATTCTATCCTCTTGATTCTTGCTTACAGGCAAAAACTAAAGCGGAAGTACCAGTGACTCGCTCAATACAGAAGTGATCAGATGACACGGATGCTACACTACAGGACTGTTTTGCTAGCACAGAATAGAATATGTTCCAGGATTCATCCAATGGCATTGAGGAGTTTACCACCTCACTCACCAGCTTCATCAGTAAGTCCCCACGGTGACAGTACGTACATATCCCAACCAGAAGCCATGGGTTGCAGGCAACATCCTTACCGAACTAAAGGCTAGAGCTGCCGCTTTCAAGGAGCGGAAACCTAATCCGGAGCTTATGAGAAATCCCGCTATGCCCTCAGATGACAGTCCCTGTGTCCAAGAAAGCGAAGGTAACCTGCCTAAATGACTACAGCCCTGTAGCACTCACATCGGTAGCCATGAAGTGCTTTGAAAGGCTGGGCATGTCTCACAGCATACTGCCCAAACAGATCCACAGATGATGCAATCTCAATCGCACTCCACGCTGCCTTTTCCCACCTGTACAAAAGGAACACCTACAGTTGAAGTCTGAAGTTTACATACACCTTAGCCAAATACATTTAAACTCAGTTTTTCACAATTCCTGACATTTAATCCTAGTAAAAATGCCCTGTTTTAGGTCAGTTAGGATCACCACTTTATTTTAAGAATGTGACCAAACCAAAATAGAGACATAAAAAAGGAGGTCAGGGCGTGACATCTGGTCACGCGCCTCTCACAAACAGTACACTTTAAGTGACCCTCGTTCTGGATGGCTGTACTTCTTCATTACACAAAGGAAAAAACCTCAACCAATTTCTAAAGACTGTTGACATCCAGTGGAAGCGGTAGGAACTGCAAGAAGGTCAATTATAAATCCTGATTCCCAATGAAACTCCATTGAAAAGAGAGTGACCTCAAAAAAAAAGAATCTGAATGGTTTGTTCTTGGGGTTTCGCCTGCTAAATAAGTTCTGTTATACTCACAGACATGATTCAAATAGTTTTAGAAACTTCAGAGTGTTGTCTGTCCAAATCTACTAATAATATGCATATCTTATCTTCTGGGTAGCTGGCAGTTGAATTTGGGTATGCTTTTCATCCAAACGTGAAAATGCTGCCCCCTATCCTAGAGAAGTTTTAAAGGCACAGTCAACTTAGTGTATGTAAACTTCTGACCCACTGGAATTGTGATACAGTGAATTATAAGTGAAATAATCTGTCTGTAAACAATTGTTGGAAAAATGACTTGTGTCATGCACAAAGTAGATGTCCTAACCGACTTGCCAAAACTATAGTTTGTTAACATGAAATTTGTGGAGTGGTTGAAAAACAAGTTTTAATGACTCCAACCTAAGTATATGTAAACTTCAGACTTCAACTGTATCCTACGTTTCTGACTTGGTGTACAGGGAGAATGCTATAACCTCTACTTAATCACCCTCCCGGATCCGGGATCCTCCTCATCAGAAAAGCTGACTAGCCTTGCGCCACAGGGATATCATATAATATCATTTCATGAAATCACAAGTCCAATACAGCAAATGAAAGATAAACATCTTGTGAATCCAGCCAACATTTTTTTTAAAGTTTTACAGCGAAAACACAACATATATTTATGTTAGCTCACCACCATATCCAAAAAAACACAGCAATTTTTTCACAGCAAAGATAGCTTTCACAAAACCCACAAATAGAGATAAAAAATAATCACTAACCTTTGAACAACTTCATCAGATGACAGTCTTATAACCTCATGTTATACAATACATTTATGTTTTGTTCGAAAATGTGCATATTTATAGCTACAAATCCTGGTTTTACATTGTGAACATGGCGCAAAAATGCTCCAAATTGTCCGGAGAAATTTTAGAGAGTCACGTAATCTAACAGAAAAACTCATCATAAACTTTGCTCAAAAATACATGTTGGACATATAATTAAAGATACACTGGTTCTTATTGCAACCGCTGTGTTAGATTTAAAAAAAATAACTTTAGTAAAAAGCACAGCATACAATAATCTGAGACAGTGCTCAGCCATTCTCCGCCATGTTGGAGTCCAAAGAGTCCACAAAAATACGAAATACCATCATAAATATTCCCTTACCTTTGATGATCTTTCATCAGAATGCAGTGCAAGGAGTCCTAGTTCCACAATAAATCGTTGTTTTGTTTTAGAATGTCCATTTCTTCTGTCGAATTAACAACTTTGGCTAGCATAGTGGAGCTCACGTGTCCATGAAAGTTTGACGCATGGAACGAAAAATTCAAAAAGTCATAATAAAAGTCGAATAAACTGGTCAAACTCAGTTGAGAATCCATCTTTAGGATGTTTTTCTCGTATGTATCCAATAACGTCCCAGACGGAGCATTTCTTCGTTTCTACCTAAGGCATTGCAGACAACGATATGGTGCACCCAGGTGCGCAGCAAAATACTGCCAATATGGCTGACCTGTCACTCCAAAAGCTCTCATTCGGTTCCACATCAGGCTAGACACCTCCTTCAACGTTCTACTGCCTGTTGACATCTAGTGGAAGGCGTATGAAGTGCATACATATCCATAAATACAAGGCAATTGAATAGGCGAGGCCTGTCAGAGAGACCCATTTCAGAATTTTCACTTCCTGTTTGGAACTTTGCCTGCCAAATGAGTTCTGTTTTACTCACAGATATAATTCAAACAGTTTTAGAAACTTCAGAGTGTTTTCTATCCAATAGTAATAATAATATGCATATCATATGATCTAGAACAGAGTACGAGGCCGTTTAATTTGGGCACTATTTTTTCCCAAAGTGAAAATAGCGCCCTCTATTAAGAAGAAGATAGGAACGGCCCATGTTCTGAATTCTGTCGCTGTGCATTTCAAAAGTGCTGAAGATATGGTTATATCGACTACTCGCTCATTAATGTCTTAAATTACGGCTTGCCTCTTATCCGCTCATCGTTCCCTTACGTGATAGTTTGTACATCTCAATTGTTATATTGCTTATATACAGTAGGTCTATCTTACTCGTATCTTATTCGTCATGGAAGGCAATGTTGGAATGATTTCCTTGTTTTGCTTAATTTGTGTATTATAATTTACTCGTGCTTTTCTTCACGAGGAGGGGATACTATATGACGTTGTTGGGTTTGTAACCATGTTTGCCAGTGATAGTCTCTTCCCATTCAAATAGTTTTTTTCAACAAAAAGTTCAGTAATAGACCCATGTAATTCCAGCTAATATTGCGAGGGGCGTTCGGTATATTGTCTATAAAAGTGGATCCTCATGATTGTATTTTCCTTCCATTTTGGACCACATAGGCATAATGAAATAATAAAATGTTGTGTAGTGGCTTTGCTGGCATGCATCTATACAAATTGGCTGTGTTTGCCCCACCAAGATGTACATGCTAAAATCACCACTGGTGGCTAGTAATAAGCTAGTCCTAAATACACTGAACGGAAATATAAACACAACATGTAAAGTTTGGGTCCCATGTTTCATGAGCTGAAATAAAAGATCCCAGAAATGTTCCATCCGCACAAAAAGCTTATTTCTCTCAAGTGTTGTGCACAAATTTGTTTACATTCCTGTTAGTGAGCATTTCTCCTTCGCCAAGATAATCCATCCACCTGACAAGTGTGGCATATCCAGGGGTGAAAGTAAAGCGGTATGGTCCAGTAACATGTGAGCCTATCACAACTAATACAACATGCCCAAAATCAAAAGGTTATTACACTATTATTTAACATTACTGCATGTCAACCACCAGAAAAATGTGCGAATTGACTGGGAACCTGGTGGTATATCTTCTTGTCAATAGGGGGGCGCTGTTTTCACTTTGGAAGAAATCGTGCCCAATTTAAACGGCCTCGTACTCTATTCTAGATCATACAATATGCATATTATTATTACTATTGGATAGAAAACACTCTCAAGTTTCTAAAACTGTTTGAATTATATCTGTGAGTAAAACAGAACTCATTTGGCAGCAAACTTCCAGACAGGAAGTGAAAATTCTGAAAATGGGGCTCTGTGTCAGGGCCTGCCTATTCAACTGGCTTATATTTATCGATATACATGCACTTCATACGCCTTCCACTAGATGTCAACAGGCAGTGGAAGGTGGAATGGGGTGTTTAGCTTGATCTGAGGTCGAACAAGAGCTTTTGGAGTGGCAGGTCAGCCATTTTGTCAGTTTTCCAAGGCGCGAGAAGGACCTCGACATTGCCTTCTGAAAAGCGTTCGGTTTACACGGCGAATATCTCCGGCTCTGATTTTATTTGATACATATTAGAAAAACATCATAAAGTAGTTTTTTTCAACCGAGTTTCATCAGTTTACTCAACGTTTATTGGGACTTTTGGAGTTTTCCGTTCTTTACGCCAAGAGAGGGTGGGAATGTTAGTAACATTGGCTAGCATTGTGGCGCGAATTCGACAGAAGAAATGGACATTCTAAAACCAAACAACGATTTATTCTGGACCAAGGACTCCTTGTACAACATTCTGATGGAAGCTCAACAAAAGTAAGAAAACATTTATGATGTTATTTCGTATTTCTGTGTAAATTGTTGAGTCCTATTCTCCGCCGTTTTGGTGAGTGCTGTCTCACAATAACGCAAGCTGTATGTTATGGTAAAGTTATTTTAAAAAATCTAACACAGCGGTTGCATTAAGAACCAGTGTATCTTTCATTTGCCATACAACAAGTATTTTTATGTAAAGTTTATGATGAGTTCTTTGGTCAGATTAGGTGAGTGTCCAAAATATCTCTGGAGATTCTGGTGAATCGATGCTACGTATTCACAATGTATAATCAGGATTTGTAGCTCTAAATATGCACATTTTCGAACAAAACATAATTGTATTGTATAACATGATGTTATAAGACTGTCATCTGATGAATTTGTTCAAGGTTAGTGATTAATTTTATATCTTTTGCTGGTTTTTCCGAAAGCTACCTTTTGCGGTGAATAAATGCGTTTGTGTGTTTGGCTATTGTGGTAAGCTAATATAATTCTATATTGTGTTTTCGCTGTAAAACACTTAAAAAATTGGAAATATTGGCTGGATTCACAAGATGTTTATCTTTCATTTGCTGTACACCATGTATTTTTCATAAATGTTTTATGATGAGTATTTAGGTATTTCACGTTGCTCTCTGTAATTATTCTGGCTGCTTTGGTGATATTTTTGATGGTAGCTGCAATGTAAAACTATGATTTATACCTCAAATATGCACATTTTCGAACAAAACATAAATGTATTGTATAACATATTATAAGACTGTCATCTGATGAAGTTGTTTCTTGGTTAGTGACTAATTTTATCTCTATTTGGTCGGTTTTGTGATAGCTACCTATGCGGTAGAAACATGGTGAAAATATGCGGTTGAGGCTTTGGCTATTGTGGTTAGCTAATATAAATACATATTGTGTTTTCGCTGTAAAACATTTTAAAAATCGGAAATGATGGCTGGATTCACAAGATGTTTATCTTTCATTTGCTGTATTGGACTTGTGATTTCATGAAAATTATATTATATGATATCCCTGTCCCGTTAGGCTAGGCTATGCTAGTCAGCTTTTTTGAGGAGGAGGATCCCGGATCCCGGATGGGTATCACTGAAAGGATATGCTCCAAATTGCCTTGTGGTTTGATGTGAACACTTACATGTTGTTAAGGCAGAGATAAGTGGCCGAGATGCTCATGGACAAAGCAGAGATTGGTGGCAGAGACCGAGGCGCGTGTGGACAACAGTGGATGCATCAATTCAGGCTGCAAGTGTAGACCTGATGACAATCGCAGAATTTCATTACACTAAACATTGGTGTTTTGTTTTCTCTCTTTCCATTCATCAAATTGCGGGTGGTTTGGATGCTGAAATTATTTTGTAAGTGAACAAATGTGCGCGGGTAGCCAACAAGACTGCCTTTGTTAAGTGCTTGTTAAATAGCCTTATTTGTTATATAGCCTTATTAGCTTACTCCTGTCTATACAGAAGTTAATAAACATCACTCAAAATAGGCTACTACACCAGAAAGCATGATTTGGCCACAGAGGATCATTAGCTTCTTTAAAAAAAAGCTGGATTGTTTTAAATCGCATACCCTACAGTCAGAACGTCCCACAATTTGTGGAGCGAGCTGAAAATACCAAATATATGATTGTTTTGTTGCGACTGTCAGTGAAAAGCAGAGCGACCCATTCCAGGCATATTGTAATATTACAAGTACAATCGTGGAAAAAGTGTTTGGAAAGCAAATGGCTATTGCTGTAAAGAAAAGTGTCACATCTGCTCCTGCCACGCCGTCTAGTGCTCATCCTGTGTCTCCTTGACCTGCCGCCCTTCCCCCAGTGCTCTCTCCCTCTCTTTCTGTGTGTGTGTGTGTGTGTGTGTGTGTGTGTGTGTGTGTGTGTGTGTGTGTGTGTGTGTGTGTGTGTGCGTGTGCGTGTGCGTGTACGTGTGCGTGTGCGTGTGCGTGTGTGTGTGTGTGTGTGTGATTGTGTGTGCAGAGACAGGTATACTGGAGTCAGAGCAGATTCCCACCAGCTGCAACCTGTTCCATAATCAAGGCCTTTACAAATACTCAGTCCTGCCATTTCCACACTGCCAGATCGTAATCTCTGCTCAGTCCATGTTTCTAGCCATTTGTTCCTGTTGTCCTGTTGTGCCTGTTTTCCCTTGCCTGACGCTGTTTTCCTCTCCGCTACAGTTCTGCCCGCTCTGACTCTGGTCCCTGTCTCCAGTCCGACTTCTCGTCAGTCCTGCTACTCTATCCTGGATTCCCCACTCTACGCTCCCTTGGATTCCCCTCCGAACCGGCTTACCCTGTCCCAACACCTCTCACTCCAGCCTCAGCCCCCGCACCTGGTTTCCGGCAACCCGCCCGAGCTTCCCCTGTCCTGCACTCAATCTTCCCCCCGTGTTTCAATAAATACCTTGGTTACCTCATCCCAGTCTCCTCGTCTGAGTCTGCTCTTCGGTTCACCCGTTACGGCTCCGCGTGACAGAAAAAACTCCAATCTGTCTTTTCGTTATTAAAACTTAATTGAGCAAACAGTGGCCTATTGGCACCAGCAGATCACAGCGGTGAGTGTGCATATTCACTTTATTTATAATTGTGTCAGTGCCACTTTTGTTTGTTTTGTTTTCCTCCTCCAGGTTAGATACTACTTGTGTCTCTCCTTTTCGTAGGCCGATTATATGGATCAGACAACATGATTTTATTGATCTGTTTGTCAGTGTCAGCAGAGTAGGCTACCCTGTCATTTTTGTAGTATTAAAACAATTGTGTTTGTGTGCGCACTTGTGTGTCCCGTACCGGTAAGAAATTAAATCTATTTTCACCCCTGAATAAACAGCATGATCATTACAGAGGTAAAAAAGCAGTTTTGTCACACAACACAATGCCACATGTTTCAAGTTTTGAGGGAGCATGCAATTGGCATGCTGACTACAGGAATGTCAACCAAAGCTGTTGCCAGCTGATTGAATGTTAATTTATCTACCATAACCCGCCTCCTACATCGTTTTAGAGAATGTCACAGTACATCCAACCAGCCTCACAACCGTGTATGGCATTGTGTGGGCGTGCGGTTTGCTGATGTCAATGTTGTGAACAGAGTGCCCCATGGTGGCAGTGGGGTTGTAGGTTATGCCTGCCCATACTATGTCGAACACAATTGCATTTTATCAATGACAATTTGAATGCACAGAGATACTGTGACAAGTTCCTGAGCCCCGTTGTTGTGCCATTCATCGGCCGCCATTACCTCTTACCTGTGGCAATTGAGCAAGTTGAGGAAACTAAACTGCTTGTTGTAACCCTAGATTAACATGGTCAAAACATACTGATGCAATGGTTGCTAAGACGGGGAGAGGTCTGTTCATGATCAAGCGATGCTCCGCTTTCTTGACATCACGATCAACCAAACAAGTCCTACAGGCCCTACTTTTATCCCACCTGGACTGCTGCTCAGTTATATGGTCAAGTGCGGCAAAGAAAGACATAGGCAAATTACAATTGGCCTAGAACAGAGCAGCACGGCTGGCCCTTAAATGTACATGGGGGGGTTATATCAAAAACATGCATGTCAATCTCTCCTGGCTCAAAGTATAGGAGAGATTGAATGCATCACTACTTGTCTTTGTGAGAGGTATTGACGTGTTTAAAGCACCAAACTGTCTGCTCGAACAGATAAAAAACATCAAACAACTCCTCACGGCACAACACAGACTGTGAAGAGACACATACTGTACACACACACATAATCTCTAACACACGCATACACTCTAACACACACACTTTACACACACCCACACATTGTAATATTGCATTGTTGTAATATTGTACATTTTATATTGTACATTTTTATAGTGCACACTGTCTTGTGTGAATTGTTCTATTTATGACTATTGTTTTGTTGTGATGTATTGTTACTGTTCGGACCACAGGAAGAGTAGCGGCTGCTTTGGCAGCAACTAATGGGGATCCTAATTAAATACTAAATGCCATGTTAATATTTTGGCTTTGTTAAGGAGACAGCCATTTAAAAAAAGCAGAGTTCTGTTTTGCATTCATAACACGTCTAGTTTACATTCAATTGACAGGCTGAGCGGGCCAAAGAAAGCTGCAGATGTTTTGGTGTTCAGTCTCATCCAATTGAGGCCTCAGACTAAGCCACACGTGACTAGTTTAGCTTTTAAACAACTCACAATGAAAATCATTATGCATTGTATTGTCTCAGCTGCAAAGTAATGATGTGACTTTGCAAAGATAAATAGAAATAGGACAGGGAGAGGAGAGGAGAGTCGATCATTTAAATTCTATGACTAACACAGTTATCACTCACCAGGAACTTATGGATGGAAGCTCATAAAAAGAGAGGGATGGTTAGGCACTGTCATGTTTGCTACATTTGATGGATTATTTTAATTAATATTGCTTATGCCTTTCTTTCTCTAAAACACCACTGTCTCAACACTCTTTTTCCTGAACTTCACAGAGCTTTTTATTTCACTCAGCTTTGAAATTAGATTAAATCAAATTTGTCCATGCATTCTGATGAAATGAAGCCAGTAAGGTTTGGTAATTACACCAAATTGAAGAAAGGGATGACATGTCACGTTTGATAAAGGATTGGGTCTCCAAAAGTGTTACTGAATTTCTCGAAACATTTAAAGTAGTTATGAAAGATATTTTGTCATCAGCCACCATTAAAAACCAAACAGTAGGCTACTTTATTTAGAGATGTATGACCTTAATTGTATCACTCCATTGTTGATGAGAGGTTTATTGCACAGCAGGAAATGCTAACTTGTAGTGTATTCGAGGTTTAAAAAGTATTCTAACGTTTGTAATTTCCACTTTAAAATGTTTTACTTAATTTGCCCTAATGAAAACATTTCCATTAATTATAATCCACATAAAAATGCAAATTTCCTGTTGCTGCAGGACTATTTTCCAACTGTAGCAAACTGGCTCAAATTAAGATCTGTATACAAAACAGCTTTGGATGAATGTCCCTTGTGTTTTTGGCAAACATAACATACTGATTTAGTTCCAAATAGACTAGGCTAGAGCCATGGTAAAATCTTATCTTCTTGACATTTAGACTGTCAAACATTGACATAAAGTCAATCATAGGGAAGGTGGATTAGGGTTTCTGGGACCCAAGTCTATGTGGAATAAGATAATCAACTCCCAAATATGAGCCAGGGTTGGATGTATGTCTTCAGGCGCTCAACATCATGTGGGACAAGGGTTGTAGCATGACGTCATTGGTTGATTGAGCCTGCTGTCTGATCTAAAAATGAATAGAGTCATGTTTTGTAGCAATTACTGTGGCATTTGTTTTGCCGATTGCGTGATCACGCTAGCAGCGAGTAGATATGGTTGTCCTTGTTCAGTAAAGCCATTGGACTTGTCTCAACAACGTTCCTATCTGCCAGGACATTGCAGGATATCTAGGTTGACTTGTTTTCCCTGGCTTTGTAAAGACTACTGTAAGGATTGACGCAGGAGATGAGAAGCAGGTACAGGATGTGAAGGTTTAATAGCTGACGGACATGAAACGGAACAGGAACAACGTCTGGACAGGAACACATAACAACAATTTATACAGACACAGGGAACACCACTGAGGAACAGACAGATATACAGAGGGTAATCAACAACGTGAAGGAGTCCAGTTGTGTCCAATTGTAACGAGTGTCTACTTCGTCCTCCTCCTCAGACGAAGAGAGGAGAGAGGGATCAGATGACCAATGTGCAGCGAGGTATGTAGACATAATGAATTTATTAGACACGACGAACACTGACACGAACTATACTTGAATATTTACAAAATAACAAACAAACAACGTAGACTGACCTGAACATGCAAACTACATATAACGAAGCACGCATGAACAGGAAAGAACGAACGAACGAGACGAGACAGTACCGTGTGGTGCAAATAAACACAGACACAGCGACAATCACCCACAAACAAACAGTGAGAACAGCCTACCTTAAATATGGTTCTCAATCAGAGGAACGTCAAACACCTGCCTCTAATTGAGAACCATATCAGGCACATTAAACCCAACATAGAAACACAACACATAGAATGCCCACCCAGCTCACGTCCTGACCAACAAAACAAAGGATTAACACAATAACTAGGGTCAGAACGTGACACCAATAAGCGCTGCTGCGCGTAATGATGGTGACAGGTGCGTGTAAAGAAGGGTAGCCTGGCGCCAGAGATGGGGAGTGGGAGCAGGCGTGATAACTACAGCCTGACGGGAGCCATAGTTCCTTGTTTCCACCCTCGAAGGCAAGCCTTTCAATACCTGGGGCAGTACTAGTTTACAAGTTGACAGGAGCTATGTTACCGTGCACTATCCGAGATTGCTAAATGATTAGCTACAATGGCTTCTTCGGATGATTCCACTTTCCAAGAATGTAACCTATATTTAACTAGGCAAGTCAGTTAAGAACAAATTCTTATTTACAATGACAGCCTGCCAGGAAACTGCCTTTAACAGGGGAAGAACGACAGCTTTTTACCTTGTCAGCTCAGGGATTCAATCCAGCAACCTGGTTTGAATAGGGCTGTATGTTCCTATGTAAAAGAGCATCTACTACAAACATGCCATGTTCAGCAGGTAATCATCATTAGTAACCGAATACTGCCCCAATGCTCTAACCACTAGGGTACCTGCCGCTGGATGAAGAGCTGGATGATGATTACCTGCTGAACATGGCATGTTTGTAGTAGATGCTCTTTTACATAGGAACATACAGCCCTATTTATTTGAGCCGGAATACACTGAATAGGAGTTGAGACAGCGAGAAAAATAATTGTGACACCAGCAAGCAGCGGCGACAGCCTAGACCAGCTGGACCAGGACTCAAAAGAGTAAATTACAAATTAGTAAGTTGTTTCGCTGTTGGTAGATAGCTAGCAATATAAGCTCTCTTTTTACACAAGGCAATGTTGTTCAGTACAGTACAATTCGGTGATAGATTTGGCAGTAACGGGCCTGCTAGTACCACTACAAGCCAAACTAGCCAAGTTTAGCTAGTTAGCTCTGTTTGCTATACCTAAAATGTACTCTAGTCTAACGTTATAGCTATCTAACTAGCCTAACTAGCCTCAGTGCTTCTCATTGGGAGCAAACTGGAGAAATGTTTTGATGATGATGGAGGAGAGTAAGAGAATGACTTTGGCTTGATGGCAAATATTAGTCTTGGAGCAACTATACCTGTGTGTTGTATAGTGCATTCGGAAAGTATTCAGACCCCTTGACTTTTTACACATTTTATTACGTTACAGCCTTATTCTAAAATAGTTTCAACTTTTTTCCCCTTATCAATCTACACCCAATACCCCATAATGACTTAGCAAAAACAGTTTTGTTTTTTTAATTGCAAAAAAATAAAACTGAAATATCACATTTGCATAAGTATTCAGACCCTTTACTCAGTACTTTGTTGAAGCAACTTTGGCAGCGATCACAGCCTTGAGTCTTCTTTTGTATGACACTACAATCTTGCCACACCTGTATTTGGGGAGTTTCTCCCATTCTTCTATGCATATCCTCTCAAGCTCTGTAAGGTTGGATGGGGAGCGTCGCTGCACAGCTATTTTCACGTCTCTCCAGAGATGTTAGATAGGGTTCAAGTCTGGGCTCTGGCTGGGCCACTTAAAACTTCTTAGGGCTAGGCCCCTTTTTTCTCAATTTCCGCCTGAATGACGTGCCCAAAGTATACTGCCTGTAGCTCAGGCCCTGAAGCCAGGGATTGCACATAATTGGTACCAATGGAAAGAAAACACTTTGAAGTTTGTAGAAATGTAAAAATAATGTAGGAGAACATAACACAATAGATATGGTAGGAGAATATCCAAAGAAAAACCAACCAGAATTTCTTTTGAGAGAGACCATCCTCTTAGGAATGCAAGAGAAATGTCATATCATAAAATAGCTTCCACAGCGTTTCACCAGTCTATGTTCAAGGTTTCAGGCTACTTCAAAAACGAATAAGAAATAACAGTTTTTGTATGAGGACACAGTCTTGGAAATCCGTGTTTTGGCGCGCCATGACGAAGCAGCGCACCTGCTAAAATCGGTTTCCTATTGAACATACTTCTTTCCGAAATAAATATTATAGTGTGATTACATTTTAGGGTGTCTGAGGAGTAAATAGAAACATATTTTGACTTGTTGAAACAAAGTTTAGGGGTAGATTTTCGGGTTCCTTTCTCTGCAAGTTGAACGAGTGGATTACTCAAATCGATGGTGCCAACTAAACAAACTTTTTGGGATATAAAAAAGGATTTTATCTAACAAAACTAAACTAGATGTTATAGCTGGGACCCTTTGGATGACAAATCAGTAGGAAGATTTTCAAAAAGTAAGTGAATATTTAATCTTAATGTGTGAATGTATGAAACCTGTGCCGGTGGAAAAATATTTTGATGTGGGGCGCCGTCCTCAAACAATCGCATGGCATGTTTTTGCTATAGTGCAGTGTAGTTAGATTAACAAGAATTTAAGCTATCAGCCGATATAAGACACTTATATGTATCTAAATGTTTAAAATCCATAATAACTATTAGAATTTATTTGAATTACGCGCCCTTCAGTTTCATCAGAAGTTGTCCCGCTAGCGGGACACCAACCCAGAGACTCCTGCATTGTCTTGGCTGTGTGCATAGGGTTGTTGTCCTGTTGGAAGTGTAACGCTCGCCACAGTCTGAGGTCCTGAGCGCTCCGGAGAAGGTTTTCATCAAGGATCTCTCTGTACTTTTCTCCGTTCATCTTTCCTTCAATCCTGACTAGTCTCCCAGCCACACCCATTGATCCGGTCGGAGGAGCCGAATAGGCCTTTGATGCCGGCTTGCCTGGTGTTGGTGTCGGTCAGATGAGCAGAGCGAGGAGGATCGCGCTCTGCTCCAGGTGCGGCGACATCGTCTAATGAACGCCTCGGCTGATGGCACCCCCGCTTCAGACTCAGGAAACGGGGCGAACCCGAACTGACACTCGAACAGCGACAGTCCAGTGGACGAGTTCGGCAGTGTGTTGTGAGCGTACTCTGCCCCGATTGAGGAACTTGCTCCAATTGCTGGCTTGGGTGGACACGAAACAGCGGAGGAACTTCTCCAGCTCCTGGTTGGCCCGCTCCGTTTGCCCATTCGACTGTGGGTGGAACCTCAAGGAGAGACTCAACGCACCAAATAGGGAGCAGAAGGCTCTCCAATACCGTGCGACGAACTGGGGCCCACGATCCGAGATGATGTCCTGGCGAAGTCTGTGTAGTCGAAAGACATGAGTAATCATGAGATCAGTGGTCTCCTTCGATGAGGGCAACTTGGGTAAGACAATGAAATGGGCTTCCTTCGAAAACCGATCGACGACCACCAGGATAGTGATAAGCCCTTGGGATGGGGGTAGCCCTGTGATAAAGTCTACAGACAGGTGGGACAAGGGCTGGTTGGGGATGGGCAGAGGTTGGATCAACCCAGCCGGTCGCTGTCATTAGGACTTGCTTTGGGCACAGGTGGAGCACATCCTCAATAATTTTGGGCCACCAGAATTTCTGCCTCAGGAATGCCAGTGTCCAATTAAAACCCCTTGATGCCCAGTTAATTTAGAGGAGTGTCCCCATTTTGGTACTTTGGAACGGACTGATCACGGAACATAAAGTATGTTAGTGGATCTCCCGCCGGGGTCAGGTTCTCAGGTCTGGGCTTGTCGGACCGTGGTCTCAATACTCCATATCACGGGGGCCACAATGCAGGAGTTGGGGATGATGAGCCCGGAGTCCCTCTCCTCATTAGAGACATCGTGTTGGTGGGACAGGGCATCTGCTTTCTGATTATTGGATTATTGGTGATAGGTTAGTGTGAAGTTGAACCTGTTAAAGAACAGAGCCCACCTAGCCTGGTGAGCGTTCAACCTCGTGGCTTCTTGAATGGAGACCAAGTTCTTATGGTCCGTCCAGAACACGAAAGAATGAGGTGCCCCCTCCAACCAGTGTCTCTTCAAGGACCCACTTAACTGCCAAGAACTCCCGGTTACCGACATTGTTGTTGCATTCCGCTGGTAAGAACCACTTGGAGAGAAAGGCACATGGATGCAGTTTCTTGTCCCCATAGTTCCGCTGTGAAAGAACTGTCCCTGCTCCGGTGTCCGAGGCGCCCATCTCTACCATGAAGGGACAGGTAGGATCAGGATGAATGAGGATGGGTTCAGAGGTGAAACGTCCCTTGAACTCCCCAAATGCCCGTCAGCCTCGGGGGTCCAGCAAAAACGGTTCCGGGCCTTGCGGTTATGGCCGTGAGAGGCGCTGCCACTGCACCAAAGTTCTGTTTAAAACACCTGTAGAAAATGGCAAACCTGAAGAACCGCTGGACTTGTTTGAGTGAGGCGGGACGGGGCCAGTCGGTGACCGCCCTCACCTTTTACGGGGTCCATTTGGATGCAGCCCTCTGTAATCGATGCAGGGAAATTAAACCTCCCCCAGCGACTCCCGGATGTAACTGACTGCTGTTTCAGGGGTTGAGAGGGAGTACAGACAGCCCAAGGGAGGGATGGAGCCTGGTAGGAGTTCTAAGGTGAAGTTGTATGAGGAGGGAGGGTGGAGAATTGCCTCTTACTGAAGACCTCCCGGAGGACGAAGTACTCGGGAGAGAGAAAAGTATTGGATATTGGGGAACACGGCGAGGCTCTTGGTGGGGGGTCTTAGGCAATTGGTCTGGCAGTTCTTACCCCAATCTAGTAGGTGTCCCGTGGACCAGGAGAATAGTGGGTTATGTAGCACTAGCCAGGGGTACCCTAGGATAAGGGGGTTCTCGGGAGCAGTGATCAAAAGAAAGCCAAGGGTCTTTGAGTGGTTCACCTCAACCTGCAATAGAATGGGCTTGGTCTGATATTCCAACTGGCCGGAGCCGATGGGGCATCCATCGATGGCTTGAATCTGCAGACGGATGGGACATTTCACACAGGAGATTTTTAATTCTCTGGCAAAGTCTTGGTCAATGAAATGATCTGCAGCCTTGGAGTCCACGAAGACTTGAATGCAACCCAATGTGTGGTTGCGGGTTGTGTCAGACGGTAACCGGGTAGCTGGGGTGCAACTACAAAGCTCGTCAAGGTCTCCCCTTGTCCTGACGAGCCCTGCCATTTCCAGTCAACTCTGGGTATGTAGAACAGAGATGGCCGAGACCTCCTTAGTAGAGGCAGCAGCCGTCGCGAATGCGCCCGTCACATTCCTGTTGGCTCAGACGTCCCAGCTGCCTGGGCTACTCAATGCTGGGCTCAGGGGGCTTGTGGAGCTCCGGAAACCGGGAAACGGGGGTGGTGTCAAAAAGGCCCTGCCTCACACATTCTCAGATGCGGTTGTCAACCCTGATGGACAGGGTATCAAGGACTCGAGGTCCACTCCCCGTTCCCGAGTGGCCAGTTCATCCTTGATGGAGTCAGACAGACCCTGGTGGAAAGCGGTGACCAGTGCCTCAGTATTCCACCCACTCTCGGCAGTGAGGGTACGGAACTCAATGGCTAAGTCAGCCACTGGTCTGGTCCCTTGGCAGAGGTTGAAAAGTCGCTCTTGATGCTTTTTGTCCGCTGACTGGGTGGTTGAAGACTCGTTGCAGCTCGGCATTGAAGGCTAATATGGAGCTGCAGGATGGTGGCTGCTGTTCCCACACTGCCATTGCCCACACCAGGGCCTTGCCCGAGAGTCAAGAGATGATCTAGATGTACCCTTCCCCAGATCTTTACCTCGACACAATCCTGTCTCGAATCGCTACAGACAATTCCTTCTACCTCATGGCTTGTTTTTTGCTCTGACATGCAATGTCAACTGTGGGACCAATCAAGTTGTAGAAACGTCTCAAGGATGGTCAATGGAAACAAGGTCTGAATACTTATGTAAATACATTTTTTCAGTAGTTATTTTTATAAATGTGCAAACATTTCTAAAAACCTGTTTTCACTTTGTCATTATGGGGTATTGTGTGTAGATTTATGAGAATTTTTATTTATTATATCCATTTTAGAATAAGGCTGTAACGTAACAAAAAGTGGAAAAAAGGGAAGGAGTCTGAATACTTTCTGAATGCACTGTAGCTAGCTAGCTAGCTAGCGTGTGTCTGTGAGCTGTCTCATATTCTACACCATGCTGCTACAGTAGAAAAACAGACAGTACACAACGATTGCCCATGAATGTGTAATAGCGTTTTCATCTTTCTTTCACAGACAATACCGCTTGGATACAAAGATGACTTAAGATGACTCTCAAGAGAGGATATGAAAGGTCCCATAACCAAATCAAATCAAATTGTATTTGTCACATGCGCCGAATACGACCTTACCGTGAAATGCTTACTTACAAGCCCTTAACCAACAATGCAGTTTTAAGAAAATAGAGTTCAGAAAAGATTTACTAAATAAACGAAAGTAAAAAATAAAAGTAACACAATAAAATAACAATAATAAGTCTATATACAGGGGGTACCGGTACCGAGTCAATGTGCGGGGGTACAGGTTAGTTGAGGTAATTTGTACATGTAGGTAGGGGTAATGTGACTATGCGTAGATAATAAACAACAATATACATTTGTATCAATGACCCCGAACACCTCACAGCACCACCCAAACACACCATATGCAAGTATTCCCTTTTGTTGAACTGTAGTATTTATTATAAGTGTCAGTAGTATGTTTTTCTTCTACTGTATATATGTCATACATTGCCATAACTGTTCCTGCATACTGCTGTGTAAACTCATCTCTGTCTCCACAGCAAATAATATTTTTCATGAATATAAGCCATGTCTACTTACTTACTATATTGACAGACTCATCTGCTGTTTAATTAAAATATGTTTACTTGCAAACAAATTGAAGTATGATAAACCAACTCCCTGAATCATTTGTTTTAGCAGTAAGACTGAAGCTATTTTATCCAAATACATGTCACGATCGTCTTGCGGTGAGAGATTGGACCAAGGCGCAGCGTGTGAATAATACATCTTCTTTTATTCTTTGAAGAGAGAAAACACGAAACGAACACTAATCACAAACTAACAAAATAACAAAACTGACGACCGTGAAGCTATAAATACAAATAGTGCTGACACAAACACTACACATAGACAATTACCCACAAACACCTAAAGCCTATGGCTGCCTTAAATATGGCTCCCAATCAGAGACAACAATAACCAGCTGTCTCTGATTGAGAACCAAATCAGGCAACCATAGACTTTTCTAAACACCTACACTGAACACAACCCCATACATACTACAAAACCCCCTAAACAATACACACACCCTAAACTAGACAAAACACACAAACATCCCCCATGTCACACCCTGACCTAACTAAACTAATCAAGAAAATATATATAACAAAGGCAGTACCCCCCCCCCCAAAGGTGCGGACTCCGGCCGCAAAACCTGACACAGAAGGGGAGGGTCCGGGTGGGCCTTCCTATGGTGGCGGCTCGGGTGCGGGACGTGGACCCCCCTCCACCATAGACACTACCAGCTTTGGTGGCGCCTCTGGAACGGCGAGTCCCGGACTGAATACCATCCCATAGGGCGCCACTGGACTGAGGGGCAGCTCCGGACTGAGGGGCAGCTCATGACTGGCAGATGGCTCTGGCGGATCCTGGCTGACTGGCTCTGGCGGATCCTGGCTGGCGGGCGACTCTGGCTGCTCATGGCTGGCGGGCGACTCTGGCTGCTCATGGCTGGCGGGCGACTCTGGCTGCTCATGGCTGGCGGGAGACTCTGGCTGCTCATGGCTGGCGGGCGGCTCTGGCTGCTCATGGCTGGCGGGCGGCTCTGGCTGCTCATGGCTGGCGTGCGGCTCTGGCTGATCCTGTCTGACTGGCGGCTCTGGCTGATCCTGTCTGACTGGCGGCTCTGGCAGATCCTGTCTGGCGGACGGCTCGGGCCGATCCTGTCTGGCGGACGGCTCGGGCCGATCCTGTCTGGCGGACGGCTCGGGCCGATCCTGTCTGGCGGACGGCTCGGGCCGATCCTGTCTGGCGGACGGCTCTGGCCGATCCTGTCTGGCGGACGGCTCTAGCGGCTCGGGACAGACGGGCAGCTCTGACGGCTCGGGACAGACGGGCAGCTCTGACGGCTCGGAACAGACGGGCAGCTCTGACGGCTCGGGACAGACGGGCAGCTCTGACGGCTCGGGACAGACGGGCAGCTCTGACGGCTCGGGACAGACGGGCAGCTCTGACGGCTCGGGACAGACGGGCAGCTCTGACGGCTCGGGACAGACGGGCAGCTCAGACGGTGCTTGGCAGACGGGCAGCTCAGACGGTGCTTGGCAGACGGGCAGCTCAGACGGTGCTTGGCAGACGGGCAGCTCAGACGGTGCTTGGCAGACGGGCAGCTCTGACGGTGCTTGGCAGACGGGCAGCTCTGACGGTGCTTGGCAGACGGGCAGCTCTGACGGTGCTTGGCAGACGGGCAGCTCTGGCCGGCTGAGGCGCACTGTAGGCCTGGTGCGTGGTGCCGGAACTGGTGGTACCGGGCTGGGGACACGCATCTGAAGGCTAGTGCGTGGAGAAAGAACAGGGCATACTGGACCCTGGAGACGCACATTAGGCCTAGTGCATGGTGCCGGAACTGGTGGTACCGGGCTGGGGAAACGCATCTCAGGGCTAGTGCGGGGAGCAGCAACAGGATGCACAGGACTCTGGAGACGCACAGGAGGCTTGGTGCGTGGTGCCGGAATTGGTGGTACCGGGCTGGAGACACGCACCATAGGGCGAGTGCGTGGAGGAGGAACAGGGCTCTGGAGACACACTGGAAGCCTGGTGCGTGGTGTAGGCACTGGTGGAACTGGACTGGGGCGGGGAGGTGGCGCCGGAAATACCGGACCGTGCAGGCATACTGGCTCCCTTGAGCACCGAGCCTGCCCAACCTTACCTGGTTGAATGCTCCCCGTCGCCCGACCAGTGCGGGGAGGTGGAATAACCCGCACCGGGCTATGTAGGCGAACCGGGGACACCATGCGTAAGGCTGGTGCCATGTATGCCGGCCCGAGGAGACGCACTGGAGACCAGACGCGTTGAGCCGGCTTCATGGCACCTGGCTCAATGCCCAATCTAGCCCTACCAGTGCTGGGAGGTGGAATAACCCGCACCGGGCTATGAACACGTACAGGAGACACCGTGCGCTCTACTGCGTAACACGGTGTCTGCCCGTACTCCCGCTCTCCACGGTTAGCCTGGGAAGTGGGCGCAGGTCTCCTACCTGCCCTCGGCCCACTACCTCTTAGCCCCCTCCCAAGAAATTTTTGGGTTGTACTTGCGGGCTTCCAGCCTTGCCTCCGTGCTGCCTCCTCATATCGCCTCCTCTCGGCTTTCGCTGCCTCCAGCTCTTCACGAGGGAGGCGATATTCTCCCGGTTGTGCCCAAGGTCCCTTACCATCCAATATTTCCTCCCATGTCCATGAATCCTTTATTCCTTGCTCCTGTTGCCACTTGACACGCTGCTTGATCCCTTGTTGGTGGGTAATTCTGTCACGATCGTCTTGCGGTGAGAGATTGGACCAAGGCGCATCGTGTGAATAATACATCTTCTTTTATTCTTTGAAGAGAGAAAACACGAAACGAACACTACTCACAAACTAACAAAATAACAAAACTGACGACCGTGAAGCTATAAATACAAATAGTGCTGACACAAACACTACACATAGACAATTACCCACAAACACCTAAAGCCTATGGCTGCCTTAAATATGGCTCCCAATCAGAGACAACAATAACCAGCTGTCTCTGATTGAGAACCAAATCAGGCAACCATAGACTTTTCTAAACACCTACACTGAACACAACCCCATACATACTACAAAAACCCCTAAACAATACACACACCCTAAACTAGACAAAACACACAAACATCCCCCATGTCACACCCTGACCTAACTAAACTAATCAAGAAAATATATATAACAAAGGCCAGGGTGTGACAATACATTTCATGACTATCACAATGAATTGATCAAGAAGTTGAAGTCAACACTTTATTAGTTTCTGATGCAGCTGGAAACATTTAGTCACTTGTCAGCACACTTGTAAAAAAATATTATATAAAACATTATTATATATACTGAACAAAAATATAAACGCAACATGCAACAATTTCAATAATTTTACTCAGCAGTTCATATAAGGAAATCAGTCAATTGAAATAAATTCATTCAGCCCTAATCTATGGATTTCACATGAATTGGCAGGGGCGCAGCCATGGGTGGGCCTGGGAGGGCATAGGAGCCAGGCCCAGTCAGTCAGAATGTTTCATCAGCTGTCCGGGTGGCTGGTCTCAGACGATCCTGCAGGTGAAGAAGCTGGATGTGGAGGTCCTGGCTGGCGTGGCTACATGTGGTCTACGGTTATGAGGTCGGTTGGACGTACTGCCAAATTCTCTAAAACAACGTTGGAAGCGGCTTATGGCAGAGAAATTAACATTACATTTTCTGTCAACAGCTCTGGTGGACAATCCTGCAGTCAGCATGCCAATTCCATGCTCCCTCAAAACTTGAGACATCTGTAGCATTATGTTGTGTGACAAAACTGCACATTGTAGAGTGGCCTTTATTTGTCCCCGGCACAAGGTGCACCTGTGTAATGATCATGCTGTTTAATCAGCTTCTTGATATGCCGCACCTGTCAGCTGGCGGGAATATCTTGGCAAAGGAGAAATGCTCACTAACAGGGATGTAAACAAATTTGTACACAAAATTTGAGAGAAATGCGCTTTTTGTTTGTGTGTAAAAAAAGTCTATGATCTTTTATTTCAGCTCATGAAATATTGGACCAATTCTTTACGTGTTGTGTTATCACAATTCAGTTGTGAGCATACTATATGTTGATAACATATTAATTGACATTTATAGTGAAATATAGCAGCAGTAAAAATTCCCTTTGAGAAGCAGCAAATACTCTCCATCATTTTAAAGTTAATCTGTGTGTTTGAGCAGGCTGATGTCCGTGTCTTGTGTTGTGATTGTGTACTGGAGTACACGGTAAATGGGTAAAACGGGAACAAATCAATATGAACATGGTTTGGTGTGTGTGGACTGACCACATCAGTGCCATTTGAGGTGCTTCTTCAACTTTTGAACTTGTTCAAGATCACTGAGCAAATACAATTTTGTGGCTGAACAGATCAGGGCTCTCCATCAAACAGAAAACACTGAATGTGCTAACATCTTTCTCCAATCGATTGGAAGATGGACTTTACACATAGACCAATCCTAAGACAAATAATTGACATGTTCACCATGGACCATCTTTTAGGATGTTTTTGCAAAGATAACCTTGTAGGCCTCAGTACAAAGTCTGAGACTTTTACTATTTAGTCAGAAATATGCATTCATTTGATGATACAAGAGAAAAGTTTCGTCAGAATCAGTTATTCTCTTCATTTACATTTAGTTTATAGAGAACATTCTCTCTTCTGATAATACAGAGATGTTGTCAAACAAAACCAGAAAATGGTACTGTAAAATGTCTTTTTAGTCTTAACAGTCCAGTCAAAATAGCACTAATGCTATTGATATTTTATGTCAGTACAACAATGGCAAAGATAACGCACATATACAGTATTTGTATAAATCAGTGAAGATGAGCACAGATCACAGGGTACGTAGAGGAGATATGGAAGGGGCCACAGTATCAAAGGCATCCACACGAATAGCAAGCAGCTCTCTGCATTCCAGAGGGATATCTAAAAATTCCCATTAGTTATTCCTCAAGTTGGAAGCTGCTCTTTCCTTTTCATACTTATGGTTTTGAAAGGTGTTTTTATTCTATTCCTGGCTGTGTTTCATTGATAAAATCATATTGATAAATTAGCTGATAAATGAAAATGCACATCAATTAATCAATATCAATATTCACTGTTTATTGAAGGACTTTTGTTCTCGCTTTATGTGTGAATAGAAAACACAGCATCTTAAGTACATAAAATTGCATTTTACTCCCATTTACTGTAACAGAGTTCTATTGGAATTGGATTCTAAATTCTGGGAAAGGAAGGAGAGAAAGTGTCACAAAAGTGTCTGCATGGTTGGTCTACAAATAGAACCCTCTCTCTCTTGATGGGAGAATAATTCTAGAAACATATTGAAACTTGGGTACAAACAGAGTTGCTAATCTTTTTCAGGAGACAGCCCTTTTAAGTTAGAGCATGTGTGGCCATTAGGGGCCACTCACTGATCCTCAAGACAAGAGCTTCGTTGATTAAGCTCGAAGGGCCCTCTTTAACCTACCTAACAACCTATTTATACTTTATCCTCTATTTGCATTAGGAGGGATGTGAATTTGTTGAAGGAGGCTAATCTTTATGTAGCAATCTACTACAAGAATCAACATTGTTTCAATGTCATAAAAATCCCAAAAATGTGATGACATTAAAATAACATGGAAAACTGATTGGATTTGCAAAAAGTAATCAACGGAAGGGAAGTCGTAGACTAGCAATCATATATTCCAACAGAATGTCATTCACTCTCAACATAAATTTGACATGGCGTTTATGTGAGATTATGGAAATTGATCATACTTGGTACATACTGTGGTAGGACACTTTTTTGCATAACAATAACACTAGATTTAATGACAATCGACAGTCGCATAGCAATGTTGTTGTTTTTTGTTGTTAACCTGGTTATAAATATTCAAACAAACTAAACTACTATAATCTAGATAGGATGGACAAATATTCACTGGCAGATTTGAATTAACTTTGCAAAAACCCCACATGGTGGTAACAATCAGACCAAGGCCCTAAGTCAGAGCACATTTCTCCCTCTCACTGCGTACACTCTCAGAGGCAGCAACAGACAGCTAATGGCACTCCAAACTAAACTCCCTCTTTGTTCCGGAGTTCCAAATTAAGCAGCAGCAGCTGAAAAGATGAGCTCCTACAAATATTGAAATTTAAATGTTTTTTTAGAGTAAAGTACATCGAAAAAAATCAAAAGAAAACTGCAAACTGAATAGGAGACCAAACAAGCAGCAAACAAAGAAGAAAGGCTTTTGAAAAAGTAACAATTTTTCATAAAATTATACCGTTTTCTTAGCTAGCTAAGTTGTTTACCTGTTGCTAGGCAGTTGCTAGGGACATTCCTGAAAGAAGCTAGCTAGCTAACAAGGAGTGTCTAGTTGGCAGAAGAGAAGAAGGGACAAAGAAGGGACAAAGTGGGACAAAATAAGGACAGAAGAAAAGGGAAAGGGGACATTAAGGTGAAGCAGTCCTCTAAAGACACAAAAGACAATAATACAAGAAACAACACTTCTATTGCCTCTCCCTCTACGATACGCACTTCCGGTTTGGTTTGGAGCGAGTAGTTGCATTCCGCTTTGCTCCACAGGTAGTATTACAGGTAGTATTACATTTCATTTCATTACAGTACAACAGTTTGATTTGTTTGATCTTAGCTGGCTACATAGCCGTCTTTGTATCCAAGATAATTGTGTAGTCTAGAGTAATTGTCGAGGTTACCTAGCCAGTTAGAGGTTACCTAGCCAGCTACACTTTCAAACAAAGTCAACAACGCAGCCACTGCTATCTAGCCTATTTCACCAGCCAGCAGTACTATATCATTTTAGTCAATAAGATTTTTTGCAACGTAAGCTTAACTTTCTGAACATTCGAGACGTGTAGTCCACTTGTCATTCCAATCTCCTTTGCATTAGCGTAGCCTCTTCTGTAGCCTGTCAACTATGTGTCTGTCTATCTCTGTTCTCTCCTCTCTGCACAGACCATACAAACGCTTCACACCGCGTGGCCGCTGCTACTCTAACCTGGTGGTCCCAGCGCGCACGACCCACGTGGAGTTCCAGGTCTCAGGCAGCCTCTGGAACTGCCGATCTGCGGCCAACAAGGCAGAGTTCATCTCAGCCTATGCTTCCCTCCAGTCCCTCGACTTCTTGGCACTGACGGAAACATGGATTACCACTGATAACACTGCTACTCCTACTGCTCTCTCCTCGTCTGCCCACGTGTTCTCGCACACCCCGAGAGCTTCTGGTCAGCGGGGTGGTGGCACTGGGATCCTCATCTCTCCCAAGTGGACATTCTCTCTTTCTCCCCTGACCCATCTGTCTATCGCCTCCTTTGAATTCCATGCTGTCACAGTTACCAGCCCTTTCAAGCTTAACATCCTTATCATTTATCGCCCTCCAGGTTCCCTTGGAGAGTTCATCAATGAGCTTGACGCCCTGATAAGTTCCTTTCCTGAGGATGACTCACCTCTCACAGTTCTGGGTGATTTTAACCTCCCCACGTCTACCTTTGACTCATTCCTCTCTGCCTCCTTCTTTCCACTCCTCTCCTCTTTTGACCTCACCCTCTCACCTTCCCCCCCTACTCACAAGTCAGGCAATACGCTTGACCTCATCTTTACTAGATGCTGTTCTTCCACTAATCTCATTGCAACTCCCCTCCAAGTCTCCGACCACTACCTTGTATCCTTTTCCCTCTCGCTCTCATCCAACACTTCCCACACTGCCCCTACTCGGATGGTATCGCGCCGTCCCAACCTTCGCTCTCTCTCCCCCGCTACTCTCTCCTCTTCCATCCTATCATCTCTTCCCTCTGCTCAAACCTTCTCCAACCTATCTCCTGATTCTGCCTCCTCAACCCTCCTCTCCTCCCTTTCTGCATCCTTTGACTCTCTATGTCCCCTATCCTCCAGGCCGGCTCGGTCCTCCCCTCCTGCTCCGTGGCTCGACGACTCATTGCGAGCTCACAGAACAGGGCTCCGGGCAGCCGAGCGGAAATGGAGGAAAACTCGCCTCCCTGCGGACCTGGCATCCTTTCACTCCCTCCTCTCTACATTCTCCTCTTCTGTCTCTGCTGCTAAAGCCAATTTCTACCACTCTAAATTCCAAGCATCTGCCTCTAACCCTAGGAAGCTCTTTGCCACCTTCTCCTCCCTCCTGAATCCTCCTCCCCCTCCTCCCCCCTCCTCCCTCTCTGCTGATGACTTCGTCAACCATTTTGAAAAGAAGGTCGACGACATCCGATCCACGTTTGCTAAGTCAAACGACACCGCTGGTTCTGCTCACACTGCCCTACCCTGTGCTTTGACCTCTTTCTCCCCTCTCTCTCCAGATGAAATCTCGCGTCTTGTGACGGCCGGCCGCCCAACAACCTGCCCGCTTGACCCTATCCCCTCCTCTCTTCTCCAGACCATTTCCGGAGACCTTCTCCCTTACCTCACCTCGCTCATCAACTCATCCTTGACCGCTGGCTACGTCCCTTCCGTCTTCAAGAGAGCGAGAGTTGCACCCCTTCTGAAAAAACCTACACTCGATCCCTCCGATGTCAACAACTACAGACCAGTATCCCTTCTTTCTTTTCTCTCCAAAACTCTTGAACGTGCCGTCCTTGGCCAGCTCTCCTGCTATCTCTCTCAGAATGACCTTCTTGATCCAAATCAGTCAGGTTTCAAGACTAGTCATTCAACTGAGACTGCTCTTCTCTGTGTCACGGAGGCGCTCCGCACTGCTAAAGCTAACTCTCTCTCCTCTGCTCTCATCCTTCTAGACCTATCGGCTGCCTTTGATACTGTGAACCATCAGATCCTCCTCTCCACCCTCTCCGAGCTGGGCATCTCCGGCGCGGCCCACGCTTGGATTGCGTCGCTACCTGACAGGTCGCTCCTACCAGGTGGCGTGGCGAGAATCTGTCTCCGCACCACGTGCTCTCACCACTGGTGTCCCCCAGGGCTCTGTTCTAGGCCCTCTCCTATTCTCGCTATACACCAAGTCACTTGGCTCTGTCATATCCTCACATGGTCTCTCCTATCATTGCTATGCAGACGACACACAATTAATCTTCTCCTTTCCCCCCTCTGATAACCAGGTGGTGAATCACATCTCTGCATGTCTGGCAGACATATCAGTGTGGATGACGGATCACCACCTCAAGCTGAACCTCGGCAAGACGGAGCTGCTCTTCCTCCCGGGGAAGGACTGCCCGTTCCATGATCTCGCCATCACGGTTGACAACTCCATTGTGTCCTCCTCCCAGAGTGCTAAGAACCTTGGCGTGATCCTGGACAACACCCTGTCGTTCTCAACTAACATCAAGGCGGTGACCCGTTCCTGTAGGTTCATGCTCTACAACATTCGCAGAGTACGACCCTGCCTCACGCAGGAAGCGGCGCAGGTCCTAATCCAGGCACTTGTCATCTCCCGTCTGGATTACTGCAACTCGCTGTTGGCTGGGCTCCCTGCCTGTGCCATTAAACCCCTACAACTCATCCAGAACGCCGCAGCCCGTCTGGTGTTCAACTTTCCCAAGTTCTCTCACGTCACCCCGCTCCTCCGCTCTCTCCACTGGCTTCCAGTTGAAGCTCGCATCCGCTACAAGACCATGGTGCTTGCCTACGGAGCTGTGAGGGGAACGGCACCTCCGTACCTTCAGGCTCTGATCAGGCCCTGCACCCAAACAAGGGCACTGCGTTCATCAACCTCTGGCCTGCTCGCCTCCCTACCTCTGAGGAAGTACAGTTCCCGCTCAGCCCAGTCAAAACTGTTCGCTGCTCTGGCACCCCAATGGTGGAACAAACTCCCTCACGACGCCAGGTCAGCGGAGTCAATCACCACCTTCCGGAGACACCTGAAACCCCACCTCTTTAAGGAATACCTAGGATAGGATAAAGTAATCCTTCTAACCCCCCCCCCCTTAAAAGAGTTAGATGCACTATTGTAAAGTGGTTGTTCCACTGGATATCATAAGGTGAATGCACCAATTTGTAAGTCGCTCTGGATAAGAGCGTCTGCTAAATGACTTAAATGTAAATGTAAATGTTTGTCTATCCTTTAAGAATTCTTTCAGGTACTTCAACCGAACCACCATAGTAAAAATAGCACTTCTCTCTCTCAAAACTATGGCAAGCTGATGACCTCATTGGCCTCTTCAGTTAGTGTCTTCCTTGAGAGCCTTCAACATGTGGGGCTCTGAGGGCTCTATTCAGCTGACTCAGCGGATGCCTGTGTTCTTACCTTTAAGGGCAGTTGAGAATAGACCTTCTTAGTGGCCATCAGGTACTTCCTGACCAGCGGAATTATGGGTAACCCTCAAGAAATCTTAGGCCGCCTCTTCAACTGTTTACAAGATGGGGGATGTGAGGAAAAAGGGTTTATATCTGGACTAAGTGGATGTTATGTGTTAGAAGGGCCTCTGAATCTGGACTTCTTTCTTTCTGGCTGATCCTGATGGCATTTTGTTAGCCTGACACTAAATTCTTCTGCTGCTCTGTTGTTCGCTACATACTTTAGTCTGAGACTGCCATCATTGAAGTTCTTTATGGTGATCAGGGGCAGGAGGGGCATTGTACAAAACAAAGTAATCAGTGATTGAATCGTTTCTAGCCAATCAAAGTATCAAAGCCAGTGACGAATCAAACCGCCGCTTTACCTACGTGTGTTCTGGCTCTGGCCCAACCCATCGGTTTCTGGACTAATCAGACGGCCCTGAATGTGTTCACATTCAGTGAAGGGTTGGGGAGGTACTCAGATCCAGACTCATTGTGGAGAAGAAACGAATGCCCATGGGTATGATGTAGTGTTTGGCCGGAGCAAGGAGTCTGGGTAGCCAGGCAAGCATTTTGTGACCTTAAGCCGCATATCAATGTTATGTATCCCTACCCCTCTCTGTGGGTGTTGATTTAACATAGTTGGTTTGCTACCATGACCAACAAGGAATTAAAACTTTTCATCAATATGACTGTCCCATATTCACTAATGGAATCTAGTTGAATAAGGCAGCATATTTGAATTTTCTCTCTCCAAAGACAAACTAGATCATTAGGAGGGATGTGATGCAACAGAGAGAATAATAGATATGAAACATAAAATGAAATATCACTAGATTATAGAGATGTTATTAAAAATGGGAGCCAAAAATAAATGAATATCAACATTCAAAAAGACACCACGTTTTCCTCTGAGCTGTGGGGGTGGGAGAGCAGAACACAAAGAAAAACACATATTTGTCTGTTGTTTTTGGAGACTGATGCATACACTAAACCCAATCTGTGAGATGAGGTGAGGTCCAGGTCCAGGAGGGAGTGTGGGTTGGGTAGGAACGTTGTAATGGGAGAGAAGTGGAACCAAAGTCTTAAGTCCTGGGTGACTTTGATCTAGAATACCTCTCCTAGCCTCGGGGAGAGGATAGGAGAGTGGTAGGAGTTATTGGATAGGTTCCATTTTCTGATGTTTTCCAGCTGCAGGTCCCACTTATGGGGAATTGTAAGATGCTGCATTGAAAAAAGCCCTTTTACCATGAAAAATCCCTCTATTCTCGTTTGCACATTTATTCGTTTTGAGAGACGAGTGATTGATATTCTCAGAGTACCGGCTTGGAGAATAAAAGGTGAATGACCCTTTTCAAAAAATCTACAATACCGACATTCAATTAGGTCTTTCTAATGGATATTGCAAGTAGAATGAGAGATGTGAGAGAAGTCTAACTACACAATGATGAATGAAAAGAGACAAGTATTCATTTTGAAAGGTGTAGTCATACTCTAGCTTGCTAATTCTGAATGCACATTACATGGTATTGTTTTATATTGTTTCCACCAAGTGGATGGCTAAACATAATTTACACTAAATGTGCTATTTAAGTAATGTTGTCAATTTGTGCATGTGTGGCACGTTTCTTTGAATATCAAACCACAAATTCCTCTTTTCAGGCATTTTGTATAACAACAAAGCCTACTCCAAGTGGTTGAAAAGAGGAAGAAAGGGAATGTTGTGAAATGCACCTTTATTCTCACCTACGGAGGCTGAGTGAAGATGAGTGGGCTGTTCCTCCTCCAGCGTGACAAAAGAACCATAAAGAATATGGATGTGAGAGATATAGAGAGATCAACCTGAGGTGGGAGCTGGAGCAGAACGCCAATTCATCACCACAACCTAGCCCTTTCTCTGTTTTATCTGACTCTGGAGAGCGTTTACCATTCACCTCCATTCTACTTCTGCTCTTTTCATTCCTCCCTCTCTACTACTATACTGCATAGCTGTCTCACTCTCTTCACTTCTCCTCCCTCTACCCTGGATGGAATGCTGTCATCTACTATCGTCTGTGTCGTTAACAGGGAAGGGATCAAAGTGTGGACCGAGTCTCAGGAGCGAGCAGATCAAAGTTAGGATATATTCTCATCTGGAATGAGGATGGAGCCTGATCAAGGTTTCAGGAAGGGGAGGTCTGATCTTACAGAGGGACTTTAACCATCAAACACCAAGGGAGCTTAATGCAAAGGAACGTGAGGCATAGTCCCACACACAACACATTCTAGTTCACAAAGAGGATCACATCAAAAAATGTTGTACAATTAATTTTTTTAAGTATACTTTCTTGCCACAAACTCTTCTGCCGATGTTGTTCAATATATTTATATGTTGCAGGAAAGAGAACTACATGCTGTTCATGTATCCCAAACTTGCTACAGGGAAGTGTGTGATCCCTGCTGGTCTAAGAAGAAGTGTTGCAGAGAGGAGAGGAGATAAAGGACTGGGAGATCTAGAGAGAAGATGGTATTCTTGATTAACATTGCTATTTGTATGTTCATAATTCTCAGCATAAGAGCTCCAGAGTTCCAAGATGGAACATGTCATATAAATAGATTTGATTATCATAGTGGCTGTGCCTTCCAGTATTAATTTAGACTGATTGGTCATATTTGTTACATGCATATGTTTGCATATTTGTAATATAACAAAAATAAATGTCTTTTGTCTAGTGGCTTGGAATGGTAGTGTCCACTGAAGGGTCCACTTTGACAAGAAATGTGCTTCAGGTAGATGCAGGTGATGGATTTCTATGTGATGTGTGTTTGGGGTGGTCTACTGCCTGGCAAACTGTTCTAAATATGCTTTACAATACAAATGGCTGCAACATGAATTGCAATTGTATTTAATGGGTGAGTGCCAGCACTCAACACAATGCAGTCTCTATACAAGAGGGAGGGGGTGGTGGGTTGGGGAGTTGCCATGGATTCTGGAGTGGCAAGATAGCAAAGGTTATTATGTTTTTGTGTTTTTATATTCGTTTTTATTTCTATTCATTTTCAGACTTCTATTAGAAATTCAGTTTAATTTCAGTTTACTAGTTTTTATTTGGTTTAAGTTTTATAAAAACATTTCTGTTTTGTTTTTATATTATTTAGGTTTAGTTTTAGTGTTTAGTTTCAGAAAGAAGCCTATGCGTGTGAGGCTTTTTGGGATGTCACTTCTTCCCAATGTGGGGCAGTAATGCATAAGGTGATGGGTCAGGTCATACAGTGCCTTGACCTTTTTCACATTTGTTATCTTATAGCCTGAATGAAAATGTCACTGGCCTACATGCAGAAAGTGGAATTGTGTTTTTATAAATGTTTACAAATGTATTAAAAATGAAAGGCTGAAATGTCTTGAGTCAATAAGTATTCAACATCTTTGTTTGGGAGTAAAAATGTGCTTAACAAGTCACATAAGTTACATGGACTCAATCTGTGTGCAATAATAGTGTGTAACATGAATTTTGAATGACTACCTCATCTCTGTACCCCACACATACAATTATCTGTAAGGTCCCTCAATCGAGCAGTGAATTTCAAACACAGATTCAACCACAAAGACCAGGGATCCAATGCCTCACAAAAAAGGGCACCTATTGGTAGATGGGTTAACAAAAAGCAGACATCGAATATCCCTTTGAACATGGTGAAGCTATTAATTAACCTTTGGATAGTGTATCAATATACCCAGTCACTACAAAGACACAGGCATCCTTCCTAACTCAGTTGCTGGAGGGGGAAGGAAACCGCTCAGGCATTTCACCCTGAGGTCAATCGTGACTTTTAAACAGTTACAGAATTGAATGGCTGTGATAGGAGAAAACAGAGGATGAACCAACAACATGTAGTTACTCCACAATACTAATCTAATTGACAGAGTGAAAAGAAGGAAGCTTCTACAGAATAACAATATTCCAAAACATGAATCCTGTTTGCAATAAGGCACTAAAGCAGGGCTCTCCAACCCTGTTCCTGGAGAGCTACCATCATGCAGGTTTTCATTCCAACCCTAATCTAGCACACATGATTCAAAACATGTGCTGGTTTATAAGATTAATCATCTTAGTTACAGCTGGGGTTGGAGTGAAAACAACCTACCGGAGTATAGCTCTCCAGGAACAGGGTTGGAAAGCCTTGCGCTAAAGTAATAGTGCAAAAATGTGTCAAAGCAATTCACTTTTTGTTCTGAATACTTAGGGTTATGTTTGGGGCAAATCCAATACAACACATTACAAAGTATCCGTCTCCATATGTTCAAGCATAGTGGTGGCTGCATCATGTTATGTGTATGCTTGTAATCGTTAACGACTGGGGAGTTTTTCAGGATAAAAAATAGACCGAATGGAGCTATGCACAGGCAAGATCGAGAGGAAAACCTGATTAAGTCTGCTTTCCACCAGACAATGAGAGATAAATTCACCTTTCAGCAGGACAATAACCTAAAACAGAAGGCCAAATCTACACTGGAGTTGCTTACCAAGAAGACAGTGAGCGTTCCTGAGAGGCCAAGGTATAGTTTTGACTTAAATCTAATTGGAAATATATGTCAAGACCTGAAAATGGTTGTCTAGCACTGATAAACAACCAATTTGACAGGGCTTGTAGAATTTTGAAAATAATAATGGGCAAATGTTGCGCAATCCATGTGTGAAAAGCTCTTAGAGACTTACGCAGAAAAACTCACAGCTGTAATCGCTGCCAAAAGGTTATTCTACAAAGTATTGACTCAGGAGTGTGAATACGTATGTAAATTAAATATTTCATTTTCATTTTCAATAAATGTGCGAATATTTCGAAAAACATGTTTTCACTTTGTCATTATGGGGTATTGTGTGTAGATGGGGGGGACGATTTAATACATTTTGAATTCAAGCTGTAATACAACAAAATGTGGAATAAGTCAAAGGGTATGAATACTTTCTGAAGGCACTGTATGTTAGCTTAGGTTTAAAGGATCGGACCCTTTTTCCTCATTTTTGCCTAAAATGACATACCCAGATCGGCCTGTAGCTCAGGACCTGAAGCAAGGATATGCATATTCCTGATATAATTTGAAAGGAAACACTTTGAAGTTTGTGGAAATGTGAAATTAATGTAGAAGAATAAAACACATTTGATCTGTTAAAAGATAATACAAACAAAAAAACAAGTGTTTTCTATTTATTTTTTGTTCCATCATCTTTGAAATGCAAGAGAAAGGCCATACATTCAGATAGGAGTCTAGGTGTAATTTAGATTTTGGTCACCAGATGGCAGCAGTGTGTGTGCAAAGTTTCAGACTGATCCAGTGAAGAATTACATCACCACACAAAAAGTCTGCCAGGAGTTTGCACCAATGTGCCAAATTGGTCAATTGATACATTTTCAAGTATGTAACTATAGAGAACATACAAAAATGCTATGGTAATAAAAAATGTAAGTTTACACACTGCCAGGGATGTCATATATTGAATGAATTCTTGACGCACAACCAAAGATTCTGTAATATCCTGCCACTACGCCCACAAGCGAGCCACTCAGCGCAAACTGTCTCTAACTGGAATAGAAAAAGGAGTGGGAGGCCCCGGTGCACAACTGAGCAAGAGGACAAGTACATTAGAGTATCTAGTTTGAGAAACAGCAGCACACAGCACACAGCAGCACACAATGTATGACTAGGTGTTAAGGTGTACAAAACCGGCACAACATTGTCTAACAACTGTGGGACCTTATATAGACAGGTTTGTGCCTTTCCAAATCATGTCCAGTCAGTTGAATTGACCTTAGTTGGACTCCAATCAAGTTGTAGGAACATCTCAAGGATGATCAATGAAAACAGGATGCACCTGAGCTCAATTTCAAGTCTCATAGCAAAGGGTCTGAATACTTAATTAAGCAAATAAGTTATTTCTGTTTTTTATTTTTAATACATTTGCAAACATTTCTAAAAACCTGTTTTTGCTTTGTCATTATGGGATATTGTGTTTAGAAAAAAATGTATTTAGTCAATTTTAGAATAAGGCTGTAATGTAACAAAATGTGGAAAAAGGGAAGGGGTCTGAATACTTTCGGAATGCACTGCTATGATATGGTCATTATTTGAACAAGCTAGCCAGCTAATCTAAAGTTTGTTAGTTAGCTAACAAGCTAGAAACAAACCAAAACATTGTTTAGTCAGTTTATTTTAGTTATCTGGTTTGCTAGATTGACATATATCTAACACATTTTTAAACGGGTGGGTTTATTGATGTTAAAATACACCAGTTATGCTATTTTGGACAAGCAGGCTGCTAATGTCATGCAGCCTGTCGTTTTTGTGTTTATACTTTTTCATAACGACAACGATAAGTTTGATGTTGGACGACAATAGAATGTTCATGATGTCACTGCGACAACTGTCTACAGGCATGTGGATAGACGTAGTATAAACCAGCCTTTCTTGAAATCTTTGGTTGTTTAGTACACTACCGTACTCACTCTGTTTAGCACATGGCCTCACATGTGAATCCTTAAAGAGATGGGTGGGGCTAAGGCTTAAGTGGGTGTGAACGATGCTGAATGGGTGTAGACAAAGAAGACCTCTCCACTAGGTGTAGCAAAACATCCAATCACATTTACTCGAAAGGGAGATTACAATTTTATCAACTTTCAAAGGCGAATTACTTTCCCATTGTTCCTCAACTGTAGTGTATGGTATACCATTTTATAGCTCTGAGTCTCTACTTTTATTCAAAGAAGAAAAAAAACATTTTGCTACATACTGTAAGACCAAATCGAGCCGGTCGATCACAAATTTTCTGTCCTGTTCCCTGAACCGGTTCCAACCCCTGATTCTGGAGATAAAAATTGATCTGAGCCTTGCTGTTGGAAAATCACATTCGTGTCTGACTTTTGGCTGCTGCAGATGAACCTCCACTGACTTCACTCCTCAACTTTCGTCTATTGTTGGTTGCTTTAGCCTTACCACTCAGACACACCCAATATTTGAGGTGCTGCTCAGGGCAACGTCGTCTCGCTGAGTCTACCTTTAAATGATCAAGTCAATCTCAAGTCAAGTTAAATAAAGATGAATTACATTTTTTTTTATCTCAACGTGACCAGCCAAATTCAGAAGCTTGAAAACCCCATTAGAAAAAAAAGTTTGAAAACCATGTGTTACGGCTCTCGTTGGTGGTAGGAAGAGTGGACCAAAGCGCAGCGTGGAAAGTGTTCATGATTCTTTAACTTCAAAAAACACTCAAACAAAATAACAAACTTGAAACCGAAAGCACACAGTTCTGTCAGGCAGAAACACTAAACAGAAAACAGGATCCCACAAAACCCAAAAGGAAAATGACAACTTAAGTATGATCCCCAATCAGAGACAACGATAGACAGCTGCCTCTGATTGGGAAACACACAGCCAAAAACAAAGACATAGAAAACATAGACTTTCCCACCCGAGTCACACCCTGACCTAACCAAACATAGAAAATAATAAGGATCTCTAAGGTCAGGGCGTGACACCATGATGGTTTTTATTTTATTTTTGTTTTGGAGTCAAAGATAATAGTTCCAGTATAGTTTTAGTTTTTCAAATGGGTTTGTTAATTATTATATTTCAGTTTACTAAATTGTTTTTTTCATGATTAGTTTAAGTTTTAGTTGACTATAAGGACCTTGTAAGGCAGTATGTATTATAGTCAATCACAGACTTGCTTTCCTTCTGACCATGACTGTCTGCATTAGAAGAAAAACTAGAAGTACAGTATGTCTGACTTTGGTCCTCAGATATCTGTCTGTCAATGGTCTAAAGATTAGTATGGAATATTTGAGTGACGATACAGAGAAGAGCTCCACAGGGAGCTCAACAACATGGGGTAGGTAGAGTAAAGCAGGTTTATTCAAATTCTAGGAACTTGCTGAAACAGAGAGATGGAAGAGTGGGACAAATCTAATTGTCTGGGAGCCAACAACATGGTACTAAGGGGGAGAAAAAGAGAGAGAGAGAATTAAAAGGCGAGAGAGGGAGAGAGAGAGAGAGAGAGAGAGAGAGAGAGAGAGAGAGAGAGAGAGAGAGAGAGAAATAGAGAGAGAGAGAGAGAGAGAGAGAGAGAAATAGAGAGAGAGAGAGAGAGAGAGAGAGAGAGAGAGAGAGAGAGAGAGAGAGAGAGAGAGAGAGAGAGAGAGAGAGAAAGAGAGAAAAAGAGAGAGAGAGAATTAAAAGGCGAGAGAGAGAGAGAGAGAGAGAGAGAGAGAGAGAGAGAGAGAGAGAGAGAGAGAGAGAGAGAGAGAGAGAGAGAGAGAGAGAGAGAGAGAGAGAGAGAGAAAGAGAGTGAAAATAGAAAAAAGAGAGATTAGGTTAGAGAGAGAGACCAAACACAGATTACCACCCAGCTGTTCCCTGTGATAGCGCTGCCCTAGTCTTTGAATACCTTAATTATGCTTCAGGGGGATCTGATGGGTCTGAACTGCATGACCAATGCTGTAAATGTAAATTATGTCCTGTGTGTTATGTATTGGCTCTGTCACTCGAGCAGAGCAGGGGGTGTATCTGCTCCAGCTGGCCAGCTATAGGTTTCTATCAATCTTCAGTGAGTTGGGAGGGAGGTGGGTAGGGCTTGCAGCTAATAACAATGCATCTTTACAGTTCTACTGTACACATACAGTGCAGTACACACACAAAGACTACGACAGACACAAACACACAAACAAGTGTAAACATATCTACACACACACACACACACACACACACACACACACACACACACACACACACACACACACACACACACACACACACACACACACACACACACACACACACACACACACACATAGCTACCTATACGTCCACTCCAATGTGTCATAAATCACCACCTGTCTATGTGTGGTACTTCGCTGTGCCGCCCAGCGTCCCTCAGAGAACAAACTGTCACCAGGCAGCATGCTCAACGGTTTTCATCTTTTTACAATCGATCATCTCATCACTCTAATGCACCGCATGGAAGCAGCTGGCTTAGCAGCAGGTAGGTGAGAGAAATGGTGATCTGAACTTTTATGTGTAGTTGAGGGAGGGTAGGCTACTGCAAACCCCTGAGACTAAATGATAAAGGGCAGCTATCTTGATAAAAAATATGTTGTTCAAGGACATTATCATACAGTAGATACTGTATTAACTTGGTACAACCATTCCAGAACTGTTGTGCTGTTTAAGAAATATGATAGAATATTAATATTTCCTATAGACAGTCTCAACAGATGACTATATTGAGCTCTTAGCTAGAGAGATCACTAAAGAGCACGAGATCATAATAGGCCTAAGCTTACTTGGAATGAATAAGAGTCCTCTTGGTCAAAAATATACCCCATCTACCCCATCTTGTGTAGTACCAATACCATCTAAAGCACTTACTTCTGTTCCTGAGAGTCTTTTTGAAAATGAATAATGTTGCCTAGGCTACGGCAGGAGCAGAATAGGAGAATTCAACAGTTTAGTTCTCTGCGCATACAGAGAATAGAAATAGATTCCACCATAGCAGTTAGCCAAGGGTGATGTGGCCAGAGGCTAAACAGCTGTTTGTAAGAGCATGACCTCTCCAATCTTCCCCAAATTGGAGAGATTGAGATTGCAGGCTAACCCTTCCTCCGCACATACAGATACTGTATTATGAAATATGGATGTGATTGCCAGTGGTGATACTGTACAATACAGTGGAAGGAGCATCTTAGGTCACATTTGTCCTTGTCAAATTGAATTAACCTTTTATTTTATTTCACCTTTATTTAACCAGGTAGGCAAGTTGAGAACAAGTTCTCATTTGCAACTGTGACCTGGCCAAGATAAAGCATAGCAATTCGACACATACAACAACACAGAGTTACACATGGAGTAAAACAAACATACAGTCAATAATACAGTAGAAAAATAAGTCTATATAGAACGTGAGCAAATGAGGTGAGATAAGGGAGGTAAGTGGAAAAAAAGGCCATGGTGGCGAGGTAAATACAATATAGCAAGTAAAACACTGGAATAGTAGATTTGCAGTGGAAGAATGTGCAAAGTAGAAATATAAATAATGGGGTGCAAAGGAGCAAAATAAATAAATAAATACAGTAGGGGAAGAGGTAGTTGTTTGGGCTAAATTATAGATGGGCTATGTACAGGTGCAGTAATCTGTGAGCTGCTCTGACAGCTGGTGCTTAAAGCTAGTGAGGGAGATAAGTGTTTCCAGCTTCAGAGATTTTTGCAGTTCGTTCCAGTCATTGGCAGCAGAGAACTGGAAGGAAAGACGAACAAAGGAGCAATTGGCTTTGGGGGTGACCAGTGAGATATACCTGCTGGAGCGCGTGCTACGAGTGGGTCCTGCTATGGTGACCAGTGAGCTGAGATAAGGCGGGGCTTTTTTTCTAGCAGAGACTTGTAGATAACCTGTAGCCAGTGAGTTTGGCGACGAGTATGAAGCGAGGGCCAACCAACGAGAGCGTACAGGTCGCAATGGTGGGTGGTGTATGGGGCTTTGGTGACAAAACGGATGGCACTGTGATAGACTGCATCCAGTTTGTTGAGTAGAGTGTTGGAGGCTATTTTATAGATGACATCACCGAAGTCGAGGATCGGTAGGATGGTCAGTTTTACGAGGGTATGTTTGGCAGCATGAGTGAAGGATGCTTTGGATTGGAGATGCTTAATGTGAGTCGGAAGGAGAGTTTACAGTCTAACCAGACACCTAGGTATTTGTAGTTGTCCACGTATTCTAAGTCAGAGCCGTCCAGAGTAGTGATGCTGGACGGGCGAGCAGGTGCGGGCAGTGATCGGTTGAATAGCATTCATTTAGTTTTACTTGCGTTTAAGAGAAGCATGTCTGGAGGTTAGTTAATACAGTGTCCAAAGAGGGGCCAGAAGTATACAGAATGGTGTCATCTGCGTAGAGGTGTATCAGAGAATCACCAGCAGCAAGAGCAACATCATTGATGTATACAGAGAAGGGAGTCGGCCCGAGGATTGAACCCTGTGGCACCCCCATAGAGACTGCCAGAGGTCCGGACAACAGGCCCTCCGATTTGACACACTGAACTCTATCAGAGTAGTTGGTAAACCAGGCGAGGCAATCATTTGATAAACCAAGGCTGTCGAGTCTGTCAATAAGAATGTGGCGATTGACAGAGTCGAAAGCCTTGGCCAGGTCGATGAATACGGCTGCGCAGTAATGTATCTTATCGTTGGCGGTTATGATGTCGTTTAGGACCTTGAGCGTGGCTGAGGTGCACCCATGACCAGCTCTGAAACCAGATTGCATAGCGGAGAAGGTACGGTGGGATTCTTATCTCTTATCTCTTCAGTAGGTCATATGATTGAGTGTAGTCTGGCCCAGGAGTGTGAAGGTGAACGGAAAGGCTCAGGAGCAACGAACCGCCCTTGCTGTCTCTGCCAGGCCGGTTCCCCTCTCTCCACTGGGATTCTCTGCCTCTAACCCTGTTACAGGGGCTGAGTCACTGGCTTGCTGGTGCTCTTTCATGCCGTCCCTAGGAGGGGTGCGTCACTTGAGTGGGATGAGTTACTGACGTGATCTTCCTGTCTGGGTTGGCGCTCCCCCTTGGTTTGTGCTGTGGTGGAGACCTTTGTGGGCTATACTCGGCCTTGTCTCAGGATTGTAAGTTGGTGGTTGAGGATTTCCCTCTAGTGGTGCGGGGGCTGTGCTTTGGCAAAGTGGGTGGGGTTATATCCTTCCTGTTTGGCCCTGTCCGGGGGTTTCTTCGGATGGGGCCACAGTGTCTCCTGACCGCTCCTGTCTCAGCCTCCAGTATTTATGCTGCAGTAGTTTATGTGTCGGGGGGCTAGGGTCAGTTGGTTACCTGGAGTACTTCTCCTGTCTTATCCAGTGTCCTGTGTGAATTTAAGTATGCTCTCTCTAATTCTCTCGTTCTCTCTTTCTCTCTGAGAACCTGAGCCCTAGGACCATACGTCAGGACTACCGGGCATGATGACACCTTGCTGTCCCCAGTCCGCCTGGCCTTGCTGCTATTCCAGTTTCAACTGTTCTGCCTGCGGTTACGGAACCCCTACCTGTCCCAGACCTGCTGTTTTCAACTCTTAATGATCGGCTATGAAAAGCCAACTGAGATTTATTCCTGATTATTATTTGACCATGCTTGTCATTTATGAACATTTTGAAAATATTGGCTCTCTCTAATTTTCTCCTTCTCTCTTTCTTTCTCTCGGAGGACCGGAGCCCTAGGACCATACGTCGGGACTACCGGCCGTGGTGACTCCTTGCTGTCCCCAGTCCGCCTGGCCTTGCTGCTATTCCAGTTTCAACTGTTCTGCCTGCGGTTATGGAACCCCTACCTGTCCCAGACCTGCTGTTTTCAACTCTTAATGATCGGCTATGAAAAGCCAACTGAGATTTATTCCTGATTATTATTTGACCATGCTTGTCATTTATGAACATTTTGAAAATCTTGGCTCTCTCTAATTTTCTCCTTCTCTCTTTCTTTCTCTCGGAGGACCTGGGCCCTAGGACCATGCGTCGGGACTGCCGCCCGTGGTGACTCCTTGCTGTCCCCAGTCCGCCTGGCCTTGCTGCTATTCCAGTTTCAGCTGTTCTGCCTGCGGTTATGGAACCGCCACCTGTCCCAGACCTGTTGTTTTCAACTCTTGATGATCGGCTATGAAAAGCCAACTGAAAATTATTCATGATTATTATTTGACCATGCTTGTCACTTATGAACATTTTTGAACATCTTGGCATAGTTCTGTTATAATCTCCACCCGGCACAGCCAGAAGAGGACTGGCCACCCCTCATAGCCTGGTTCCTCTCTAGGTTTCTTCCTAGGTTTTGGCCTATCTAGGGAGTTTTTCCTAGCCACCGTACTTCTACACCTGCATTACTAGCTGTTTGGGGTTTTAGGCTGGGTGTCTGTACAGCACTTCGAGATATTAGCTGATGTACGAAGGGCTATATAAAATAAAATTGATTGATTGAATTGATTCGAAATGGTCGGTAATCTGTTTGTTAACTTGGCTTTCGAAGACCTTAGAAAGACAGGGTAGGATAGATATAGGTCTGTAGCAGTTTGGGTCTAGAGTGTCACCCCCTTTGAAGAGGGGGATGACCGCGGCAGCTTTCCAATCTTTGGGAATCTCAGACGATACGAAAGAAAGGTTGAACAGGCTAGTATTAGGGGTTGCAACAATTTCAGCAGATAATTTTAGAAAGAGAGGGTCCAGATTGTCTAGCCCGGCTGATTTGTAGGTGTCCAGATTTTGCAGCTCTTTCAGAACATCAGCTATCTGGATTTGGGTGAAGGAGAAATGGTGGGGGCTTTGGCGGGTTGCTGTGGAGGGTGCCGGGCAGTTGACCGGGGTAGGGGTAGCCAGGTGGAAAGCATGGCCAGCTGTAGAGAAATGCTTATTGAAATTCTCAATTATAGTGGATTTATCGGTGGTGACAGTGTTTACCAGCCTCAGAGCAGTGGGCAGCTGGGAGGAGGTGCTCTTATTCTCCATGGACTTTACAGTGTCCCAGAACTTTTTTGAGTTAGTACTACAGGATGCAAATTTCTGTTTGAAAAAGCTGGCCTTAGCTTTCCTGACTGCCTGTGTATATTTGTTCCTAACTTCCCTGAAAAGTTGCATATCACGGGGGCTATTCGATGCTAATGCAGAACGCCACAGGATGTTTTTGTGCTGGTCAAGGGCAGACAGGTCTGGAGTGAACCAAGGACTATATCTATTCCTAGTTTTAAAAAAATGTAATGGGGCATGCTTATTTAAGATGGTGAGGAAGGCACTTTCAAAGAATAGCCAGGCATCATCTACTGACGGGATGAGGTCAATGTCATTCCAGGATACCCCGGCCAGTTCGATTAGAAAGGCCTGCTCGCAGAAGTGTTTTAGGGAGCGTTTGACAGTGATGAAGGGTGGTCGTTTGGTCGCAGACCCATTACGGATGCAGGCAATGAGGCAGTGATCGCTGAGATCTTGATTGAAAACAGCAGAGGTGTATTTGGAGGGCGAGTTAGTTAGGATGACATCTATGAGGGTGCCCGTGTTTACGGATTTGGAGTTGTACCTGGTAGGTTCATTGATAATTTGTGTGAGATTGAGGGCATCAAGCTTAGATTGTAGGATGGCCGGGGTGTTAAGCATGTCCCAGTTTAGGTCACCTGGTAGCACGAGCTCAGAAGATAGATGGGGGGCAATCATTTCACATATGGTATGGAAAGGTGAATTTTTAGAAGTAGAAGCTCGAATTGTTTGGGTACAGACTTGGATAGTAATACAGAACTCTGCAGGCTATCTTTGCAGTAGATTGCAACACCGCCCCCTTTGGCAGTTCTATCTTGGTGGAAAATGTTATAGTTAGCGATGGAGATTTCAGGGTTTTTGATGTTTTTCCTAAACCAGGATTCAGACACGGCTAAGACATCCGGGTTGGCAGAGTGTGCTAAAGCAGTGAGTAAAACAAACTTAAGGAGTAGGCTTCTAATTTTAACATGCATGAAACCAAGGCTTTTACGGTTACATAAGTCAACAAATGAGAGCACCTGGGGAGTGGGAGTGGGGCTAGGCACTGCAGGACCTGAATTAACCTCTACATCACCAGAGGAACAGAGGAGAAGTAGGATAAGGGTATGGCTAAATGCTATACGAACTGGCCGTCTAGCACGTTCGGAACAGAGAGTTAAAGGAGCAGGTTTCTGGGCTCGATAGCATAGATTCAAGGCATAGTGTACAGACAAAGGTAAGGTAGGATGTGAGTACAGGTAAACCTAGGCATTGAGTAATGATGAGAGAGATATAGTCTCTAGAGAGATTTAAACCAGGTGATGTCATCGCATATGTAGGAGGTGGAACAACATGGTTGGTTAAGGCATATTGAGCAGGGCTAGAGGCTCTACAGTGAAATAAGACAGTAATCATTAACCAGGACAGTAATGGACGAGGCATATTGATATTAGAGAGAGGCATGCGTAGCCAAGTGAACATATGGGTCCAGTGAGTGGTTGGGCTGACTGGGGACACGGCGATTCAGACAGTTAGCAGGCCGATACTTACAAGCTAACAGTTAGTAGGCCGGGGCTAAACAAGCTAGCAGTTAGCAGACCGGGGCTGGCATGCTAGCAGACCGGGTTAGCAAACAAGCATTTAGCAGGGGCTAGCAGTTAGCAGACCGGGGCAGGCAAGCTAGCAGTTAGCAAACCGGGGCAGGCAAGCTAGCAGTTAGCAGACCGGGGCAGGCAAGCTAGCAGTTAGCAGACCGGGGCAAGCAAGTTAGCCTTTGGGGGACGTCGCGATGGAGGTAAGTCTGTTTTTGCCTCTTCGTGCGGTGACGTCGATAGACCAGTCGTGGAATTAGTAGGGTCCCAGGTAGCTCTAGGTAACTAGCAGGCCTAGCAGGTTAGCAGAATGGGCCTTCAGCGGGCGTCACGCCTGAGGGGCCTGTTGGAGTCCTCGGACAGATTATGTCGGTATTCCAGTTGTAGAGGATTGGCGGGGTTCCCTGCCCCGTACCGGCAGTAGAAGGGGTCCGGATATTGTAGCCCAGGAGTGGGCTTCGGTGGTAGCACAGGAGCCCTGGCCGGGCTAGCTTCAGGCTAATTGGTGCTTGCTCCGGGATGGAAACGCTAGTCAGGAGTGGTCACCTGGGATTGCGGTTAGCTAGTTGCGAAGATCCAGATGAAAATGTTCAAAGTTTGCGGTAAGAATCCGGGGATATGGAGAGAAATAGGTCCGTTATGCTCTGGTTTGAATCACGTTGATCGAACTGGCGAGAGCTTTCCGAGCTAAAGGTTAGCTGATGACCGCTAGCAATGGTTTGCTAACTGATAGCTGGTAGGTAGTTAGCTGGCTAGCTTCAGTTGAGGGATTCCAGATCCGAAGTAAATAGAAATACTTTAGAAAAAAGCAGATCCACGCAGTATTGGGTGAGGCGGGTTGCAGGAGAGTATTTAGAAGTTGAGGTTTAGGAAAATATTTTTAAAAGTAAAAAGATGTAAAAAGGGACACGACAGGACAAAGACAAAGACGTCTGACTGCTACGCCATCATGGATAAGAAAAAACCTCTTTGATATTGTCCAAATACTCAGGCCATGACAGGTCAACGCAGTGATTTAATTGTGTTGTTTTGTAACTATCTTCATTTCACAAAAATGTTGTGCCATATAAGCCTTTTATTAATTTTGCATACAGTGATGTTGAAATACTATTTTCTAATTTGTCCCACCGTCACAACCACCTACTGTTGCTTTGAATAGGCCTACCGCTGAGGGCAGTTGGGCCGTAACTAATATATTAATTTCATATACTCGTAGTATTTAAATGTCCTCATAACACACAGCATGATGACGAAGTTGGATGCATTGTGTTTGTGAGGGTTTACTAAACTAGTTCATAGGATGTGTCCCCTCCAAGAGTGTCCTTCAGCAGATAATTACATTTTCTGTGGTGGAGAGATTATTGAATGTTCTGTGACGCTGTATCCTGTCAGAACTACCCACCAAGGATGACCCAAGTACAATTCTGCACGCCGTTATTTCAACAATTGAGTCCAGGAGAATGGACATGACTGTACTGTGAAACTCGAGCATTTTATCCACTCTCTGATAAAAGTATGCCGTTAGTCCACCACACAGCCAATAGACGTTCGCAGCATTGAACACCCTCTGAGAAAATAATAACATTCAGTGAATCAAAGATAATCCTTTTTCTGGTCTCTTTATCAGAGAAAAGCTTAGAATGGCACACAGTACACCACCATCTGCTGCATGAGAGCAGCTAGCAGACCATCATCCATACATCAACCTCATATGGAAATTAGGGACATAAAGATGAGACAAGAATTGACTTCCTCCCTTTTTCATGTACTAGAAATTAAAATGAATGACTTAGTAGAGTAGAATGAACAAAAGGTCTATATAAGGTTCAGTAGTCAGTCACAAGTGTGGAGGAGAAAGCGTTCGAGCATAAAAGAAAACGGACCCCCTAGAGAGAGCTCCTCAGTGCCATGAGAAGTTGATGAACACTGTCTCACGTTTATATTTGCCACTCTGAATAATACCCTTCAGCAGGAATGGTGCTGAGACTGTAGGGATGATGAGAGGAGACGCAGAGTCCTCTATGAAATTTTATTAATTTAATGTTGAAGGGGAAGTATTTTACAACTTTAATGTTAGATGGTTCCTCACCTTGGTCTATGGGCCAAGAGAAACAGTAATCCATGTTTTGGTTCTCTTTACACAGCAACCGCTAGCTGAAATTACAAGCTGAATTGCTGAAATAGCCTATGCCTAAGGGACAGATCGAAACGTAATGGGGGGGAAGGGGCTGATCCAGCTCAATGTGTCACCCCCCTCCCCAAAGTAAAACTTATTTTCACATGACCCTCCCCTTGTACTGTAAAATAAATAAAACACCCTCCCCCCTCATAGAATTAACTCAAAATAATGTTTATGACCACAAATAACGATAACTGTAGGGACCCTGTGTTTATAAACGTGGATATCAACGTTGCCACTTCAGCATGCTTTTGTGACACATTAGATGCCACGCAGGGCTACAGGCCAGAAGGTTGAGGGTTCGCCGTCCACCACAGACAAGCTCACTCTCCCTGCCTGTTTCATTACACTACGATCAGCAACGGCTGCAGATAATGATCAGCTGGGGGAAATCAGATTTTCAACATTTTGATGGCATATTTATAATTATAGAAAATGTATGCAACAAATTTTCCACCAATTGGTTTCTGTGCCGATGCACCACATAACCAATAAACAAAGCATACAGACCTCGGGCACTTCAATATCATGGTTTACGTTTTCAACACCACAATAAATAGACTATGTCAATCTCGACAAACAGAAAATGCATCCTTCCCTACCTTGTAGGCGTACAGTACCTAGTATCGAAGGCTTGGGTTGACCATCTCTGAATGTCATTAAACTTTTTGGTGTTTTGTAACAGATATTGTGACTGGGATTGCACAATAAAGTCTAGGACTTATTTAAATTGTGATCCCTATGTTTTACATAAATACATATACAATTACATACAGTAGATACAGACACATTACAGAGATAGAGATGAAAATGCACAACCTCCAGATGAGTTTGTGGGGAGGGGGTTAAGTACAAGCTTTTTTGACTGGTATCTTATTGTTTAGATGATATGATATGTCTATGATATACAGGCATAATCAAAGTAACATGGGACAGGCGCACTTGCCAGTATTTAGGGTGTCTATAGTTATATATTCTAGAATCTTCATTCTAGAATCTTCATAAAAACAATATACAATTTCAGAGTTTCCTTGAGGAAAATTTGGCGCCGGACAGCATGACATGGAAGATATTAATTTACTGGACATTTGAGAAATGTAATGGACATCCATATGCATTCAGATCCAACCTGGACCAGACAGCGCCATCATTAAACGAGTGATGGCCAGATGAGACACATTTACGTGTCCTTAAAAACAGCCTATAACAAATTACAAAAGCACTATTCCTTGTGTTTCAATGTATAGCATATGACAAACTTCATAGCCAATTTTTTGGAGGGGATTTAGGCAATAATTGTCCACATCACGGTTCAGCTGTCAGACATTTGAGCACTAAATGTATCAGGGCATTGCATGTAAAGGCCCTGATACATTTAGTGCTCAAATCTAGGTGTCCACCGTATTAAATTAATATTTTAATATATATATATATACGTATATTGCATGGCACCCTATTCAAACACTCCATCTTTTTCACATCCCACGGTATCACTAAAATGTATACTAAAATGTATATTACCTTATCAAGCTCCCAGGCTGTGGGAAACATTGAGACACTTTTATCCACGGTCGGGGAGAGATGACAAACCAGAATATCAGAAAAGCACATCTATTTCCACATCACTGATCCAGAAAGCTCAGTGCGACTGGGGCCTTCACTTTCCAGAGGCAGCCCCATTCTGGCCATGTCCTTAGCTCTAGTATTCTGTGTCTGTTTATTATTCATGAAACCTGAAGACAGAGATAAGATGCATCAGAGTTTCAGTGTCCTGCCTGAGTGCCTGGTCGGTTGGCTGGGGTGATGAAAGGGCATCTATGGAACTGAATATGTGACAAAACATCCCATCACACTATGATGAAAAGAGTTCAACCATCCAAGAAAAGTAGTGGTGAGAAGACAATAAACTTTTCAGACAACTAAAACAAGTGGACAGCCAAGCTTGGCCCCTTTCAGACTGAGATTCAAAACACAAGGTTTACTCGGAATTACCATATCCTAGTCCCGCAAATATACATTTTTGATTTGTTTTAATTCAACATGCATGGCATGTAGTGGATGACATCGCAACATCATGACATGGGACATCCACTTGTACAGATTGTCAGAGCTCATCACTGATCAGATTCAATGCTTTGGACAAGCACACAGTATTAACTGATTAAAGATCAGGGACAACACACAGTAAAGTCATATTGAAATCTGAAATTATATCCATCCGATACATAATCCTAACAATAACAACTGGTGTATTATTTGTTGTAGGTTCATACACATCCGAAACCGTTAACACTGATAAAGAAAAAGATGATCTGTTTGGTCCTCTTGGATGGGCAGATGTTCTAACTCTTGTTTCTGCTGTAACATGGTAAGCTGTCACAAATACTACTACGGTACAGTGGAAAGGCCATGGCACACTTCATGATGAGAGACACAGAGCACACTATAGGAAGCAAGGCACCAATCATAATCCTGGAGTGAGCATGACTGGAATGCGGAACAAGCACATCACTTCATCATCCTAGCCAGTGAGATGCTGGTTCAGTACTGTAGGTTGTGTCTTGAAATAGTTACGAAACGCATCACACAAGTTAGAACCCAACAACATCGTTATAATTTCAGTTCTGCGTTGCATTACCTTGCTTGTGGGTACTAATTTCCTTGCATAAAATATGACTCATTTCATTGACATTGTGGGATTTTATGATAAATAGCGCTCTCTGCTGGTGTGTCAAGGAATGGGTTCACCTTATTTAAAATCAAATCAAATGTTATTTGTCACATGCGTTGAATACAACAGGTGTAGAGTGAAACGCTTACTTACAAGCCCTTAACCAACAATGCAGTTTTAAGAAAAATACATAAAAAGAAAATAACAAATGAGAATATAAAAACATTATTAAATATTTTTATAAAAAATAAAAAAAATATAAGAAATAAAAGTAACAAATAATTAAAGAGCAGCAGTAAAATAACAATAGCAAGGCTATATACAGGGGGTACTTAGTACAGTCATAGTGTTTCTCAACTCCAGTACTCAAGTACCCTCAACAGTACACATTTTTATTGTAGTCCCAGATAAGCACACCTGATTCAACTGTATTTGGGAAAGAAATATTGTACACCTCAACAGGACACACTTGTGTATGTGATCATGTGTAAGTGTACAAAATGATGTAACAGCAGTTGGCAAGGAAATATATCATTTGCAACATCCTTGGAAACATGAAAAATCTTTTGAGATGCTTTTTACAGTAATTACAGAAGTGGGTGTGCCTTCATAAAATACTGTGGAGATGACATGTGCTCATAATAGGTGCCAGAAAGGCTTGTTCCAATAAGCAGCTGGATTGTGTGATTCCCAAATACTTCTGCTAGAAGTTCAACAGTATTTTGAAGAACTGTCAAAATCCACTAAGAAATTCTTAACGTCTGAATAAGAAGAGACTCAGTCAACCAGAAATCCTGAAGTAAAAGTTTTAACATCAGAATGAATATGTTTTTATAACCATATAACCAGATCTGACTGAGCACTTACAAAGAGAATCATGGCAAAAAGAGATAATGAAATCAAAGGGAAATCTGAGACGGCAGTTGAAGAGGTAAAAAAAAGAAGAGAGAGGGCCAGGAGGCACTGATCGTAGTGGAGGGAATTTCAGGGAAATCAAATCAGTCCTTTTTGTAAAGAAAGTCCACCCCCACTACTTCCTCATCCTCGACGGTTACCGTGATGCAGGCAGCCACCACTTACCCAGCCACCCACTCACCTCCAGCGGACTGGGCCGCGACCAATCAGACAGCCAAAGGGCCCAGGGCCATGTGGCAGATGCGCTGGATGGGGAAGCCATGGCTGTGTGGGATGAGCCTCATAAGCCGTACACACACACTGTCTGAGTCTTTCCATTTAGAACTTTGGGAGAGAAAAACAACAGGAGGTTGATGATGAATACATCACTGATATGAGACGAGGCAGCAAGAAAGGGGTTTAAACTTGTTTATATATAAACCCATTTAAGAAAATGAAAGAGAGCTAGAGAGATAGAGAGAGAGCGAGATCTAAATCAAACAAACATAGCATACAGAATAGAATACAGTAAGTGTGCACACTGCACAGGGAGAGAGGGTGAAGAGGGAACATTATGATGGGTAAAAAGAGACAGAGAGCGGTGAAGAACATAGAAATCCATCAGACAGGTATGATTTATTTAACAAGGCCCTGCTAAAACCTAAACTAATATTCCAAAATGAGAGTGGTCAGTGTGTCCTGAGGAACACAGAGAGATTTCTCTGCCATTCCAAACTGATGAGGCGTAGAGCACTGTAGGACGCTTACAGTATAGATGAATAACACTGTATCAAAGTTTCTCTCTACCATCTTCTTGTCTCACCTTCTGGTGGACTTTTCAAACAGTTGTAGACTCAGAGGGTGTGAAAGGCATATAATATGAGAAATAATTCAACAAAAGATTACTCTGCAGCACCGTAAACTTGGGGTAGAGCTTTGAAACTCCCAGACTTGAGGTATCTGATTTGAACTCTGGGCCAGCCACCTCTTTGACAGGCAGTGTGTGAGAGCTGGAGAGATGAGTAACGTGCAGGAGATATACTGCTCAAAGGACAAGAAAATAACACACCTCACCAGTCTTACTCAGTCCTTACAGTCAAGAGTAGGAATAAAATGAGCAGAGTGCCAATTCAAAAACTATACTGTCATGGAAGTTTTTGAATTGGCACTCTCCTCATGTATCTCTGCGCTGCTGAGTTGTCTCCATTTCAAAAAAGGTTCATACAAGTCAATCCATTAGCAGAAAAGGTTGACACAAGTCAATCCAATTGCAAATGTGCTAAAGGTTTCTGCTGGCTATCAGCAACAGAGTTGGAGAGATTTGAAGTGAGATTTGAAACCCTTCCTAAGATATTTAGCCTACAGAGGTACCATGCAGGCATAATATGTCTATCTGTATTGTTTTTTTTATGTAAGTAATTGATACCGGAGCACCAAGTCTAGGTCCAAGAGGCTTCTAAACAGCTTCTGCCCCCAAGCCATAAGACTCCTGAACATCTAATGAAATGGCTACCCAGACTATTTGTTTTGTCCCCCCCCCCCCCCCCCCCCCTTCTACGCTGCTGCTACCCTGTTATTATCTATGCATAGTCACTTTAATAACTCTCCCTACATGTACATATTACCTCAATTACCTCGACACCGGTGCCCCCACACATTGACTCTGTACCGGTACCCCCTGTATATAGCCCCGCTATTGTTATTTTACTGCTTCTCTTTAAATATTTGTTACTTTTATCTCTTACTTTTTTTTGTGTTTTCTTAAAACTGCATTGTTGGTTAAGGGCTTGTAAGTAAGCATTTCACTCTAAGGTCTACACCTGTTGTATTCGGCGCATTTGACAAATACAATTTGATTTGAAATAAGGTGATATTTATCAGAGCAGAGAGCACAACCCATTTGTTTCAAAGCCAAGAGGAGGGATCTGTGCAATTACAACATTCTTTATCGACATTTTTGTTGTAGACTGTTGTAGACTGCAATATGCAGCCAAATCAATCATTCTGAGGCAGATGATACAAGATAAATGTTGGCATCAAAGCAAGCAGGAAAACGGCTTCATCAGAGCGGGCAGGGCTGCTGTCTCTCTGATCTCTAACCATGATGTAGATGAAGTTGTTTTGAGTATCAATGTAGAGAAAAGATCCAAACCTTATGAGTACAAAAACTAAAGTTGAAGACATCAGCTGAAAGTTGACCCTCACTTTTTGTACTGACCAATAGAGGGCAGAATTGTACCAAATATATTTCAATCTTTCTGATAGTAGACTACTAATACTGTAGGCTGACTCGTAGGCTCCTACAACAACAAAAAATAGTTATAAATCGAGAGTAAAATAATAAAACGACTATTTTAATGCATGATATATGCTCCAGCTATTCGACCGTGTTTCCAGTCGGTGTAAAAGAGACGGTGGACACAATCGCACCAATCACAAGCTGGCTTTGAAATACCAGCCAATAGAAAGTCAGACATATGAGAGAGAGGCGGTCGTGTTTGGGTTTGTTTTCAGACAGGTGTCGCATGTAAACCTGAGTCTTCCGAGCTAATATTTCAGAGATTATTTGAAATTTACCTAGTTCACAGGTAAAAACAACATCGGACTGAAAAATGAATTGTCCGCCATCGAAAAGGGTTTATGCAGATTTGCCCGTATGGATCGTAGAAGACCACTGTGATGTAAGAACATTTAGCTAGCAGTAGCTATATTTAGCTAGCTAGAGTTAGCTACATGTTTGTAATATCTAACGTTATCTTGCTAGCTAGTTGCACACTGAAAAATACAATGTATTCCCCATTTGAATGTCTCTACAATGGCGATCTACAGTACATCACTGTGCGATGCTACCTCACTTTCTCAAAATAGCAAATTCCCTAGCTGGCTAAGAGATCACATTACATTTGCTTAGCTAGCTGGCAAGCTAACGTTAGCTAGCTACTTTACTAAGGATTCATGCATGCTTACGCTATAATTGTGACTAGATCAGGTCTCCTTTCTGGTTTTGAACAACCAGGCTTTTGTTCCAACACATCAAATGCAATACTTTGTTATCCAGACTGGAGATCATGATTTTTGTTGATTATTTGAAAGGTAACGTTAGCTTAGTGCTGGAACAAAAGCCTGCACACTCAGTAGCTCTCCAGGACCCTCTGGGCTAGATATAGATAGGTACCACTGACCCCCCACCCAGTCTTGCTTGACGTAGACACATTGTTTTAATTAATTTTGAGAATATCTTTTATCTGCTGCATTGTGTCCCTCAGGTGGTAAGTCCTATATATCGGGCTATAGCATCAAGGCACTTGCCGCTGAAGAACATCAAGATGGTCCATCTGGATTCCCACCCAGACCTCCTCATACCTGTCAATATGCCTGCAGATACTGTGTTTGACAAGGACTCCTTGTTCAGGTGGGATTACTGATGAACCGGGAGACTGGCCTGTACTGTACCGGCAAACAAACTGTATGGACATGGACATGCCATCGTCCCACATTTTATATATCCTTGAAATCTTTGTTTGCTAAGTTACCTCTTCAGGTAGCCTACAGCACAGACTGACATTCATTCAATTTCACTGAATTAATAGGGCATGACATGACCAGTATTAGCATATACATTACATGCATTCACTCACTGATCATGTATTGTTCTTTTTTGCAGTGAGCTGAGCATTGAGAACTGGATCATGCCCATGGTATATGCTGGGCATGTGTCTCACGTGGCATGGCTCCATCCCTACTGGGCACAGCAGATCAAGGAAGGCGAGCACGCCTTTTCTGTGGGAAAGGACTCCTCCACAACCACCATCAGGTAATTAACCCACCTGACACGACACGGGTTTTGTTAGCCAATCACTTCCTGATTTTCTGGATTTCTTATACAGGAAGGTATGGTTTGACCCAAATACGTTTCTTATTTGTACTTTGTTTGATTTTGTTTCAGAGTTACAAGTAAGGACGATTACTTTTTAAGTGACGGCCTGTATGTTCCTCAGGATCAGCTGGAGAATCCTAAACCTCTGGGACTGAGTGTTGTCTTAGTGAACCCTGTGGCGTGTTGCCAGAGGAAAGACATGGAAAGGGACATTGAGAAGAGCTCTGCCAAAAGACCCAGGATAGAGAACAAGGGAGCTGGGGATGTGAATGATGCTCAACCCTCTGCTTCAGCTTCCAAGTCTGAAAGCAGCTCTAGTAGCTGTACTGACAGTGTTCAGCCACCTGGTGGCAGTATAACCTCAGGGAGCAGCAGCAATGGCAACAACAGAGAAGAGGAAAAGGAACCACTCAAAAAGCCTTGTTTGAAGACTGACAAGGATGAGGGTTCAATGACCTACGCTGTGAACAGCCTTCTCTCCGTTATCAAACAAACTGATCCATACATACTTGACATCGACCTTGATTTTTTCTCTTGTAAGAATCCTTTCAAGGAGATGTATACACAGGTAAAGGCAATTATTGGTTACCGTTGGATACCAGAGGCTTAACCTTCTCAAGAAAACATATACTGCTGAGATGTTGTAGATATCTTACTTAGAATCAGCAGAAGTGTTGTAAGATGTTTAGACATGTTGGTTTTTCCTTGGCATTCATCTCATGATTTGACATCATCAGTTTTACTCCCCCTCTGTATACCATAGGATGAGTACAATATTCTACAGGAGCTGTACAGCTTCAGGAAACCTAGAGAAGACCCAGACGAGGTGAGAGAAAATACTGTCTGTTCTGAAAGTGTTATGTGTGTCGGAAGGTGTCTCTGTATCAGAAGCATGTGGTGTTTCTCCCCTGCTGTACACTACAACTGTGTCATGTTGTGTTGTTTTCAGGAGGAGTTGACAGAGTGTGTGGAGAGACGTATCCGGCAGCTGGAGGATCTGGAGGCAGCATTTGCAGACCTGGTGGAGGATGATAGTGAAGAGACAGTCAGGCGCTGGGCTGCCAACCCTGGGTAGGATAAATCTCCTCTACCTTCCTAACGGTATCTGGGCTGGCGATGCTGAGTAGATCTCCTGTACCTGCCAGGCAGTAACTTCTGCATCAGCCCAACTAGGCCTAATCCTCAGAACCCTTCTATCCTTAGAATCCTTCCCTCAGCACTGGCCAGCTTAAAATTGGTACTGGAGAGAGATTTGATAAGATTGAGATCTACTTATGATTATTTCCCCACATATAGTCCCTTGAGAAAGTATTCACACCCCTTGTTTTTTTCCACATTTTGTTGTGATACAGCCTGAATTTAAAATAGATGAAATTGAGGTTTTGTCACTGGCCTACATACAATACCCCATAATGTCAAAGTTGAATTATGTTTTTAGATTATTATTCTTTACACATTAATTAAAAATGAAAAGCTGAAATGTCTGGGGTCAATAAGTATTCAACCCCTAGGGGAAAAAATAGGAAGGGAAGCGCTGCTAAGGTACACAATAGTCGATTTTGGTGGACTGAAGGTGTTCTTTGGTAAAAGGGGTCATTGGTCATCAAAAAGAAAGGAGGACCAAGGCACTCTTCATGTAATTAATTAAAATGCCTTTATTTGTATGGCATGTTCAATGGAAACAAAGTTTACCAACTCCGACGCGTTTCGGCTGCTTGGCCTTCGTCATAGAGTACAAAGAAAGGATTTTGAACAGCTTTTTCCAATCAGCCCTGATTTGAAGAGGGAATGGATCAGCATCAGAACACCTAGAAAGATATTTAAGGTTAGAACTACGACTGGGCAAAGTGCCAAGAATAGGAGAGCCATCTATTCCATAGTACACTAGAACACAGCAAACATGGACAACATAATTGAGGGCAATGGAGCAAAATGTCCACTAGATGACAGCAAATGGACCTATCACGACCCGACAGGAAGGGTGAGAAATCCATATCCTCATTTAAACCAGGGTACTTAGTGCCCTGTAGTTTGTAAATCCAGATCTTCATTTAAACCAGGGTACTTAGTGGCCTGTAGCTTGTAAATCCATATCTTCATTTAAACCATGGTACTTAGTGGCCTGTAGCTTGTAAATCCATATCTTCATTTAAACCAGGGTACTTAGTGGCCTGTAGCTTGTAAATCCAGATCTTCATTTAAACCAGGGTACTTAGTGGCCTGTAGCTTGTAAATCCATATCTTCATTTAAACCAGGGTACTTAGTGGCCTGTAGCTTGTAAATCCATATCTTCATTTAAACCAGGGTACTTAGTGGCCTGTAGCTTGTAAATCCAATAACTTTCTTTTTGGTTTAGCTGTGTAAGACGGTCCCCTTTTCTAATTGAGGCCGGAACGTGATTAATACCCATGGCTTGTAGGGAGGCTGGGTTGCCATGGTGTAAGGACTTGTAGTGCCTTGCCATGGGGTAGTCTTCATTGCCTACCTATGGGTATTGATCATGTTCCAGCCTCAATTAGAAAAGGGGACTGTCTTAAATAGCTAAACCAAAGGGAAAGTTTGGGGATTTACAAACTACAGGCCACTAAGTACTCTGGTTTAAATGAAGATATGGATTTCTCAACTTTCCTGTAGGGTTGTGATTAGGGATGCACAATATATCGGTGAACATATCGGAATCGGCCGATATTAGCTAAAAATCCCAACATCGGTATCGGCCCGATGTCTAGTTTAACGCAGACATGCAAAACCGATGTCAAAGCTGATGTGCATACCTATATAACGTAGGTACATGACGTAATGACGCCACGTAAAATGTTGCGTTACACGTGCAACACAGCATTCCTAACCTAGCCCACAATGTCTGCTGTGTGGATCGAGCAGACAACAAGTCGAGCAGTTATTTGAACGAGTAAGAACATTTCAGCGAGACAACTCAAAGGCGAAATCCATTAACACCAAGATAATGGAATTCATTGCCCTTGACAATCAACTGTTTTCTGTCATGGGTGATGTTGGCTTTCGCCGACTGGTCGCACTACCGGAGTTACACAGTAATAGCGTCACTCCTATTAGCTTTACGACATACTATGGAACGCCGTTTGGGTCTTTACGTGTCAAAAACGATACATATCATAACACTATTTGACGCATTAAATAAGCTTGTAATTTGACATGTCAAATAACAGCACTAGTACAGAATGTTGTGTGTGATGAATTTGCACATGCAAGCCAAGCGCCCCCACTACTATCAGTAGCACTGTCAAAGCTGTACAAAAAAAGTCTGCAAACAAGCACACACTGGCCACGAACGATGTGTTTACAATACTGCTTTGGTAATATGGCATTATTTGTTTGACCGAAACTTCTGGGGTAGCTAGCTAGTTTTATCTTACTTAGCTAGCACCAATACAACCAGCCTGAAAACAATGACCAGTAGAAACTGCAGTCATTTTCATTATTCTTAACAATGATTTAGGAATCCTTGTGAGTAAGTATTAGCTAGGTAGCCACTTGTTGTCTTCCTATTGAAATCGAACTTCAGTTCATGGAAATAAGTGGCTAGTCAGCTAATTAACCCTGTTGCCCAAAGCTCATTTTATAAGCAGACAGCTTGCTTCATCTGGCTAGTGAGGCTCGACCGGACTGGGTTATGTGTTGTGAGGCTAGCCACAATAAGGATTAGGCACAATAGTGGAATTTGCGGTTTGCCTTCAAAATGAAAGTGATGCAGAAGGTTACAATTAGTTGAATTATGCCATATTTAGACTAGATCAGGTTAAACAAGGTTGGAATGTGAAGCAATGAAATGGGGTATCAGTCTACTCGGTGACACCCACAGAACACAACTGTGAAGGCCAAATATACACTGGAGTTGCTTACCAAGAAGATATTGAATGTTCCTGGTCTAGTTACTGTTTTGACTTAAATTGTCTTGAAAATCTATGGGAAGTCCTGGAAATGGCTGTCTAGCAATGATCAACAACCAACTTGACAGAGTTTGAATATTTTTTTAAAAGAATAATGTGCAAATAATGTACAATCCAGATGTGCAAAGCTCTTAGAGACTTGCCCAGAAAGACTCACACCTGTAATCTCTGCCAAAGGTGATTCTAACGTATTGACTCAGGGGTGTGAATACTTATGGAAGTGATATATTTCTGTACTTCATTTTCAATAAATTGGCAAACATTTAAACAAAACACTTTGGCCTTATAGGGAATTGTGTGTAAATGGGTGAGCAAAACAATTAATTGGATACATTTTTTATTCAGGCTGTAACACAACAAAATGTGGAATAAGTCAAAGGGTATGAATACTTTCTGAAGGCACTGTAGATCTAGGCCTACTCTATCTGCAGTGTGTCTTTCCCATGAACAACTGATATAATACCTTTTATCCAAGTTTTCCTCTGGGGTTGATCACCTCTCTGTTTCCTGCCTCTCACACAGTCTGAATTAGATTAGGCTGACATTAGGATATCATTTTAGATAGAGAGATACTCTACAGGCGTGGTACTGTCAGGCTCTGCCTGGAGGTGATGATCATGGTGGAAAATATTGGAAACTTATTTTGAACGTTTTTTTTTTCTCCTGTTTTTAGGATGACCTCTCTGGTCAAACTGGTGGGAAGCCTGCGGAGTCGAAACGAGGCCCCTGACTACGAAATGGTAAACAGCTTTTTTCACCGACATAGTCATCACCATTTAGTTTTTTTTAGTTTTTTTTTTACATTTCTAATTTCAGGGAAGGAAAATAAGATGAGGAAGAACATAATGTAGGCCTAATTAACAGTTCGATTAGATCATTTAATATAGCCTGTCCCGTTAACAGCTAAAAGGGTTTTCTTTTTGCTCCCTGCCTCTTTCCAACCTTTTACTCTGAAAGGCACCATGATGATTAAAAGCTGGCTTTCATTATGTGGTTGGCTGACATTCTCTCCCTTCCTATGTGATGGTTATGATGATGATGAAGGTGCACCAGGCGGGGTTGACCTGTGACTACTCGGAGCTGCCCCACCACATCAGTAGTGAGGAGGAGGTTGAGAGACTGGTCCTGGCGGTGGAGCTCGTCCTGGAGGCCCTGCCGAAGCCCACCCTTGTCACTGTCTCCAGGTACGTCAGCGCCACTCACACTCCCTGGAAAACAGCCATCTTACTTATTCAAAGAAAATGGGATTTGTAGCTTGCTGAAGGACATTGGACATGTATCAAACAGTTTATTGTTGACAGCTATCAATTTGTTATTTGCAAGATGGAAAGTTCATGAAGTACTGACTCATTCACTTAGTGTTTGTTAGCAAAGGCAGATGTCAAAGATGTGAATATGTAGTCTTGACGCATATAGACACGGTTTGTTCTGCTACTAAGAAATGTGATCTAATCTTTAAATAATGTAGATTTTACATCAATTGACACAAACACCGTAGTCATTGTATTTTCAGCAAAGTTGTTATTTTTCATGCAAAGCGCAGTCCATTTAACAAAGTATAATAACACATCACCTTTGACTGGATGACATCATTTTTGAATGACTGAATTACAAGATTCTGTTCAATCGTGTTATTGGACAATTTGACAGCTGATTGAATCACTGTTTTGTTTGGCAGATCCAGTCTGGATGAGTACTGCCCAACTGAACAGGTAAACTCCATCCAGAGTAGGATACTAGCCGTCCTGGAGTCTTTATATGGCTCGTTGGATGTCCATAAGGAGTACGAGACGACACCAGAGGACAACCTGCCCAAGGCATCATGATACAAATCATCGAAATTTGAGATGCATCCATCGAATTACTGACTTTCACTCAGAAATGATGCACTGGTGTCAGTGTGAGGATTCAGCCTGAAGATGCACACATGTACTTGTTAATTTGAAAGGCTTTAAGCTCAAAGTATGAATTAATGGTTGAAAATCAAGATAGCATGTCTACCTGCTCCTGTTATTTTAGTTTTTCTCAGGTAGACAGATGTATCAAATATATCCATATTTACCTGACCATTGTTGTGAATCAGATGCTGTACAATTTAATGAGGACAGTTTTTATCATTTGTGTTCCGTTACTTGTTTGACACTTTCTTGCCCAGTCCTGACAATATTGGATGCAGGCATAATTCACGAAGTGAACATTTGACTATGGAGCCATTTTACATTAAATGCAGTGATTGCACTGGCAAATTGTTCAACTGTATCTAGGAATTTTTCATGAAATTAATATTATTTTTGTGCACATATCTATTTCCCTTTGCTCATTTTGCAACTCTTTTCCCTTGATGCAGAAGTGTTGAGGACCCCTTTTTAATATTTTTTTATTGTGTTTTTTTGTACTTCAAAGCAGCAAATGAGTATGACTAGATCCTATCCTACCCCACCCACTTCAGTTTGTTTGCTACCATTGCCAGTTGCTTAGCAACTCTATTCAGTACTTTCACATTTTCATCTCACTGTTTGTACAAATTTATAAATAGATTTTTCTCTCAGTCAAGACTATTACATATTATTACAAAACTTTAATGCCTTGGTTGTCAATGCAGAGTACAATTTGTCCCAACTACAGCACTGTCATTTTGAGTGTACAATAATAATGGTTGTACATTAATATATGACACTTTATTTAATGTGATTCTCATTTAATTCTTACAGATGTGCTCCATAATATTGTTCTAATTTTGAACGTCTTCCAAGGAAAGATAGGATACCCATCAGAGGAGGCCATATTTGTCAGGAAATGTAATCTATTACATTTTCCGTGGTTATAATAGACTCAATGGGATTGTTTTGTTTCTTGTTTTAATATTGCCTGTGTTATTTTGAACAGAGCTGGTGCATTTATTTTTATTTTTTTATCACCTGTCGTGTCTTTGGCTATGCCGGATTAATTGCTATGACATACTATTCTATAAAATAATTTCTCCGTAATTAATATTACCTGATTGAACTAATCATGTAAATGTAATTAACTAGAGAGGGACACCACGAAAGAATATTTATAGAGCTGTTATCTTCCGAATAAACTCTTAAAGATTTAGTAATATTTTACATCCATAGCAGTCAACATTAATCGTCATCTTATTCAGTCTCATCTGAAAGTTGTAAATCCTTGGTTATCTGCAAGAATCCTGGCTAACAAGTTGAATCAGCAATACAAAATTGGGTTTAATTATTTATTTACTAAATACCTAACTAATCACACAGAATCACACATACACAATTAAATCATAACTTGATTACAAATTGCCGTCATAAAGGAAAACGTCCCTAGCGGGCGGAACAGATATGACAGCTTGTTACACAAAGGAAAGGGGGCTGGGTTTTAGTGAAAGAGCGGGAGACTGGAACAGAGGCGAAGCTGTGCTATCGTAAATACAGTATCTTATGCATTCTAAATTACCGCCCATTTGGAAAAGGAAAATGCAATAAATATTTACTCTGAGCTGCGCTTCAGTAGGTTGGTGGTAGATGGAAGACCGTGTTGCCAAACCGAGTCCTCTGTCCTTTGAAGAATGTCTCTGGTGGTCACTGGATACGTTGTAGTAACGTCGTTGTGTAGTAGACGGGATACTCTGACTGTCCTTCCTAACCTGCGTTTGTAGCAGCTGTTGCTAACTCAACGGCTAGGAGGTATCACTTCTGTAGTGAATACGAGTTCAAAGTTCATACCATTCACAACCAAAGTTCATGCTGATGTTGGCTTAGTTCTGTAGTTATTACCTGAACCATTCTGACATGGGATCGTCACCCTCATCTCCTCGGAACAGAAGGTTATATTTTTGTCAATGGCTTTATATAGTGGAGGGAGAGGGGTGTGTCTGAAAAGTTTGTAACCCATGTCTCTTCACAGGGGCGGGCCCCTGGTTGAGCAGAGGCCCAAACTTATGAAAACCCAAATCTCATTTGGAAGCTAAAATTACATTTCATCTCTTCACAAATAATTTCATATTCAAACATTTCAATTAAACAACAATTCCATGTGAATCAGATACCTCTGATGTTTAGACTTTCCACAGTAGAGTTTGTCATTCTATCATTGATGAGAATGTGTCAGAGGGCAAGCGAACTGACATAATATACCTTAAGTACCACCGCATATGTTCAGTTGGTCGGATTACCAGAATATAGTTCATTTCCCCCCAACTTCTGATGTTCCCAGAATCTCTATGTTAACCAAAGGGGCTTTCTAATGTCACATCAGTAGGGAAGAGGAACGGGGGAGGGGGGAAAGAGGTATTTATGACTGTCATAAACCTACCCCCAGGCCAACGTCATGACACACCCAATTATAATATTCATAGCTTTGCATATGATATCTTCATGCATCCTGAGAGTTGGAATCAGCATTTCATATTGCCTGGGGTAATTCACAACAAACACACACCGACTCAATTAAGAGGACATTGATGCTCCTCAAACATAATCATATGATTTTATTTTGGGGATTGCAGCCCACCATTTAAAAAAGAATTTATACCACAGCATGATGTAGCCTATTCCACACATCAAGAACATTCTGTCTGTGCACAATCTCTGCTATTTGATGATCCAATGGCTGCGTTTATGCAGGCAGCACTATTGACACAACTTAGTCCTAATACAGTACCATTCAAAAGTTTGGACACACCTACTCATTCAAGGGTTTATCTTTATTTTTACTATTTTCTACATTGTAGAATAATAATGAAGACATCACCTATGAAATAACACATATGGAATCATGTAGTAACCAAAAAAGTGTTAAACAAATCAAAATATATTTGAGATTCTTTAAAGTAGCCACCCTTTGCCTTGATGACAGCTTTGCACACACTTGGCATTCTCTCAACCAGCTTCACCTGGAATGCTTTTTCCTCAGACTTGAAGGAGTTCCCACATATGCTGAGCACTTGTTGGCTGCTTTTCCTTCACTCTGCGGTCCAACTCATCCCAAACCATCTCAATTGTGTTGAGGTTGGGTGATTGTGGTCTCCTTGGTCAAATAGCGTATTGTCCTGTTGAAAAACACATATTAGTCCCACTAAGCGCAAACCAGATGGGATGGCATATCGCTGCAGAATACTGTCGTAGCCATGCTGGTTAAGTGTGCCTAGAATTCTCAATAAATCAGACAGTGTCACCAGCAAAGCACCATCACACCACCTTCCCCATGCTTCACGGTGGGAACCACACATGCGGAGATCATCCATTCACCTACTCTGCGTCTCACAAAGACACAGCGGTTGGAACCAAAAATCTCAAATTTGGACTCATCAAACCAAAGGACAGATTTCCACCGGTCTAATGTCCATTGCATGTGTTTCTTGGCCCAATCAAGTCTCCTATTCTGATAGGTATCCTTTAGCAGTGGTTTCTTTGCAGAAATTTGACCATGAAGTTCTGATTCACACAGTCACCTCTGAACAGTTGATGTTGAGATGTGTCTGTTACTTGAACTCTGTGAAGCATTTATTTGGGCTGTAATTTCTGAGGCCGGTAACTCTAATGACCTTATCCTCTGCAGCAGAGGTAACTCTGGGTCTTCCATTCCTGTGGCGGTCCTCATGAGACCCAGTTTCATCATACCGCAGTTTTTCAACTGCACTTGAAGAAACTTTCTAAATTCTTGAAATTTTCTGGATTAACTGACCTTGATGTCTTAAAGTAATGATGGACTGTCATTTCTCTTTGCTTATTTGAGCGGTTCTTGCCATAATATGGACTTGGTCTTTTACCAAATAGGGCTACCTTCTGTATACCACCCCTACCTTGTCACAACACAAATGATTGGCTCAAATGCATTAAGAAGGAAAGAAATTACACAAATGTACTTTTAACAAGGCACACCTGTTAATTGAAATGCATTCCAGGTGACTACCTCATGAAACTGGTTGAGAGAATGCCAAGAGTGTGCAAAGCTGTCATCAAAGCAGAGGGTGGCTACTTTGAAGAATCTCAAATATAAAATATATTTTGATTTGTTTAACACTTTTTTGGTTACTACATGATTCCATATGTGTTATTTCATAGTTTTGATGTCTTCACTATTATTCTACAATGTCGAAAATAGCACAAATAAAGAAAAATCCTTGAATGAGTAGGTGTGCCCAAACTTTTGACTGGTACTATATAGATATATATATATATATATATATATATATATATGATATTATTTTGTGTGCAGTCATATTCAAGACCATTTCAACAACTTAAGCCATTGCAATGAACCTACACAGTGAGTGAACCACATTCTTATTCCCCACCATATCAACTCTGATACTTCCTTCACACTGTTTGTGTGCCTAGTGGGTCATTGTCCATCACAGACATAACCTTGATGCTTCCCTCCACGGGACTCAGACCAGTGTTCTGTATCCTGTATGCAGACCGCTATCCCATTGTAAAGGATGGTGTTGGACCGAGCATTGAGATGGGCCTGCGTGCTTAGCCTACTGATGCCCCAAACCAAGGCGGTTGGATCTTGACACCTTCCCTCTGACTGGCATGTCTTGGCTGCCATGGATGGGATCAGGAAGGCTTCACCATCCAAATCAATTAGGTTGACCAACCTATTGAATACGCTCCAGTGAAGCCTGCAAAGAAGTGTACTGTCTGGAGAGTGGAGTCAGTGGAACATGAAAAGTAGTTATGTGCAAGAAAGGGATCTCAAATGGGTTGTGAGACCCAAGGTGTGCTAGAAATGTGTAATGTGTGAATTGTTATAACATCCTTTGCAAACAGAGTAAACAAGACTTTTCTGTGTTAAAGCAGAGATAGAACAGCTCATACGAGTTGCATCCCCAACAGAACAGGTCTGTGAGAACCTTCAGAGATGAGTCAGCAACCTCCAAATATTAAAGTTATGTAACCTTTTTTTAATGCACCTGAAGGCTGTTGGGTAGAGTGGTTGACTTTAAAGAACATAATTATTTTGTGCCTTTAAACATTTTTCTGACTGACACCCACTTCCTTTTTTCCTCATGTATGTTGTGCAGTCTGTCAGCTGTTGTTAAATAATGTAGAGTAAACTGAGGATGTATCACACTACTGCACTAATAGGAGCCTCCCCACTGGGCACAGACGTCAATTCAATGTCTATTCCACGTTGGTTCATCATAATTGTATTGTGTGTGCCCAGTGGGTCATTTGTTTTTTGTTTTTTCAGCCTCCGATGTTTATCTATGAGGGGAGATGTCTTCATAAATGAATAAAAGATTGAAAAATAATTTACTTAAATAGGCTAATGGTTTGATTAAAAAACCTAGGCCTACATGTTCTGTTAATAAGAGCCCGAGGATGGCCAACAAGGCCCATTAAAACATGGCTCTTTATGAAGCTAAATGATCCTTAGTATGACCTTCTTAAAACAATTCCATACAGCTTAGTAGAACTCCCCCCCCCCTGGCTTAGACAGAGCTTAGACTGTAGAGGGTTAAAGGATGGCTCATTATGTCTTTCCAGTGCTTAACTCCACATCATCAATAGACACTGTAGCTTTCATTTCCTGCTCTGAAGGGAATTATGTCAAAAGCCACCTGTTAATTTATCCTGGCTGATACCTAGAACAGAGCTGCCTGGCTCCCTAACAGTTCAGTGAAGTGTGTTATTGTCAATACGAGGAACCAACTAAATAACCAACATCAAAAGCAACAGATCAGCAGAACATGTATCTCTTGCTGCATCTCTTGCTGTATCATTCCCAGTACAGCTAACTGACTGACATTACAGGAGCCTACTAGACCAATGCTTTGCAGTTCCAATTTTTAAACCATTCCATCAAGTGAAATGACCCCTATAACATTGGAATAGATTTTGAATTGTTTTAGTTTCCCTGTGCTGGATGATGGATTGGGTAAGAGTATCAAAAGACACCTGGGATATTGTTAACCACGCTATGGCACTAGCAAGCAAGATACAACCTGGAAACAAGTAGAAATCTTGGTTAGATTTAATTTGCAACCTGGAAAGGTTTAATCCTCAAAACACATTGCTTTATTGTCCTCAATTCGTTCCACACTAAAATAGGCAAAAAATGGCGATAGGGGAGAGTGGGGTAAGTTGACCCTCATGAAAAATTACTATTTAAATAATCACTACAACACAAAACTTACTGGTTTTACTACTTGATTTCTATTGAGATGTGTAGTAAACCAGTAGTAATTTATGTATTAACTGAAGTAGTAATGAGTGATAAATTGGGAAGATTCACTACTGAACACTACAGTGCCTTCAGAAGTATTCACACCCCTTGACTTTTTCCACATTTTGTTGTGTTACAGCCTGAATTTAAAATGGATTAAATTGATATTTTGTCACTGGACTACACACAATACCCAAATGTCAAAGTGGAATTATGTTTTTTACGAAAGGAAGGAAAACGCACAGGGAATTCACCATGAGGTCAATGGACTCTTTTAAACAGTAACAGAGTTTTGTCATGACGTTGCCTGCGTGGGTATAGCAAACCCCATCCCCCTCTCCCTGCCTCCACTCCTTCAACCCATGCTGTGATCACAGAGAGATGTCGTAAATTCCTGAGGATCTCCTCATGGCTAAACAGTATTAAGAGAGAGGGTAAACTTTCAGGACAAAGGAATTCTCTTCCACCTCACAGAACTTGAGGTACGAACAGATTTCATGTTCCGGAAAAAGTATTAAAGGCCGGTGGACAGTCCAGCTATTAACATGTCCATTGGTCACCATGTGAGAAACTCACGTGAGACTGTGGGACCACATTGCCATACGCTGTTTATATAATAACCTCAGATATGAGGTTAACATCTGTTTGTTGTATAAAATGAATGAGTGAGTATGATACTGTTTGTATAATTGTGTAATATGATTTTGAACTGTTTAATTAAGGAAAATACAACTCCCGGTTGTATTTGAACTAAATCCAAGGACCGCCCCTGAGCCAGTTGGGTCAGAGACCATGGGACCACCCCTCTCTGCTATCTGAATAAAAGCCAACTCTTAAGAAATTACCATTAAGACCATGTTTCTCTCAATCACGAGAGGACAAAGGTTGCAGACCAGCTTACCTCGATAACGAGAGGGCCAAGGTTTGAGACCAGACTGCGGAATCTTTTAACCATACCACGTGGTTAAACTCTTAAGACGAATGAGAACAAGTCTTTGATATTGACTTCTAGTCTGCAGCTAGGAATTCGGTATCATTGAACGCGAAGAAAGACAACCGCCGAAACAATCATTCTATAACGAATGTCCCTCTGAACAATCCACAACCGAGACAGAACTTCACTCCAACCAAAACGAACTTCTCTCCAACGACCAAGGCACACACACACTGGACGTAACTATATATATATTGATTGCAATTGTTCCCGAATGAGTGAGCGTTCATGTGTAAGGATTAACATGTCAATTGTTATAATTATGGACTCTGTAGTGAATTCTTAGTCGAACGCAACTTTCCCTTTGTCTAACAGCCGCCATGCCGGTTTAGCCCACTAGGGCATATTTTCTCCCATCATTTCATGTAACTATTTTAAGTTTGTTTGTTTATGCATTTATGTGAATTAATTAGTTAGTAATAAATAAATGATTTAAGACAATTGATGTATGGATGACTCATAGTGAAGACTGGGTTCGTGCAGATCAACGATTTACGACGTTTGGAATGAGACTGACGTAAGGTAGAGTAAATAAATCTTTAATTAGAGGACTATTGATCAGATATGGAAATATCTGAAAGGTTAGATTGGGAAATTATAACCTTGTAATCTAATAACTTTCCCTGGTGCCCTCGAATTCATAGTTAATTAGTTACGCTATTACTCAAGTGATCGCGTAATCCCTAATTATAGGAATCTATGATAAAAACTATAAATCTTCAATTTAACGATACCAAAGACACGACAGTTTAGTGTCTGTGATAGGAGAAAACTGAGGATGGATCAACAACATTGTAGTTACTCCACAATACTAACCAAATTTACAGACTAAGAAGGAAGCCTGTACAGAATAAAAAAATACTCTAAAACATGCATCCTGTTTGCAACAAGGCACTAAAGTAATACTGCCAAAAATTTGGCAAAGCAATTCACTTTTGTCCTGAATATAAAGTGTTGTGTATTGGATTTGCCCCAAACATATTACTTAGTACCACTCTCCAATTTTCAAGCAAAATGGTGGCTGCATCATGTTATCATCATGCTTGTAATCATTAAGGAATGGGGTGTTTTTTAGGATAAAAAAGCTAATCACAGGCAAAATCCTAAAGGAAAACCTGGTTCAGTCTGCTTTCCACCAGACACTGGGATATTAATTCACCTTTTAGCAGGACAATAACCTTAAACACAAGGCAAAATCTACACTTGCTTACCGAGTAGATTTGTGAATGTTCGAGTTGCCGAGTTACAGTTTTGACTTAAATCTACTTGAAAATCTAAGGCAAGACTTGAACATTTGTTTAGCAATGAGCTTGAAGAATTTTTTTTATAATAAATCTTGCACAATCCAGGTGTGGAAAACACTTAGAGACCCAGAAAGACTCAGAGCTGTAATCGCTGCCAAATGTGACTTTAACATGTATTGACTCAGGGGGGTGAATACTTAAACAAGATGTATTGTTTTTTTTATGTTATAAAAAAAATCCACTTTGACATGAGTATTTTCTGTAGATTGTTGATAAAAAATGACAACTAAATCCATTTTAATTCCACTTTGTAACAACAAAATGTCAAGGGGTCTGAATATTTTCTTAAGGCACTGTACCTATTTCCTATTAACATCATAATTCTCCCTTAATGACTACTGTGTAACTGAGCTTTTTGGTATCTACTACTTAAAACCTACACATTCACTATTGAATTACTACGTAATGCCTACCCATTACTGCTGTATGTCTACTCAATCCCTATTGAATTAATACTGCCATTTGTGTGTGTAGTGTTGTGTCACTATTGATCCCAACAAAATTGCTCCAGATCCTTTTTCATTTCCCCCTTTAAACCCCTTGAATTACTATTGAAAACTGACACATTTTCTACTGTTTGTCTATTCAAAATCACTGTTGACATCTTTTTCACTACTGTGTCACTAACGTTACTAGCAGTGGTGGGAAAAGTACTCAAAAGTCATACTGTAGTAAAAGTAAAGATACCTTAATAGAAAATTACTCAAGTAAAAGTGAAAGTCACCCAGTAAAATACTACTTGAGTAAAAGTCTAAAAGTATTTGGATCTAAATATACTTAAGTATCAAAAGTAAATGGATTTGCTAAAATGTACTTAAGTATCTAAAAGTATTCAAATTCCTTATATTATACAAACCAGACAGCACAATCTTGTTTTTTTATTTTATTTACAGATAGCCAGGGGCACACTACAACACTAATTTACAAACAGAACATTTGTGTTTAGTGTGTCCACCAGATCAGAGGCAGAAGGGATGAAAAGGGGTGTTCTCTTGATAAGTGCGTGAATTGGACCATTTTCCTGTCAAAATGTAACAAGTACTTTTGGGTGTCAGGGAAAATGTATGGAGTAAAAAGTACATAATTTTCTTTAGGAATGTAGTGAAGTAAAAGTAGAAGTTGTCAAAAATATAAAGAGTAAAGTAAAGTACAGATACCCCAAAAAACTACTTAAGTAGTACTACACCACTGGTTACTAGACTAGTGCACATGCTATTTCCTCAAGTTATTAGCTGTAGTTATATAATCATACAATACATAATAAGCTTATACAAACGTAATTGCATTTTTTTATTTAAATGAATTACATATTTACACTTTTGTTAATCCCTTTGAGGCCTTGTCTTCATTCAGATTCTCTTTTGCGTTGCAGCCACATTTTTCCACCACTTAACCTTTTAGAAAATAAAAACAAGCAAAAGAGACAACCAATTATAAGCCATTATTCATCATCTGCTTGTCACGATCATCTTGATAAGAGAGAGAGGACCAAGGCGCAGCGCGTGAAAAATACATCTCCTTTTATTAAAGAGACAAAAATGAACGAAACAAAACAACAAACTGACGAACGTGAAGCTATCTTAACAAATAAGTGCTGACACTAAACACTTAGACATAGACAATTACCCACAAATGCATGATGCCCATGGCTGCCTTAAATATGGCTCCCAATCAGAGACAAATGAAAGACATCTGTCTCTGATTGAGAACCACTCAGGCAACCATAGACATACCTAGAAACATTCACTCAACCATAGACATACCTAGAAACATTCACTCAACACAAACCCATACACTAAACCCAACACCCCCTTTACCATATAACCACCCAAAACGAGACAAAACACAAACATTCCCCATGTCACACCCTGACCTAACTAAAATAATAAAGAAAACAAAGAATACTAAGGCCAGGGCGTGACACTGCTAATAAAGGTCACATAAGACAACACAGAAAAACATTTGATTAACAATGTTAATCTTACAAACAATGGCCTCCAGTCTTCTTACAGTATGTCAAGGGCCTCTTTGGCAACAGGTCAAAAGAGGTAAGTAGAATGGGTAAGTATAACAATATGAACATACTGTACATTTGCATACAAACACATACGAATTAGCTAGCATGATGAAAACACAGGCTACTTAGCTACAGTCCATTTCAATGGGGCTAACAAACAAGGCCATTTTGGCTAGCAATCTTTTTCATCTGGTAAAAAGTTATATAAATGACATTAAAGTATTTATAAAACATAAAGGAAAGTTAACCTTACAGATGGTGCCAGCATAAGGGATATGAAAGACAGGATTATGAAGGATGGAAGATGATTACATTCAGGATTGTCAAAAACAGTACATAGCTAACAACCAAACTACTTCCTGTTTTGTCTCCTGCGGTCGCGAAAACCTTGTGTAGAAAAGCTGTAGTTTTTTTTACTACTAACATCAAGTAGTGAAAATCTCTACCTGATTACTACTAGAAACACTACTACTGTTTTCCTACTGAACACTACAAAATTCTACTTGTGTATCTTGAGTAGTGCATAAACTACACATTCACTACAAGTCTTTACATAGTCACGACTGTAACTCATGCAAGCAGTAAAATTTGATTTAAAAAACAGATACAAAATACACCTTATGGAACAGCGGGGACTGTGAAACACAGACACATGCATACAAACACGATAACATACACACTATACACACACATGCATTTTGTGTTGTAGATATGTGGTAGTAGAGTAGGGGCCTGAGGACACACACTTAATATGTTGTGAAATCTGTTTTGAATGTATTGTAATGTTTTTAGAAATGTATAACTGCCTTCATTTTGCTGGACCCCACGAAGAGTAGCTGTTGTCTTGGCAGCAGCTAAAGGGGATCCATAATAAATACTGCATGAATAGGTTTTGTGCAGTAATTCAGTAGTACTTTTTCATGAGGGTGAGCCAAAGGGGTAAATTGAGCCACCCTTGGTTTCTAGGAAACCATACACAAAATGTATAATTTGACCAAATATTTAGGAAGAGGTCATAATTTCATGAAGTCTGTGAAGGAAGAAACCACATGGAAAAAATGTTAAGCAAGTTAGGTCTAAAAAACAGATTTTCACCAAGCCAACTGAATGTATTGTGTTAGAGGTTTCATGATGCTTGTATCTAAACCAAACATTTGTGTTCCATACATCAGTTGGGGTCTCTATAAGCTTCAATATGAGGTCCATCCTTGTAACTGTGTGGCCTAATATAGCGCTAGGAATATGGGACCAAATACTAAACCTTTGACTACTTTAATACTCATAAGTGAATTTGTCCCAATACTTTTGGTCCCCTAAAATGGGGAGACTATGTACAAAACATGGTGTAATTTCTAAACAGTTCACCCAATGTGGATGTAAATACACTCAAATGAAGCTGACAGACTGCACTTTAACCTCGAAGTCAATGTATCATTTAAAATCCAAAGTGCTGGAGTACAGAGCCAAAACAACAACAAAAAGGTGACACTGTCCCAATACTTGGAGCTCACTGCATTTGGAAAGTTATTATCCTAAATAACATGCAAAGACTACAGCACTGTGATGCATTGTACTTGCACATATCAAGGAAACAATATTTCATAGCAATATCTCTTCCTGTCTTTCTAAATATTCTCAGGGTGTTAGAGAGCAAACAGCAAGACAGTATCTAACAATTCCCAAACATCTCCATGTACTGATAGCCATGCCATTTGTTGACAATTTTTTTGATATTGAGATAAATCTATCTACATGTACAGGAAACTGCCAAAATAATGGAAACACTTGAGTAAATGAGGGTCCTGGCGGCTCGGTTATCGTGTGGGGTGCATTTTCCTGGCATGGTTTAGGTCCACTCAACCCAAGGTAAACGCCAATAAATAGTGATTACCGTCAACCTATGGCGAATCATTTCTATCCTGATGGGAGTGGATGACAATGCCCCCATCCACAGGGCACGAGTGGTCACTGAATGATTTGATGATCATGAAAACGATGTAAACCATATGCTATGGCCGTCTCAATCAAAAGATCTGAACCCAATTGAACACTTATGGGAGATTCTGGAGCGCCGCCTGAGACAGTTTTCCACCACCATCAACAAAACACCAAATTATGGAATTTCTCATGAAGAATGGTGTCGCATCCATCCATTAGAGTTCCAGACACTTCTAGAATCTATGCCAAGGCGCATTGAAACTGGTGGCTCGTGGTGTGTCGTGGTGGCTCAACAACCTAGTAAGACACTTTATGTTGGTGTTTCCATTATTTTGGCAGTTACCTGTAGTTACCTTAGGCATGTTAAACAATTTTGCAATTCTTATTTGGATCATGAGGCAAGACAAAAATATGTCCTTATTTACAAATAATATAATTATGTTTCTTTTAAACTGTTCACATTCTCCCTAAACAGTTCACATGCAGTATCTCCATAAGATTCAGTATCTGCTGGGCATTTCACACAGAGAGACACACAGAGAGGCGAGACCATACCAACAGCAGAAGATCTCCTTGAAGGTTTTCCTCATCTCCTGGCTCCTGAAGGCGTAGATCAGCGGGTCAATGACAGAGTTACACATGATGAGGATGAGGTACATGTTGAAGTGGGTCATGAAGCACACGCAGTAGGGGTTCCTAGGGCAGGAGATCATGAGGATGAGGTGGAGGAAGAAAGGAGCCCAGCACACTATGAACACCCCCAAGAGGATGGTGAGGGTGATGGCCCCCTTCATGTTGGCTGCCTGCCAGATGGGGCCGTTGCCCCGCAGAACGGCGATCCTCTTCATGTGCAGGCGTGCCAGCATGAACATGTGGACGTACAGCGAGGCCATGAGCACCAGCATGCTGAAGAACATGATGATAAGGCAGATAAGGACAGTAGTGCTCTCCGAGTAGACGATGAAGAGGACGCCCGACACGGTGCAGAAGGTCCAGATGCTGGTGATGATGGCGGCGGCCCGGCGCGTGGTCATGATGCTGTGGTAGCGCAGCGCGTAGAAGATGGTCACGTAACGGTCCACGGCGATGGCCAGCAGGCTCCAGATAGACGCCAGCAGGGAACTACAGATCATGGAGTCAAACACGTTGTCCATGCTCTTGATCACGCCGCCACCAATCCCCAGATTTCCGTCGGTGATCATTGCCATAACGATGGTCTCTGTGGCGTTGGAGACGCTGACCAGCATGTCGGCCATGGCCAGGGAACAGATGAAGAAGTACATGGGAGAGTGCAGATTCTTGTTCTTAATGATGGCGGCGATGACCAGGATGTTCTCCAGCAGGCTGACGATGCCCAGCGTGAGGAAGACCTCGGTGGAGATGAGCAGCTGCTCGTAACACCCAGACGAACCATGGTGTCTCTCCGCCCCGGCCTGATGCCTCTGATGGCTAAGAGGCGGAGCTCCAGAGCTGTGGTTCCATAGGTGAAATGATCCATGGTGATGCTGGTGCGTGGCATTCATTGTTTTGTCGGATCTCTTCAGTCAGTACTCTTTAGTTTACTTCTTTCTTCATTATTCCCTTAATCCGTCTAGAGGGTTTCTGTGCCTAATGAGGAGCTGCTTACTTCAAGCTCCAGCTTTGAATGCCATGCAGACACTGGGCAGTGAAGTAAAGTCTGAAACACTGGGAGGTAGTCCGATACGTGACCACAGGCGCCCGTCTGACTCTACTTCTGGCATTGACTCTACAGGCAGGAAAGCCTTATCATCCTCTGGTCTCACGCTGCCATCTATTTACCACAGCTTCAGCCAGAGAGGTCTGAGAAAGAGAGCGCGGAGAGAACAGGGAAAGAGAGAGAGAGAGAGAGAGAGAGGTGGACGCGAGAGGGGAGAGAAGGAGATTGGGAGAGAGAGACAGGGAGGGAGGCAGAAATTGTGAAAAATAGATGGAGGTTGAATGGGGGTGTGTGTCTGTGAGTGAGTCCCGAGAGTTTGAGTCACTAACTGAAAGAAAAGGTATTAAAGCACAGCTAGCCAGCCAGAGCTTCACTTAACAGAATCATTCTCACTTTTCCTATAGACACCCCTCAGCACTCTCATCCCTGACTCCTCCCCATCTCTCAGCCAATGGGGGAGTGCTTACAAGGGTGGGAATCACATCTGGAGAGTGTTCTTGGTCTGAGAGAGGTATGAATAGCCCTGCTGCACCTCACTTCAGCACATACAGGTTGTCCTTGGGGCATGTGTCAATTTAATCAAATTGATGGTTTTGTTAATGTCAGAAATGTGAGTCTTGATCGAGGTCTTTTGAAAAGCATTCATAGGGGTGATTTACGTAAGTGTATCAATAACATTTAGGAACTGTATCCTACCTACCACTATGTTTCAAGCAGTCAGATCTACTGGACATGCTCTGTAGTCTTGTCATTCATCCCCAGACAACCTCCCCGTTTGTCCTAAAATTAATCACACCCGGGTCGTCCAACGAAAAGAGTTCCTTTTGCATCCCTTTGATATTTTAAGTAGAAATTGTGCACCAATTTAACATTTTAAAACTCTGCTATATTAAATGAAGTGCCCTTTAATATAGACCACATGGAGAGAAGGCTTGCTGAAGTGTCAATATACTTCAACCCTGTGTCACTTCTATGTAGATTTCAATCCACTTAATCTGAAAATTCATTGTAAAGCACTAGTTATTTTGTTGCTTTGAGAAAGCCATTTCTGAAGAGTATTACTTATTTAATGTGATTAGTGATTCATTTACGTACTGTATGTCCCTCATTTTAATGTGAACACTGTTACGTGAACTGAACTCTCATTTTAATCTGGTGAAGCGATTCCTTTTTAAATATTTATTTCAATAGAAACATTGACAATTTAAATCAGTGTAAAAGCAGATATGCTGGTTCTACTCTTTTTGGCCATTTTCCGGTGTTTTGTCATGGAAAACTGAGCTGGTCAAGCACAACACATCAATCCTGTTACCCATAGATAGACAGGCTAGAAATGTTTTAGCAATTCAATTTTTTGCATTCAATTGCCACTCCCTGTTGCACACAACAAGCTTCCCTTCCCCCAGTCATGAGAGGATTTATGGCTGATTTATGATTAAATCGTCAACCCTGTTACTTCATTTGGCACTTAATAGGCACTTACTACAGGAATGTTTTTATTTAACTTTTTAGGGATAGGGGGCAGCATTTTCACTTTGGATGAATAGCGTGCCCAGAGTGAACTGCCTCCTACTCTGTCCCAGATGCTAATATATGCATAGTATTACTATTGGATATAAAACACTCTGAAGTTTCTAAAACTGTTTGAATGATGTCTGTGAGTTTAACAGAACTCATATGGCAGGCAAAAACCTGAGAAAAAATCCAAACAGGAAGCGGGTCGATTTTCAACTCAGCGCCTATTGAAATCCCAGTAAGATATGGATCTGTTTGCACTTCCTACGCCTTCCACTAGATGTCAACAGTCTGTAGAACGTTGAATGAATCCTCCACTGTGATGTGGGGCCGGATGGGAGGTGTTTGAGTCAGTGGTCTGGCAGAGTGCCAATTCCTGGTCACGCACATTCCACATGATATCGTCTTGCGTTCCATTACTTCTGTAGACACAAAGGAATTCTCCGGTTGGAACGTTATTGAATATATATGATAACAACATCCTGAAGATTGATTCTCTACTTAGTTTGACAAGTTTATTCGACCTGTAATATAACTTTGAAGTTTTCGTCCGACGTTTGCCTGGACCTGCGCGAGCGTTTGGACATGTGTACTAAACATGCTAGCAAAAGTAGCTACTTGGACATAAGTAATGGACATTATCGAACAAAACAACAATTTATTGTGGAACTAGGATTCCTGGGAGTGCATTCTGATGAAGATCAAAGGTAAGGGAATATTTATGATGTAATTTCGTATTTCTGTTGACTGCAACATTGCGGAGAAATGTTGTTTATATCTGAGCGCCATCTCAGATTATTGCATGGTTTGCTTTTTCCGTAAAGTTTTTGAAATCTGACACAGCGGTTGCATTAAGAACAAGTGTATCTTTAATTCTATGTAAAACATGTATCTTTCATCAAAGTTTATGATGAGTATTTCTGTTATTTGATGTGGCTCTATGCAATTTCTCCGGATATTTTGGAGGCATTTCTGAACATGGCGCCAATGTAAACTGAGATTTTTGGATATAAATATGCACATTACCAAACAAAACATACATGTATTGTGTAACATGATGTCCTATGAGTGTCATCTGATGAAGATCATCAAAGGTTAGTGATTCATTTTATCTCTATTTCTGCTTTTTGTGACTCCTATCTTTGGCTGGGAAAATGGCTGTGTGTTTTTTGGACTTGGCAGTGATCTAACATAATCATATGTTGTGTTTTCGCTGTAAAATTATTATTTTTTATTTTTTTATTTTTTTTAATTGGACACGATGGGTAGATTAGCAAGATGTTTATCTTTCATTTGCTGTATTGGACTTGTTAATGTGTGAAAGTTACATACTTCTAAAAAATATTTTTGAATTTCCCGCGCTGCCTTTTCAGCGGAATGTTGTTAGGGGTTCCGTTAGCGGAATGCATGTCCTAGAAAGGTTAACCTCGAGATGGGAAGACGTGTTTTTTTATGTTGATAATGAAGAACATGTGCTCTTTATGACAGAATGTTAAAATTTGGTATTTCATCCTCAAGTGGATAGTCTTTTTTTTTTTTTTTTTTTTTTTACCAAGTTACACTTCTCAAAAGGCACCGAATTGGTGGAACTGTCGAGGCCTCCCATGGCTTTAGGCTAGCTTCCTGGCCTATCGATCACACCTCTAGGTGTTTGAAAAACACACATGCATGCACAAATACATACACCAGCTTAGGACAGGACATATGTTTTAGGACAGGCAGATGTTTTTGTTTAGGTGAGCAGTTTGTTCTCACGTCTTATATCAGTCTGAATCAATAAGAGATATCGTTGGAAGTTACTGTATGCACCAAGCACAAGCAGACAAACATCAAATGAAAATAAAATCACATGTTATTTGTCACGTACACAGTTTTACAGCATATATGAAAAGTGCAGTGAAATGCTTGTGTGCTAGCTGAGATTCCTTTAAATATAATTTGCTGATCTTCTTACAAATCAAACAAATATTGTCGTCAAAAGCATACTATCATTATTCGATTTCTACACCACTCTGGAGTACACTATCCATATAGATCCACTGTTATGGCTGTGTTTACACAGGCAGACCAATTCTTCACATTGCAATCTTTCATCCTCACTCAACAAAAGGAGGTGGTAGGGTTTGGTGCTGATCAGATATAGTATGTCATGCTTGAACTTATCCAGGAAGCTTATTAACACCACATTTTCTTTCAAACCTTCATTCAGTGTTTTGCTGACAGCTTTGTAACAACTTTCGATCACACTCGCGGTACTCTGACATCACCTCAAAGGATCCTGACAGCATGGTCATAGAAAAAAATAGTCACATTTAATGTGGCCTTAACATTGCTAGGCACAAAATTATAATTATTAACCACAAATCAGATGTACTGTGTCTTGGTCCTAAAATACTTCAAGAATCGATGTGAGTTTGTGAGAACATGTTGCAAACAGTCTTATGTCAATTGTTGTAGGGTCACGTTGGTTTTCAGTATTACCTAACTGGAACAGGATGTACTAGGCGTCGTACTAGGCGTCGTCCACCTTAAGTGGGTTTTAAATAGAGAGGATGGCTTCAGGTACACCCAGAATCACTTGGTGACAAATTTACGTATTTTGTCAAATGTATGTATTTTTCAGGGATAGCTTGGGTTAAAGCAAAAAACTGAATTTCTGACTCAGGCCATTAGCACGAAAAACCTCATTCTGGGAAATTGCCATGGCTGCATTGCAGTTTGGGCAGTTGACATCTTTGCAGAAATCTGCTAAACAAGCAACAGGTTGATCATTTCAGAGGTTTCCTATAATCCATCAGCAACAACAATTCATTCATGTACAGTAAATAGAAATATCCCTCTCTTTACAATCCTTGTTTTTTCTCTGTTATTTTTGTCATTCATGCTTTGTCTCTGCTTTGTTTTGATTTAGGTGGAGTTGGTTTCTGTGTCCTGGGACCAGCTGGTGAAAGAAATGGGCTGTCCTTTCTCTTTTGTGTGGTCATGAACAAGGCAAAATTAGAAGTTGTACACGGCTGCAGCAGCTATGGTAATATATGGATATGACTAAATAAATGAAGGTGGTGAAAGAATAGCTTTTTCAAAGGGTTTATTGGTCTAACCTTTATTATTACCTGGAGGCCGCTTGAGGTTATCAATCTCTTTTTTCAAGAGAGACCTGATGAAACATAATTTTATGGGGAATAAAACACCAAATCTTCAAGTGATTTTTTTGTGTGTGTCTTGTATGAGGATAACGCCTGTTACGAACCCCTTTGGCCCTGCAGTCTAGGGGGGATGGAAACGAGACCCGTAACATATCTCATGCAAATCATAAGTGAAAAGGAACAATGAGAACTAAAAACAGACAACCTAAATCTACCGTCAAACACTTAAGGTTTATTGTTCAAACACACGGTAATGGGGGGGGGGGCTGAGCTGGACCCAAGGAAAGAACTAATTTATTTTTCATTTTTAACTAAGCTAGTCTAGCCTGCTTCATGAACAGCTAGCTAACTAACCAATAAAATACAGTGGGTGGTCCGCCCAGTTCTAACTAGGGTACTTAGACAAAGTTCTCCTACGGGTAATGTATGCCCATGTGCGACTTGGTATGCCCATGGGCGATCCCCTTTTCCCAACAACAAATAGTCATACACCACAACAATACATACTCAGATAATAACAGACAAATGTGACATGTAGGCGCAAAAACAAAAGAGAGATAGCTCCAGAGACAACTGATTTGGTTTCTTTTAAACCAAGGGAACGGGGATGTGATTGGGTAAGGGAAAAGGAGCAGGTGTGTCTTCAGATTGGCGACTGATGACTGCCACCTGTGACTAGGGCAGAAGGAGAGAAAACAAATACACAGGATCCCTGTATCCGTAACACTCCCCCCCTTAAAAAAGAGTAACCCTATAAGGATTGCGACCAAAGTATTTGTAACGAATACCAACAAGTTCAATGAGCCAAGGCAACCTAACGAGACATACAAAAATCATACATTTTTAAACACGAGACAAAGCATCTGCCAATACATTATCAGAACCCTTTTTGTGGCTGATCTCCAAATTATAATTCTGCACAATAAGCGCCCAACGTATAAGGCGCTGGTTTTGGTTGTACATACGGTGGAGAAACACTAAGGGGTTATGGTCAGTATATACTATCACTGGTAGGGCACTGGAACCAATATATACTTCAAAGTATTGCAGAGCTAACAACAAAGCTAGAGATTCTTGTTCAATGGCTGCATAGTTAGCCTGACATTTGTTAAACTTTCGAGAAAAATAACAAACAGGATGATCCACTCCACTCTTGTCCTGCTGCTGTAGAACAGCACCAGGACCTCTGGCACTAGCATCTACCTCAAGTTTAAACGGTCATTCAAAATCCGGAGCAGCAAGTACAGGGGTATTACATAAGAGTGCTTTAGCAGTATCAAAAGCTACCTGACAATCAGGGGACCACTCAAACGATCTAGCCGGACTGAGCAAAGTTGGACTGAGTAGTTGCTCCATTGACTGCTCATCCATTGACCGCAGATACATTTTTACAGAAACTACGGTAGTAGCCAACCATCCCTAAAAAGTGGCATAGCTCTCATCTGGTGGTAGGTGCGGGGAATGCAGTTATAGCCAAGACCTTGGCATCAACAGGGCGCACCTGTCCATTGCCGACCTCTTTGCCGAGATAGGTAACAGTGGCCTTCCCAAACTCGCACTTTGCCAAGTTCAGGGTTAGAGAAGCAGCTGCCAAACATTCACACACCACCCCTAGAGAGTTAACATGATCTGACCACTCATACGAATAAATCACTAGATCATCAAGGTATGCACGACAATTTGGAACGCCAGCTAATACAGAGTTAACCAGTCGTTGGAAAGTGGCTGGTGCATTTCGCATCCCAAAAGCCATGACAGAGTATTGTAGGAAGTTGTCTGGGGTCACAAAGGCAGAAATATCAGAAGCTCGTGAGGTTAACGGAACCTGCCAGTAACCTTTTAAGAGGTCTAACTTAGTTACATAAGTAGCAGCAAACAGTGTCGATACAGTCGTCCAGTCTGGGTAACAGGAATGAATCTGGCATTGTGACAGAATTTACCTTTCGATAATCCGTACATAACCTGGACGAACCATCAGGTTTAGGAACCAGAATGCAAGGAGAACTCCAAGGGCTTGAACTTGGCGTAGCCAGGTCATTCTTCAACAAATATCTCACCTCATCCCTCATTATCTTCCTCTTAGAAGCGTTGACACGATATGGGTGTTGCTTGATAGGGGCAGCATTTCCAACATTAATGTCATGTTCCAACACGTTTGTGCGAGTAGGAACGTCATTAAAGAGACATGGAAAACTGTGTAGTAGCCTCACAATATCGTCGGCCTGTCCGTCCGTTAAATGAACCAGACCTGACTGGAGAGGCAGCAGCATTTCTGAGTTGGGCAATCTAACGCACTGCTCCTGAGTATTGCGCAACTCTAATCCATCTCCATCAACATCATTAATATGACAGCCCACTATCATAGCAGTAGAAGCAGAGGAGACAGTAGTACCTGCCGCTGTTTTTGAACTATCTAACTGGGTGATGGGTCGGGTGTGGTATGCTTTCAACATGTTAATGTGGCACACACAAGATTGGCGTTTTCTATCAGGAGTTTGAAGCACATAATCAGTTTCACTTAATTTCTTTTCAATTAAATAAGGACCATAGAAACGAGCTGACAGTGAAGATCCTGGAACAGGCAATAACACCAGTACTTGGTCACCCGGCTGTAGTGGACGAGAAACAGCCTGTTTATCATAGTTTCTTTTCATACCCCTCTGTGAGGAAGACAGAGCTTCCTTTGCGGGAGTACAGGCTTGGTGTAGGCGCTCACGAAAGCGACTAACGTAGTCCAACACATTCTCATCTCCCGCACACAACTCTTGGGACAAACACTGTTCTTTAAGGACTTTCATTGGTCCTCTCACTGTGTGACCAAACACTAGTTCAGCCGGGCTGAACCCTTGGGACTCCTGTACAGTTTCACAAGCAGCAAACAAAACTAGAGGAACTCCCTCATCCCAATCTTTCTCAGATTCCAAACAATATTTACGTAGCATCATTGCCAATGTTCAAGCGCACCCTGAGACTCTGGGTGATATGCGCTTGCCACACGGTGCGTAATTGACAAGGATTTTAACACCTGCTTGAAGAGCTTTGATAGGAAATTGGTACCCTGACCAGTGTGTACCACCTTAGGTAACCAGAATGTCGTGAAGAATTTAATTAAGGCTTTACTCACCACCGGAGCTGTAATCCATCGCAGAGGAATGGCCTCAGGGTATCTTGTTGCCATACACATCAACCGTTAACAGAAACTGGTTACCCGATTTTGTCTTCGGTAATGGTCCAACACAATCAACCACCACATGTTCGAATGGTTCACCTATGACTGGTATTGGACAAAGAGGAGCGGGAGGAATAACCTGATTTGGTTTTCCTGTTATCTGACATGTGTGGCATGTCCGACAGAACTGAGCCACATCTTGTTTTAAACCTGGCCAAAAGAAATGTCGAAGGACCCGATCGTAAATCTTGGTGATTCCTAAATGACCGGACCACTGGTGATCATGAGCAAAGGATAACACATTTTGTCGAAAGGCTGTAGGAATCACTATTTGGTAAACAGCATTCCAATCTCCGCCCGCGTCAACATGGGATGTCCATTTACGCATGAGGAGATTACCATCAATGAAGTAAGCCACTTTCTTCTTCTTTACCTCTTCCCATGAGACAACCCTAGAAAAACATTTAGCAAGCCTGTTGTCAACCTTTTGGTTAGCAATCAGCTGCTCACGAGTGACTGGTAACTGTATTGCATCAGCAATAAGTTTAAAATCCTTCGATTCTTCCCTGGGCTGTTTGTCAGAGAGGATCAGCTTCCCAGAGGTAGCACACAACCCATCCTCTTGATCAAACTCTGAACAGAACAGTGTTCGACAAATCTATCACGTCACCCACTTGTCGTGCCTGAGCACGAGTGACAGCACAAGCGGGGAACACGTGGATAATTCTGTGCCAGCTCATTAGAGAGTGTGGTCACTTTTAGCCAATACTTCCAATATGGGTACTACCTTTCCTCCGGCAATATCGTTACCCATTATAAAGGTCACACCTTTTACTGGCAACATAGGACGTACCCCCACTCTGAATATTCCACTGATTAACTCAGTGTACATTCACAAAGTGCAATGGCACTGGGACAAAACCCATTTCAATACCCTGAACTAACACACTGGAATCACAGTAGGTATTGTCGGATAAGGGCAACACATCAGACAATATATACGACTGCGCCGCACCAGTATCTCTAAGGATTTTAACCGGACGCTGAGACGCTTCTTCATTGTTAGGGAAACAAATTCCTCGAAAATGAACAACAAATTCCTCGAAAATGAACGGTTCATAACTGCGGTCGGGGACTGGGACTTTCAAACTACATTTACCCTGAGGCACCTGTTTCGTTTCAGACCTCCCAACCGTACGAATTAGCCCTACACCTGTTGGCGGCTTGGCACGAAGAGGCATCCCTTGTTTACGTTTTAGCAGGAAGCAATCATTAATCATATGTCCCATCTTATGACAATAGAAACAGGGACGCTAATTTTTCTGGCGTGCTTGATGTACAGCTGACCGAGTAGGGCTACAAGTAGGTAATTCAGTGGCTCTACTCTCAGTATGAACCGAAAACCCGCTCTTGTGCATCAACACAAACTCGTCTGCCAACACAGACGCTTCTGACAGGGAGGATACTTTGTTCGTTTAGGCAAATTACAATGCGTTCGGGAAAGCAATTTTTAAACTCTTCCAACAGATTAACTCCCGGAGAGAGTTGAAATCAGTTACCTTGCTAGCAGCATGCCATTTATCAAACATATTTCCCTTGTCTCTAGCAAATTCCACATAAGTCTTACTAGAAGACTTTCTATGAGACCTAAATCTCTGTCGGTATGCCTCAGGCACAAGCTCATAGGCGCGAAGAACAGTAGCTTTGACCACTTCGTAATTCAAACTGTCTTCAAGAGGTAGCGCTGACAAAACCTTTTGGGCTTTACCAGTTAATTTACACTGAAGTAATAGGCACCATACCTCTTCAGGCCATTTCAATGCTATGGCTATACGTTCAAAAACACAAAAATAGGAGTCAACCTCTGACTCTCTGAACAAAAGGTACTAAGGCAATCTGCCTACTAATGTCAAAAGTGTTGGAAGACACAGCTGGTGAGGACGGCTCACTAACAGGCACAGCAGGAATGGAGGCTAGCCTCGCTGTCTCTGCCTCCAGTTCCATCTGGCGCATTTTTAACTCCAACTGCCGCTGTTCTCTTTCTTTTTCTCCATGAGGGTGGTATGAGGGCCCGACGTCCACAGGTGGGGGTTGTGCTTACAGCCCAACACCGTGCAGGACGTTTGGCATTTGCCAGAGAACACCAAGATTGGCAAATTTGCCACTGGCGCCCTGTGCTCTTCACAGATGAAAGCAGGTTCACACTGAGCACGTGACAGACGTGACAGAGTCTGGAGACGCCGTGGAGAACGTTCTGCTGCCTGCAACATCCTCCAGCATGACCGGTTTGGCAGTGGGTCAGTCATGGTGTGGGGTGGCATTTCTTTGGGGGGCCGCACAGCCCTCCATGTGCTCGCTAGAGGTAGCCTGACTGCCATTAGGTACCGAGATGAGATCCTCAGACCCCTTGTGAGACCATATGATGGTGCTGTTGGCCCTGGGTTCCTCCTAATGCAAGACAATGCTAGACCTCATGTGGCTGGAGTGTGTCAGCAGTTCCTGCAAGAGGAAGGCATTGATGCTATGGACTGGCCCGCCCGTTCCCCAGACCTGAATCCAATTGAGCACATCTGGGACATCATGTCTCGCTCCATCCACCAACGCCACGTTGCACCACAGACTGTCCAGGAGTTGGCGGATGCTTTAGTCCAGGTCTGGGAGGAGATGACTCAGGAGACCATCCGCCACCTCATCAGGAGCATGCCCAGGCGTTGTAGGGAGGTCATACAGGCACGTGGAGGCCACACACACTACTGAGCCTCATTTTGACTTGTTTTAAGGACATTACATCAAAGTTGGATCAGTCTGTAGTGTGGTTTTCCACTTTAATTTTGAGTGTGACTCCAAATCCAGACCTCCATGGGTTGATAAATTTGATTTCCATTGATCATTTTTGTGTGATTTTGTTGTCAGCACATTCAACTATGTAAAGAAAAAAGTATTTAATAAGAATATTTCATTCATTCAGATCTAGGATGTGTTATTTTAGTGTTCCCTTTATTTTTTGAGCAGTGTATATTGTGTTAATCACTCTAAAATGAATAAGAACTTTAATCATCTTAAATATTCTCCATTACAGTCCCCCGTTTTGGTCATTCGACATGTCCATCAAAAGTGACATGTCAATGGCCAATCAATATCTCAATGCATTTTCAAGTTGAAGATTACTACAAATTTCACAGTGTGTAGACCCCGACAATCAACCTGCCGTTCCAAAAATAATTCTTCAGATATGCTACAGTTCAGAACTCACAAACGTACAGTAGAAGCCATTGATGATGTCCTGATATTGATGATGTCCAGGAGATTGTATTTCCCAACCAGACAAGCTTTAGCCTGAGCTGTCACCACCATCAACTGCTGTACATTCAGCCTCATCAGATTGTCCCAAGCACCAACATCATGAGAGAAGTGTAGTTAAGATCCGTCCATGCCTGCTCCACATCTATCAAAGATCCACCACCATATTGTACAGTAGGTACGGGGTTATTTTCTGCTAATGTCAGGTTTTGGCCAGGACTGTTTGGTTTTGTTCACTAGATGTCCCCCTTGCACCTTTTTTGTACCTTTTGTTTTTCTTGCCCTAATTATTGTTTGCACCTGTAAGTCATTCCCTTGTTAGTATTTAAACCCTGTGTGTTCCTTAGTTCCTTGCTCAGTGTTTGTATGTTAGCACCCAGCCCCAGCCTTTGTGAACATTTTTCTCTTGTTGGATTTTCCAGAGGTTCTCTGGTTTTGTTCTCGTGTATTTTTGGATTGGTCTTTTGAGGTTTGTTTTTTCCCTTGCTGTTTTTACCACTTTGTGGATTTTCTTTTGTATTTTGGAAGATATCTATTTTTTATTAAACCACCATCTCTAGTACTGCTGTGTCTGCCTCATCTTCTGGGTTCTGCCAATTATTAGTGACTGTTTCTCGCACCGGGTCCTGACAGCTAATGCATCCTTTTAACCCTTTTGCATCCCGTGTAGCTCAGTTGGTAGAGCATGGTGCTTGCAACGCCAGGGTTGTGGGTTCGATTCCCATGGGGGACCAGGATAAGAAAAAGTATGAAAATGTATGCACTCACTACTGTATGCTGTTCTGAATAAGAGCGTCTGCTAAATGACTAAAATGTAATTATTTAGATGCCAAACTCACCATCGGTATGTATGGCCAAAAGCTCTATGTTCATGTCATCTGACCAGGACTGGCTCCAGGCAAGTGACATAAGCAGCCCCCAATACATATTCACAAATTGAGGGTGGGAACGATGTGGTGATTTCCATGTGGAGTGGAGAAATAACAACAAGTAGAGCACTGTCAGTGTAGCTAGATAGCATGCTAACCTTATCTAGCTAGCTAATGTTATCTGTTGCTGTACACTGTATTCAAAATATTAGCCAGAGATCTGGGCTATGGCTTGTTCTGGAGCTGGATTTGTCATAAGCATTGAGGGAAAACTTTGCCACAGATGGATAGGGGAAACCAGTATCTTTGACTTTGCCATCTATTGTTATCGTCAAAGTTTTGTCATGTTCCATAAATTGCAGGCACAAATCCACAATAGAAATAGAAAGAATAAGCTCCTATAATATGGATAGCCTAACTATTGAACGGTTTTCTACATTGTAATGGACATAATGCAACCTTTAGTAGGCTGTTGGCAGGCTATTTTGGCTGAGCTACAGCAATGCCAAATCAGCCCATACCAGTGTTGGGGAAGCTACTCTGAAAATATAGTTTACCAAGCTACCGATTACTTCACACTGGAAGAAGTTATACTACACTAAAGCTAAAGTTAGAAAAGTAGTTCAGTATTTCACTAGTTCACTACATCCAAACTACTAGATAATTACAATATCTAAATCTCAAGTGTCATCGACTACAACTTGCGAGAACAGATCATTCCAGAATCAGATGTTACCAGAATATGTTACTTTGGCTATTAAACACAAAAAGTGAGACTTAGGCACACAAAAAGTGTTTCAAGTGAGAATTAGGCAGGTATGATGCAGAAAAATAATGTCAATTCTTGCCTACTTCAACATATTTTATTTTATTTGTGAGAAGAAAAAAATGTGTGAGTAGTTCCAGTTCACTAGCTGTGCCGTAGCCTCGTCACGGGAAGCCTGAGGAAATTCAATGGCAGAAATCAGCTAGAGGGGTCAGAACCTGGTGTAAATCAGTGGCGCCTCACAAAACGTTAAACCAATCAAATGCATTGCCTGTGCGGAGTTCCAAATGTGCTCACCAGGTTGGTGCTGCAGGAGCAACAGTGAGGACTAAACATGTCAACAAAACAAGCACTGGTAACAAAACATTTGTAGAACGTTTGCAGCACGCTGGTTTTCACAGCATTTCCCTGTTATTTCGAGATGAGCAGCTAAAGCTGCAGCAAGAGGGGAGAAATGGTACACAATGCTGGCACTTCTCAATTTTAAAAATGTTGACGTTTCTGAAGTGATACTGTATTTGGCTGTAAAGGCTAGCATGAGGGACAAATAGCTAACCACAATGAGGTTTGTTTTGAGAAGTTAGCTAATCTTGTAATATACCTAGGTATAGCTAACTAACTAGCTACCAGCTAGTTCAATTTCTCATGATTATGAAGCCAACAACATCTTTCTAAAAAAAGCATATTATTGACCTTAAAGGTTAGCTGTGTTAGCCCAGTCGCTAGCTTATCCAGGGTCAGTGATGCATAGAGCAACCATGTACTGTCTATAGGAACTGCAATAATTTTGCTAGCAAAGATACATTTAATTAAATAAAATGAACCTCATAAAATGTTACCTGTAAAGCTTATCTCCTGTAGCCTATTTGCCATTTCCTTATTTTCATACTGTACCTAAATTAAAAGGCATATACAAAATCTGGTATAATTGAGAACATATAGCTCAACATGTAAACAATGTGTGAGTTTAGCTATTTGCTCCACTGATGCCTGATCTACTGGGTGAGCAGACTTCCATTCCAGCCCAGCAATAGCACACTTAATTATCAACTCAATAGATTTGATAAGTTGAATCAGGTGTGTTACAGCTGAGCTGAAACAGAACCCTGCACACCCAGCAGGGTTGACCTGCTCCAATTTTAATTGGTTTATACATTGTGTTTGATGTTTAACAGTATTTTAGTATACTACATTTGCTAAGATAGGTAGGCCTACAGAGTATAACCCATTTTTGTATTTATTTAACTAGGCAAGTCAGTTAAGAACACATTCTTATTTACAATGACAGCCTAGGAACAGTGGGTTAACTGCCTTGTTCAGGGGCAGAACAACAGATTTTTACCTTGTCAGCCCGGGGATTCGATGTAGCAACCTTTCAGTTACTGGCCCAATGCTCTAACCACTAGGCTACCTGCCGGCATATAGGACATACCCCTAGTCTCTTAGATATTCATTGGGACCTCTCTCTTCATCTGCAAACAGGCTTTCTCAGCTTTCCATATCTGAGAACAGAAAACAGGCTTAATTTTACTCAAGTTAGACAGCACTGAATAGTATGTTCCTATTTTCTCTCAGTCTTCAAAGTTTCCCCCTCTAGGTACTGGAACTGGAGAATCTTTTCATAATGTCCTCCCAGAAAATGACCTGCCCTATCCAGTAGCCTACATTCTCCCTTTACCGACAGCTGAAGCTGCAATTTCACCATGTTCCATGGCTGTTATCTACAAATGCATTTGGAGACTGTGTTTTTAATTTAGAATGATTACATCAATATAGCTAGCTAATAGGAAGATAGCTAGCTGATAACATAGCTGATGAACTTTAATTAACTTACCTAAACACAGTGTACAGTTAGCTGGCTAGCTATCCAGCAGCTCACTTGAGTTAACCTACAAAGTGGCCTACTGTACACAAACTAAATAATGGGCAATATTCAAGATATTTCGGTGATAGCAAAGCGCAGCCATCAGCCTTGTGGGCAGTACGAATGGAGTCAGAGCGGTTTGCCGTAGATTTTTCGTCTAAATAAGGATGCATAAACAGAAAATAACCCCATAAAATATGGTGAGGGATCTTTAGTGTTTTGGGGCTATTTTGCTTCCACTGGTCCTGGAGCCTTTGTTAAGGTCAACGGCATCATGAACGTTACCCAGTACCAGGACATTTTTAATCAAAAACCTGGTTGCCTCTGCCAGGAGGTTGAAACTTGACTCCAAATGGATCTTCCAGCAAGACAATAACCCCAAGCACACATCAAATTCTCCAGACATCAACCCCATTCAAAACCTGTGGTTTTGGGCAGTCCATAAGCACAGACGTAGGATATCGAGGATCTCAAAATGGTCTAAGATCCCTCCCAATGTGTTCCCCAATCTCATAAAACATTTTAGAAAAAGTCTCAGTGTCTGTATCCTAGAGGGTGCTGGAGTATTGATAACAGGGGATGCAAAAAGCTTTTTAAACAGAATGTCAGCTGTGTTGATACACACTGTATTAACACAGCTGCCTTCTCAGCTTTATCTTTCTTATTTTTTGACCAAAGCCATTCGCTCACCTGGCTGTTCACATCCCATCCTCGTCACCAAGCTTAAAAAGGAATTTTCAGGTGAACAAAAGAGAAATGCAGTTACGGATATAGTCAATCATAAATCAATCTGGTTTAATACAAGTTTGCAAACAGGGAGCACAGTATCCTGCACAGGAGCAGAGAATAATGTTTAACTTGGCCTTCACCCTTATATCCAAATTACACCAGGAAGTCAAAACAACTTTGTCAGCTGCTAAAGAATCAGTCTTTCACAAATTACAACAGTGTCCTTGGTCCTTGGATCTCCAGTCTGGTGTCAATCCCTATCAATAGATATCGAGTCTAGTATAAATAAACACAACCAGAACCCTGGAAATCATGTGTATTAAAGATAGGGAAAAAACATACAGTGTTAAACCCTCTAAAATGAATAACAACTTTATTAATCTTAAATATTAATTGCACCCTGTCCAAAAAATGATTCAAGCCTGTGCTCGTCATATTATAATAGATAACGCCATAATGTCATATTTGCAAATAACACCCTTCTCAGATGAGAATCTAGAAATATTACCAACATTTCAAGAGTAAGAAATGCATTACTATGAGTAAAACCATGTGTATCAAGAAAGAAATTGAGCTAGACATTTAAACGTGCTCTCACAAACAATAATCATTATTTTAATGTCATTAAATCCAGTTGCCAGTTTTAATATATTATTCCAATCATGTCTTCAGATCAAAGGAAACATTCACAACAGTCTCTTTTTGATCCTTCAGAGTACTGTATGCAGGTTGAGTAGCACACACACACATATTTTGAGCCAAATAATTACACACAAAAGGACAAAAAAGACAGAAGAGATCATAATGAATTGATGTGGTAGCTAGTGATTGTCAGAAACATTTTGGGGAGGCTCTCATTCTCAAAGGGTTTTGTAATAGCATCGTTTCATTCAGGTTGAATAGCCTTGTGTCATAATGCGCCCACCACCACACCTAGTTCCCCCAGGGGGTTATATATTCCACAAAACCATTCCAGGTGCATCTCATGGAGGGGCAGCAGTGGAACAGTGAGATACTGGACAAACTTCACTCCCAGAACTCAATCATATGTGGACACATTATGGATTATTTGCAGCTGCCAGGTCAGAGTCAAATGAGCATATCAATTATTTAGAAGTATCTCTATGGTATATCAATGGGGTTATGTCAGTTATACCATGATGTGATTTTTTGTGTGTTTTGAAACATTCGCTCAGGTAAAGCAGTAAACCTTGAGATAAGGCTTTAGGCAATTTCTTTACACGTTTCTTACGATATCTATGAATAAGAAATCGTATTTGTGTTAGCATATCAATCTATTTGAACAATATTTTGTACTCACATGGTACACATGGTATGTAAATAACATATGCAACATGTGATCTTGTTGGGAACTCTATATTTGCTTGATATTGTTGAGTGGAGACAAAGAACAAGTCAAACTACTTTTTAGTTTTAATAATGTGTTGCAATTACTTTTGTTAAGTTTGTATCTATTAACTGCATACACACAATCGTCCCTCCAGGCCAGACTCACAATCTTTTGACAGTCTGTTCATTTCTCTGACCTGGCCCTGGCCATTTTGATCCTTCAAACGGGCAGACTGGGTTACACACAAAACTTTGCTCCTGATTACATGGCCTGAGTTTACTGTTGCTTACATGGTTTCAATCAATGAATATACGGGTGACATTCTATTCTTATTAGAATTACCATAAATTACTAAGATGCTTCTTCCCACCCTGCCCTCACACCCCACCTGACTAGTACGCTTTCCTTCGATCTTCAGTCTCTACTTTACAGGCAAAATTCAAAGAATTCTTCATGACAATATACAGTAGATATGTTAATATTGGTGTCGGATCATCATGTACTCTCCGTTTATTTGTTCCAGAAAGCACCACAGAAAAATCTACACCTGGTGGGCAGATTTTGGCAGAGAGTAAACAGAGAAGCTCCTCTGACAATATCAACTCTCCACCAACAAGTGACAACACCTGCATACCCAAGGACTTCAGCTGCATATACAACAAAGGTAAAGCCAACAAAAGCTGCATTATGAGGCTGATGAAAGCTACTGCTGGTAGCCTTTTCATCAGTTAAACTGCACTCAAGGTCTTCGTACCAAATGGGACCTTTTTCCCTATAGAGTGCCATACTTTTGACTAGGGCCCATAGGGTCAAAGGTAGAGCAGTGTGGGGACTAGGATGCCATTTGGGACACATGTCAATAAAATGTATTTATTAAACCTTTTTTACATCAGCCGATGTTACAAAGTGCTATACAGAAACCCAGCCTAAAATCCCAAACAGCAAACAATGCAGATGTAGAAGACACATACAAGATCAACATGGTCTGGCTTTCTATCCTGAAGGTGAAACAAATGTACACCTGTTTAGGCGAGGTACTGGCTAGTGGAGTAGAAGACTTGAAAAAAAAAAAGGACAGAATGTCCCTTCCACTGAAAAACATCCCCACAGCATGATGCTGCCATCACCATGCTTCGCCGTAGGTGCCAGGTTTCCTCCAGATGTGGAGCTTGGCATTCAGGCCAAAGAGTTCAGTCTTGGTTTTATCAGACCAGAGAATCTTGTTTATAAAGGAACCTTAGCCTTTTGGCAAACTCCAAGTGGGCCATGTGCCTTTTACTGAGGAGTGGCTTCCGTCTGGCTACTCTACCATCCATAAAGGCCTGATTGGTGGAGTGCTGCAGAGATCGTTGTCCTTCCGGAAGGTTCTACCATCTCCACAGAGGAACTCTGGAGCTATGTCAGAGTGACCATTGGGTTCTTGGTCACCTCCCTGACCAAGGCCCTTCTCCCCCTGATTGCTAATTTTGGCCGGGTGGCCAGCTCTAGGAAGAGTCTTGGTGGTTCCAAACTTCTTCCATTTAAGAATGATGGAGGCCACTGTGTTGTTGGGGACCTTCAATGCTGCAGAAATGTTTTGGTAACCTTCCCCAGATCTGTTTTTTTAACACATTATCATTATGGGGTATTGTGTGTAGATTGATGAGGAATACATTTTTTAATCCCTTTTAGAATAAGGCTGTAACGTAACAACATTTGGAAAAAGGGAAGGGGTCTGAATACTTTCCGAATGCACTGAACAAAAATATAAATACAACATGCAAACAATTTCAAAGATTTTACTGAGTTACAGTTACATTTCTGGGATCTTTTATTTCAGCTAATGGAACATGGGACCAACACTTTACATGTTGCTTTTACATTTTTGTTCAGTGTATATCAGACACATAATTGGGATGTCAATTAAAATACATATTCCAGACAAGATTAAAGAATGGGACATGTAGAATATAGAGGAAAACCTGGTTCAGTCTCCTTTCCAACAGAAACTGGTAGACAGATTCACTTTTCAGCAGGACAATAACATAAAACACAATGCCAAATATACACTGAGTGTACAAAATATTAAGAACATCTGCTCTGTCCTTGACAGACTGACCAGGTGAATCCAGGTTAATGCTATGATCCCTTATTGATGTCTCTTGTTAAATCCACTTCAATCAGTGTAGATGAAGAGGAGGCAGATTAAAGAAGGATTTTTAAGCCTTGAAACAATTGGGACATGGATTGTGTATATGTGCCATTCAGAGGGTGAATGGGCAAGACAAAAGATTTAACTGCCTTTGAACGGAGTATGGTAGTCAGTGTCAGGTGCACTGGTTTGAGTGTATCAAGAACTACAACGCTGCTGGGTTTGCACACTCAACAGTTTCCTGTGTGCATCAAGGATGGTCTACCACCAAAAGGACATCCAGCCAACTTGACACAACTGTGAGAAGCATTGGAGTCAACATGGGCCAGCATCAACACCTTGTAGAGTCCATGCCCTGACAAAATGAGGCTGTTCTGAGGGCTAAAGAGGGTGCAACTCAGTATAAGGAATGTTTTGTACACGTGTATAAGTCAGTGCTTGCATCTGCAGTTTGCATGAATTTGAGTGGTTAATACAATACATGTTGACAGAATGGCTGTGAGACAGGTAGGGCCCTTCCCAGGTAGGGCATTTGCTTCTGGTACCACTGAAGGCCCCAGTGTTCAGTCAGGCAGCTTGAAGAAGATGTGTCACCATCCAGGCTTATGTCACAGCATACAGTGGCCTGATAGCGAGATTAAAATAAATGCATTATGTACCTTTCACCACAAAAGCCATGTTAGCATTCACTGCACATGTTGCTGAACAATTTAACCCTTTTGGTAGTGTAATTGATATATGGAAATTCACATAAAATATTCATAAGCTTTGACTAATACCTGTATTGTCTTGTGGGCCGCTTTAGCATTAGCTAGCCTAACATGAATCATATTACCGGAGAAAATATATTTTTCTTTCAATACATGTGTTCTGGACCTTTTTAAACTACTCCCGGGCCGCTAACTGTTAGGTAACAAACAACCTTGTCCAGTCATGTTACCTAGCTGACTAACAACCTGGTAACTCGGCCACCAGTATGCTTTAAGATGGCACTGGAGAAAAGAAAAGGTGCTCCTGGATGTGCTCTCAGGCCTATAGGATAAATCAATTGAAATCAATGCCTTTTTATGGTGCTCCTAAATACTTTTTGGTGCTCTTAATTATTTAAAGATGAGCACTGACTACCAATTAAAAAAGTTCATTTAGAGCCCTGACCGTGTCCCTTTATGTTTAGATCTACTCCCTGCTCTCAGTGGTGAGGACACAACCAAAAGTTTCTTCCAAGAGCTGGTGAACATTCTCCTCAGCTATGTCTGCAAGTCGTTCAGACGGAGATCCAAAGTCCTGGACTTCCACCACCCTCACCAACTCAGAGAGGGCCTGGAGGGCTTCAGTCTGGAGCTCCCAGACCAGCCCGAGAACCTGGAACAACTCCTGGTTGACTGCAGGGATACCTTGAAGTATGGAGTCAAAACAGGTACCGTAAGAGCTGTCAACTGTTTTGCCAAACGTACTCCATTAGGGGTGTAACGGTTCACCAAGCCCAAGGTTCAGTACATATTGCAGTTTTGGGGTTAGGGTTCAGTTCCGGTACAGCGAGAAAATGAAATGCCAACAGTTAATGTAGTTCCTTTTTGTTTATTTAAGAAAATACAAAGTATTGGTACTCCTGATTCAAGATGATCATGAGTCATAATGCTTTATGACAGCACATGTGAAATGGTTGAAAATACAGATTTCTGTACTTTAACGCAACCCCTGGATATGATGGTTATTATATCAATATTTGAGCATTAAAGCTTTTCTACTGCCATTTCTTGCATAATTCATTTTACAGACACAAAAATATCCCACCTTGTTAAGTGTATTTTGTTTTGTCGACATTTGGAAAGTTTACCAACAAATTAGCTAGCTGTTTACAACAGGCTGGTCATGAAATGCTTTATCCAACATGTACTTTACTCGCATTAAAAGGATGGATGGAAACCTGGTTAATGTCAAGCCATTTTGAGGATACTGGAATTATATTTTGTACAAACTTGCACATGCCTACAGGAGACTTTTGAAGTAGCCAAATCAGATTAAAACATTGTGACTGGTTGTAAGCTATATGTAAGCTATATTTTGTCTCCAAAGTTTATTGAAAACATACATACATTTGCACAATAACCACTTGTTGTCTCTCAAATACATTGTTACAGTTGGTGGTTAACTATCTAGCACATTTTTTGCCATATTAGCATTAATGTGAAATCTGTCAAAACACAAGTTGAAACAAGTTGAAAATGAGCCACTTACAATTCCCCACATGGCAGTTTCTTGTCATTCTTGCTAGCAATCTGGCAACCCAGAATCACAACAACAGAATCACAACAACAGGCTGACTTCTCCCCCATGGAAGCAAACATAGTTTTCGTGACATTATCAGCCAACCCATCTCTATGGCCACATTATTGTAGGACGACTTGGGAGAATAATGATCTGCAACAGATCGCGCATATCAGTATCAGAAGTAAAAATACAGCCAGACTGGCCTGCTACTGTACCTTTCTAGATCTTATACACTGTCGAGAGTAGACCCACAACTGATCCAAACGTAAAGAAATGTCACGTTCTGACCCTAGTTATTGTGTTAATTGTTTGTTTTAGTGGGTCAGGACGTGAGTTGGGTGGGCATTCTATGTTATGTGTTTCTATGTTGGGTTCATGTTAACTAGCCTGATATGGTTCTCAATCAGGGACAGGTGTTTTACGTTTCCTCTGATTGAGAACCATATTTAGGTAGGCTGTTCACACTGTTTGTTTGTGGGTGATTGTTGCTGTGTCTGTGTTTGTTGCACCACACGGTACTGTCTCGTTTCGTTCGTTCACAAGTTCAGGTCTGTTTAACGTCGTTTGTTGTTTTGTAGTTTATTCAAGTGTTCTTCGTGTTTTGTCTTCATTTAATAAATCATTATGTCTACATACCTCGCTGCGTGTTGGTCCGATCCATGCTCCTCCTCGTCTGAGGAGGAGAATGACTTCGACAACCGTTACAAGAAACATTCATATCACAGGGCTTTTGCACGTTATTCAAATAAAAAATGTTCACTGCAGCCGAGAGTAGAATTTTGTACTCACTTGAAAACAATAATGCAATTATTCATTACATTGTGGTGTTGTAGGCAAGTCTAGGTAAGATAATTGTATTGTCCCTAAACAAGATCAAATCAAATTGTATTGGTCGCATACACATATTTAGCAGATGTTATTGTGGGTGTAGCGAAATGCTTGTGTTCCTAGCTCCAACACTGCAGCAGTATCTAACAACACACAACAACTGAGTCCGCAGTGTTCTGTCAAACATTATTAAAGTGCCAGTGTTCCATGACTATGTACTGTACATAGGGCTAAGGTGCATGTTAGAGTAACCGGGTGGTAGCCGGCTAGTGACAGAAACTAGGGGTACTGGGCAGAGGCCGGCGGAGGCAAGTGTAGACTATTTAATAGCCTGATGGCCTTGAGATAAAAGCTGTTTTTCAGTCTCTCGGTCCCAACTTTGATGCACCTGTACTGACCTCGCCTTCTGGAGGGTAACATGGTGAACAGGCCGTGGCTCGGGTGACTGAGGTCCTTGATGATCTTCTTGGCCTTCCTGTGACACCAGGTGCTGTAGATGTCCTGGAGGGCCATACTAGGTGGTGATATATTCCAATGGTGCATCTGTAAAAGTTTGTGAGGGTCTTAGGGGCCACCACCACTTTCTTCAGCCTCCTGAGGTTGAAGAGGCGCTGTTGTGCCTTCTTCACCACACTGTCTGTGTGGGTGGACCATTTCAGTTTGTCAGTGATGTGTACCCCAAGGAGCTTTTCTCCTTCTCCACTGCGGTCCCGTCGATGTGGATGGGGGCGTGTTCCATCTGCTGTCTCCTGAAGTCCATGATCAGCTCCTTTGTTTTGGTGACATTGAAGGAGATGTTATTTTCCTGGCACCACTCCACCAGGGCCCTCACCTCCTCCCTGTAGTCTGTCTCAATGTCGTTGGCAATCAGGCTACCACTGTTCTTTCATGCGCATTGGTGCACTTGGCCTCTCCTCAGCTATTCCTATTTGTTCTTGTGGATTCATATTGAAAATTGATGCAGCTTTCAATGCTTTTATGTGTGCTATGATTGCTAGTTAGCCTATTGCAGATCTGATTATAGATTATAGATTAGTAGAATGTTCCAGAATGTCCTCCCACCTACCATTATTGTCACTGAGTGGAGAGACGGCAGGGTTGACATTTAGGCTGTATATTGATTGACCTGTGGTATAGTTAACCAATAAGGCCCGAGGGGGTGTGGTATATGGCCAATATTCCACGGCTAAGGGTTGTTCTTAAGCACAACGCAACGTGGTACAGTATATTGGCCATAAACCCCAGAGGTGCCTTAATGCTATTATAAACTGGTTACCTACATAATTAGAACAGTAAAAAGTTATTTTTTGTCATACCCGTGGTATATCAGTTTTCAGGGCTCAAACCACCCAGTTTATAAGAAAAGTTAGTGCACGGAAAAGCGTATTGCATAAGGGATGTATCAAAACACCTTGATATAGGTGAGGCGCATGCAAGCAGATGAGGAAATATGGATTGAATGGAAGACATTCTATAGTAAACCTGCCAAAGAGTGAATGTAAACCAGGGGGAAAAAACTCACTACCTTCCTCTGTGTCCAATAAAAAAAATCACACAACTCTCCCCAAAGCAGCAAAAAAAACTGATAGACAACTCTCCCCTATTGCAGAGGGGAGACGAAGTTGTGCTGTTTTTTTTTTTCGTTTCGTGGGTGATGTAGGCCAACCTGGACTCAGGAGTTGATGTAACATATTACATTTAAATCTGGGACATTCCAATTAGTATGATATGTTAAGTTTTGCATGGTATGTATTAATTTGTGGATGTCCATCATCCATTTTGTATGATATGTTGCGAATTACAATTTGTATATGTTACGAATTTCAATTCGTACAAAATGTTACGAATTGCATACAATATATCACAAATTTCAAAAACGTATGATATGTTATGAATTCCAATTTGTTGTGGCTAAGGTTAGCTAGGTCACTAATGCTAACGTTAGCTAGGTGGATAACGTTAGCTCAGGTTAGGGCAGGGTTTTCCAAACCCCAAGGGTTGCACGTTTTGTTTTTTTGCACTACACAGCTGATTCAAATAATCAACTAATAATCAAACTTTAATAATGTTAATCAAGTGTGTAGTGTTAGGGGGAAAACCAAAACGTGCACCCCTTGGGGTCTCGAGGACCGAGTTTGGGAAACGCTGGGTTAAGGGTTAAGGTTAGTGTTACGTCTGTGTTGGCATAAATGTGTCAACATGTTTGAGGTGTTGACAGCTACATGGGCTATTCTCGTTGATCAGTGTCGACATATTCTCTCTGTCTATTGCTGTTGTAATCTACTGGGAAGTCAAAATGTTCTTAAACGATGATGTAGAATCCTCCTTGTTTATCGACCCAACCACTCGCCATTATACAGATCTAGTTCTTGGCTGCAAAAGGACTGTATGAAATTTGCCAATTAAGATTTTAATTTTTACTACAACATGTGCATAGGCTCTAGTTGTTTTAACAGAATAGCCTGAAATTGGGTTTTTTTCAGCTCAGATTTACTCTAAGCTTATACTGTAGGCCTAGGTGTTTTAATTGTTTTTTTAAATTATGTATTCATTCGGGAACCGAAGTCCCAGTACCGAATGGTCAAGTACAAATATGTGTACAGTTACCCCCCCATACTCCATGTACCAGTATGTCATTGGTTCTGGCCATGGGAATGGCTGACATTATAGACATCATAGACATTATAGATTAGTAGAATGTTCCAGAATGTCCTCATCTGTCCCCAGGTCACCCACGCTTCTTCAATCAGCTGTCATCAGGGCTGGATGTCATCGGTCTGGCCGGGGAATGGCTGACGTCTACCGCCAACACAAACATGTAACATTTACATTCCTTTTTATTTAACCCTTATTTTACCAGGTAAGATGACTGAGAACATATTCTCATTAACAGCAGCAACCTGGGGAATAGTTACAGGGGAGAGGAGGAGGAATGAATGAGCCTATTGGAAGCAACCAAAAAAAATCATCATCAAGCTTTAATTATTTGAATCAGCTGTGTAGTGCTAGGGCAAAAAACAAAACATGCACCCAGGAGGGAAATGTAAAAAAAAAAGTACATTCCCCCTGGGTGCATGTTTGGGGGGCAGGACCGAGTTTGGGAAACCCTGTTTTAAATCATAATGAATAAAATTATATGGACAGGGTGAATCTGATCCCATATCAGCACTCCGATACGCTTGATACATACAGCCCCAGGTTACACTACACTCTTAGAAAAAAGGGCTCCAAAAGGGTTATTCGGCTCTCCCCATAGGATAACTCTTTTTGGTTCCAGGTAGAACCCTCTATGTAAAAGGTTCTACATGGAACTCAAAATGGTTTTTCCAGGGGGAATGTACTTATTTTTTTTTTTTTTTCATTTTTCCTATGGGGACAGCCGAAGAACCCTTTTAGGTCCAAGGTACCACCTTTTTTTCGAAGAGTGTATGGCCTATGGTGGGATCTGTCCTCTGGTAAATGTCATTCTGCAATATGAGTTAAAGTGTAAAAACTTTTTTCTAGGTTTACATATGAAGTATCCCCAGTGTTCATTCTGATGGAGGAAGTTCTACTGAGGAAGATGCAGAAGATTGTGGGTTGGTCAGAGGAAGAGGGGGATGGGGTTTTCTGTCCAGGTACAGTGTTAGCTACATTCTGACCTTGCTATCGATACAAACAATGTAGCCAATGACAAACATACACTTTGTTACATTTATCCTTATTACTTTCATTGAATTGGTTCATTGTGTCCTCTTAATTTTGGATATATTGTTTAGCTGTTATGAAGTTCAATGAAATTATAAGCTTAAGACAATCTCTTAGTGAGATATCCACCTATAATACAGTACTCTCTATGACTCTATATAGGTTACACAGACTTTTGGCCCCAATCCTATTCTAACCACCTCTCGCCGGCTTTGTATTCCTGCTACCTGATGAAATTGCTATATAATATGATCCTGTTGCCATCTAATGCACATTCAAATGTCACAAATCAACACTGCAGAGCTTTTCCTGTCCTCTGCCGTGCCTTAATTGTATTACTGTTGATGATATCTGGAAATGTGCATGTACACCCTTGCCCATCTACTGTTGCTAGCCACAATTCTGACTTGTGCTCTGATATCTGTTTCACTGATTTCAGCTCTCGTAAAAGCCTGGGTTTTCTGCACGTTAACACTAGAAGCTTTTGGGGCGGCAGGTAGCCTAGTGGTTAGCGCGTTGGGCCAGTAACCGAGTGGTTGCTAGATCGAATCCCTGAGCTGACAAGGTAAAAATCTGTCGTTATGCCCCTGAACAAGGCAAGTAACCCACTGTTCCTAGGCTGTCATTGTAAATAAGAATTTGTTCTTAAATGACTTGCCTAGTTAAATAAAGATTACATGTAAAAAATAAAAAAAATAAAAAATAAAAAAGCGTATTACCTAAAATGGATCAATTGAAAGGTTGGGTTCACAGCTCCAATCCAGATGTGTTGGTCATTACTGAGACGTGGTTAAGAAAGAGTGTTTTGAATACTGATGTTAACCTTTCTGTTTATAACCTATTTCGGCAAGACAGATCTTCCAAAGGTGGGGGAGTGGCAATCTTTACCGGGAATAAACTTCAGTGCTCGGTTGTCTCCACCAAGTCTGTCCCCAAACAATTTGATTTGCTGGTTTTAAGCATTCAACTTTCAAATAGCTCTTCGTTGACTGTTGAGTGGTGTTATCGTCCTCCATCAGCACCGGCCTGTACCCTACCTGCCCTAAGCTCTCTCCTGGCCCCTTACACTAAGTCTGAATTTGTCCTGCTAGGTGACCTAAACTGGGACATGCTTAAACCACCTGACCAAGTCCTAAAGCAATTAGACTCTCTAAATCTCTCTCAGATAATTACCAATCCCACAAGGTATGACTCCAAACACCCAGGAAAGGCTAATCTCCTCGATGTTATCCTCACAAATAATCCTGATAAGTACCAGTCTGGTATTTTCTGTAATAACCTTACCGATCACTGTTTAACAGCCTGGGTTCGTAATGGCTGCTCAGTGAAACGTCCTGTCCTGATTTGTCATAGAAACTTGCTAGAAAACTTTAATGAGCAAGCCTTCCTTCATGACCTGGCCTCTGTAAATTGGTACAGAATCAGCTTGATTCCCTCTGTCGAAGACACTTGGACCTTCTTTTTTGATATCTTCAGTGATATTGTTAACAAACACTCCATAAAGAAAATGAGAATTAGATACAGATTCAGCCCCTGGTTTGACCATGATCTTGCAGAGTTACTCCACCTCAAGAATTGCATTTGGCGAAAGGCTCAGCACATGCATACTCAGGCTGACTCGTTCAGGCAAATGAGAAATAAGTACACTCAGGCTATCCTGAAGGCCAATGTTAGTTACTTTAAGGAGCAGTTCTCTCTCTGTGGGTATAACCCCAAGAAGTTCTGGAAAACGGTTAAAGACCTAGAGAATAACCCCTCCTTCACGTCAGCTGCACATGTCCCTTAAAGTTGATGATGTGGTTGTTACTGACAAGAAGCACATGGCTGAGCTCTTTAATCACAACTTCATTAAGGCCGGATTCGTATTTGACTCAGCCATGCCTCCTTGCCTGTCAAACATCTCCCACTAATGCGACTAGCCCCGATGTTCCTCTCTCTTTTTCCCCCTGCCCCGCTACAAAGTTTCACCCCGCAGGCGGTCATTGAGTCCGAGGTGCTAAAGGAGCTCCTTAAACTTCACCCCAAAAAAACATCTGGGTCAGATGGTTTAGACCCTTTCTTCTTTAAGATTGCTGCCCCTATAATCGCCAAGCCTATCTCTGACCTTTTTAACCTGTCTCTTCTCTCTGGGGTGGTTCCCATTGCTTGGAAGGCAACCACGGTTAGTCCTCTATTTACATGCAGATTATACAATCTTATACTGGCCCCTCCCCGGATTTTGTGTTAAACGCTCTACAACAAAGCTTTCTTAGTGTCCAACAAGCTTTCTCTGCCCTTAACCTTGTGGTTTGGTAAGAAGAATGCCCCTCTCACCACAGGTGTGACTACTACCTCTGAGGGTTTAAAGCTTGAGGTAGTCACCTCATACAAGTACTTGGGAGTATGGCTAGAGAGTACACTGTCCTTCTCTCAGCACATATCAAAGCTGCAGACTAAAATTAAATCTAGACTTGATTTCCTCTATTGTAATCGCTCCTCTTTCACCCCAGCTGCCAAACTAACCCTGATTCAGATGATCATCCTACCCATGCTAGATTATGGAGACGTAATTTATAGATCGGCAAGTAAGGGTGCTCTCGAGCAGCAAGATGTACTTTACCATTTGGCCATCAGATTTGCCACCAATGCTCCTTATAGGACACATCACTGCACTCTATGCTCTTCTGTAAACTGGTCATCTCTGTATACCCGCCGCAAGACCCACTGGTTGTTGCTTATTTATAAAACCCTCTTAGGCCTCACTCCCCCCTATCTGAGATATCTACTGCAGCCCTCATCCTCCATTCACATCCGACCGTGATTGGGAGTCCCATAGGGCGGCGCACAATTGGCCCAGCGTCGTCCGGGTTAGGGGAGGGTTTGGCCGGCCGGGATGTCCTTGTCCAAAAAATAGGCACGCTGTGCTTTTGGTTTCTCTCCCTCTAAAAACAGAAATAAATATGTTGGCCTTTATAAATATTATTTTGGCCTTTATTCAGATTACAATCGCTTTAAATTCTCTAGTACAGACAATATTGAAGACTATCAAATGCTTCTCAAGATGCCCTCTGGTGGTCAAACTAGCACTAACTAGCATTAATAGCAACAATAGCTGACAATGAAATAACGTGCCATAGAATTCTGCGGCAGCCCGCAAGGTGTGCAGCAGTATGGCGCAACTTTTACAGGAAGAACTATTGTACAACACCCGTTCTAGCAGTCACATTCTGTTAAAGGTACTGACAGTTGTGGCTGCTTTGCGTGATGTGGCTGCTTTGTGCTGTTGTCTGTGCCCAAGAATGTTTGTACCCTGTTTTGTGCTGCTACCATGTGGTGTTGCTACCATGCTGTGTTGTCATGTGTTGCTGCCATGCTATGTTGTTGTTTTAGGTCTCTTTTTATGTTGTGTTGTGTTGTCTCTCTTGTCGTGATGTGTGTTTTGCCCTATATTTTTATTTAATTTATTTGTATTTTTTATCCCAGCCCCCATCCCCACAGGAGGCCTTTTGCCTTTTGGTAGACTGTCATTGTAAATAACAATTTGTTCTTAACTGACTTGCCTAGTTAAATAAAGGTTAAATAAAAATGTATATATTTCCTCAGGTGGGACCATGTCCAATCTGTACAGTGTACTGCTGGCCAGATACCACTTCTTCCCTGAAGTGAAGACCAAAGGGATGACTGCTCTGCCCAGGCTAATCCTCTTCACATCAGCACATGTACGCATCACCAGTATTCACGTTAGGTCATGCTTATTCATATTATCTATAAACTTGTACTGACAAATACTTTTTCCCTACTATAGAGTCATTATTCAGTCAAGAAATCTGCAGCAGTTCTTGGGATAGGAAGTGAAAATGTTGTGCTGGTGAAATGTAATGACCGGTAAGCAAGGAGGGGAGAGTGATTGGCATTTGTTGATTGTGAACATTGACAATATCATCAGAGCTAAATGAGTGATGTCGTGTTTTTTACAATTCAAGGGGAAAGATGATCCCTGCAGAATTGGAGTCAAGTATCATTACTGCCAAAGATCAGGTAATGGATGAATGAGTCTGCTCTTGCCAAACTGAGGGATAAAGGGCTTTGTGAATTAAATACATGTAAGCATATATTTTCAGCCAGGGATGGATTTAGTCAAATTAGGATGAAACAGACACCCCCAACAGAATACGCTTAAATCAGAATTTCTGTTTACCAGTCAACAACATTGTCTGGTGCATAAAATGAGCTACCAGAGCTCCAGTGTGTTGGCAGGGACTATTTCACAGGAACAAGTCAATACACTCATCATGATTCTTGTCATCTCTCTCTCTCTCTTCAGGGTTGTGTCCCATTCTACGTCAATGCCACAGCAGGCACCACTGTGTACGGAGCCTTTGATCCTCTCAATGCCATCGCAGACATCTGTGAGAGCCATGGACTCTGGCTGCATGTTGATGTATTTACCTTATAGCATCCATCATGGTTTACCGGACACAGATTTAGTCTTATTTCTGACATCCTATATTTTAATTGGGTATGCTTTTTAGTCCAGTACTAAGCATAATTTGTGTCTGGGAAACCGTCCCCATAAGAATTTGTTATATGTAAAGATAAGATTGTATTTAGAGTAAAATTCTCTTTATTTCTTAACAGGCAGCCTGGGGCGGAGGACTGTTGATGTCCAAGCGGCACCGTGTGAAACTACAAGGGATTGAACGGTAGGTACGGTAACCAGAGAGAACAGAGACTTAAGGACACCCAAATTCTACGGCTCTCCAAAAGGATAATAGATTTCTTAATTTCACTCTACCGTACAGCCAGGATCAATTACATTTTGGGGATACTGTTTCCATTCACAATGGAAATGGAATTGACTCTCAACAGTTCTGCCTTGATTGGATCTTACATGCAGGTCTATTTGAATTATGTTTATTACAGAGCCTGGTCTGTGACTTGGAACCCTCATAAAATGATGGGTGCTCCGCTGCAATGCTCAGCCATACTGGTGAAGAAAAGGGTGTGTAGTCTAACGCTATGAATTTTTAAAAATCAAGATTACCATTACATGCGCACACACACACACACCGAAACACACACACATAATGCAAATACTGGTTTCTCACTCACAGGGCCTCTTGAAAGACTGCAATCAGATGTGTGCTGAATACCTTTTCCAAACTGACAAGCACTACGACACCTCTTATGACACCGGAGACAAGACCATTCAGTGTGGCAGGCACGTTGATGTCTTCAAGCTCTGGCTCATGTGGAAGGCCAAGGTATGTAACACACTCATATGGATTTTTTATTTTTTATTTATCAACTGGTCAATAAAACACATCTCTTCTTAGGGTTCAGAAGGCTTTGAATCACAGGTCAATAAATGTTTGGAAAATGCTGAGCACTTGTTCGACAAACTCAAACAAAGACCAGACTTTGAACTCGTCTTCAAAAGCAAAGTAAGTCTGTTTTTTAAAGTCCCTTGAAGTTATTGAATAATTCCTCAGTGAGATGAATCGTTGTAAGCCTTTTATCTGTGATACATCCCCATGCAGCCTGAACACAGCAACGTGTGCTTCTGGTACATCCCACCAAGTCTGAGGAACATGCCACCAGGTTCTGAGAGGAACAGGAGACTCCATGAGGTAATGCTACACCTTGGATCTCTAATGTTAGTGATATATTAGATGCGTCTTATTTCAACCTTTGTGGTTCTTTATCCATTAGACGCTGCAGATACTGTATCTGTACATATAACTAGCAGCAGCACATTATGAATTCAATTCTATAAAATCTATACTCTATAAAGCTATAGCTAAATCACTGTTTGGTTTCTAAGGTGGCACCAAAGATCAAAGCCAAGATGATGGAGCAGGGGATGGCCATGATTGGTTATCAGCCGCTCGGAGACAAAGTTAACTTCTTCCGATGTGTCTTCTCCAACCCGGCCACACAGACAGAGGATGTGGACTACCTCTTGGAGGAGATCGCTTCTCTTGGTCATGACATGCAATATGCATCAGGATTGAGACCAATTTGTGAATCAGGTTTGAGACCACTTTATGAATCCGGTTGTGGCTCAGATTAACTGTAAATCATGCATTTAGAGGAAAATGGGTAAAAACAATCAGAAAATTAAATACATCTCTATACGTACTAATTGTTCTGAAATGTTTTGTTGTGTAATTACAGTTCTTCTTATGTAAAAATATATACAAATATGATTTTTGTATTCCAGGTATCGGAATCGTTAGAATGTAGCCAGTTCATTTCTAAATTCATTTTATTTGTGTACAACAATATTGTAGCATATACAGCGCATTCGGAAAGTATTCAGACCCCTTGACTTTTTTCACATTTTGTTACGTTACAGCCTTATTCTAAAATTGATTAAATAATGTTTTCCCCTCGTCAATCTACACACAATACCCCATAATGACAAAGGAAAAACTGTTTTTTAGAAGTGTTTGTAAATTTGAAAGAATAAACAAACAGAAATACCTTATTTACATAAGTATTCAGACCCTTCGCTATGAGACTCGAAACTGAGCTCAGGTGAATCCTGTTTTCATTGATCATCCTTGAGATATCTCTACAACTTTATTGGAGTCCACCTGTGGTAAATTCAATTGATTGGACATGATTTGGAAAGGCACACACCTGTATATATAAGCCTGTATATACAGTGGGGAGAACAAGTATTTGATACACTGCCGATTTTGCAGGTTTTCCTACTTACAAAGCATGTAGAGGTCTGTAATTTTTATCATAGGTACACTTCAACTGTGAGAGGCGGAATCTAAAACAAAAATCCAGAAAATCACATTGTATGATTTTTAAGTAATTAATTTGCATTTTATTGCATGACATAAGTATTTGATCACCTACCAACCAGTAAGAATTCCGGCTCTCACAGACCTGTTAGTTTTACTTTAAGAAGCCCTCCTGTTCTCCACTCATTACCTGTATTAACTGCACCTGTTTGAACTCATTACCTGTATAAAAGACACCTGTCCACACACTCAATCAAACAGACTCCAACCTCTCCACAATGGCCAAGACCAGAAAGCTGTGTAAGGACATCAGGGATAAAATTGTAGACCTGCACAAGGCTGGGATGGGCTACAGGACAATAGGCAAGCAGCTTGGTGAGAAGGTAACAACTGTTGGCGCAATTATTAGAAAATGGAAGAAGTTCAAGATGACGGTCAATCACCCTCGGTCTGGGGCTCCATGCAAGATCTCACCTCGTGGGGCATCAATGATCATGAGGAAGGTGAGGGATCAGCCCAGAACTACACGGCAGGACCTGGTCAATGACCTGAAGAGAGCTGGGACCACAGTCTCAAAGAAAACCATTAGTAACACATTACGCCGTCATGGATTAAAATACTGCAGCGCACGCAAGGTCCCCCTGCTCAAGCCAGCGCATGTCCAGGCCCGTCTGAAGTTTGCCAATGACCATCTGGATGATCCAGAGGAGGAATGGGTGAAGGTCATGTGGTCTGATGAGACAAAAATAGAGCTTTTTGGTCTAAACTCCACTCGCCGTGTTTGGAGGAAGAAGAAGGATGAGTACAGCCCCAAGAACACCATCCCAATCGTGAAGCATGGAGGTGGAAACATCATTCTTTGGGGATGCTTTTCTGCAAAGGGGACAGGACGACTGCACCGTATTGAGGGGAGGATGGATGGGGCCATGTATCGCGAGATCTTGGCCAACAACCTCCTTCCCTCAGTAAGAGCATTGAAGATGGGTCGTGGCTGGGTCTTCCAGCATGACAACGACCCGCAACACACAGCCAGGGCAACTAAGGAGTGGCTCCGTAAGAAGCATCTCAAGGTCCCGGAGTGGCCTAGCCAGTCTCCAGACCTGAACCCAATAGAAAATCTTTGGAGGGAGCTGAAAGTCCGTATTGCCCAGCGACAGCCCCGAAACCTGAAGGATCTGGAGAAGGTCTGTATGGAGGAGTGGGCCAAAATCCCTGCTGCAGTGTGTGCAAACCTGGTCAAGAACTACAGGAAACGTATGATCTCTGTAATTGCAAACAAAGGTTTCTGTACTAAATATTAAGTTCTGCTTTTCTGATGTATCAAATACTTATGTCATGCAATAAAATGCTAATTAATTACTTAAAAATCATACAATGTGATTTTCTGGATTTTTGTTTTAGATTCCGTCTCTCACAGTTGAAGTGTACCTATGATAAAAATGACAGACCTCTACATGCTTTGTAAGTAGGAAAACCTGCAAAATCGGCAGTGTATCAAATACTTGTTCTCCCCACTGTATAAGGTCCCACAGTTGACAGTGCATGTCAGCCAAAAACCAAGCCATGAGGTCGAAGGAATTGTCCGTAGAGCTCCGAAACAGGATTGTGTTGAAGCACATCTCTGGGGAAGGGTACCAAAACATTTCTGCAGCATTGAAGGTCCCCAAGAACACAGTGGCCTCCATCATTCTTAAATGGAAGAAGTTTGGAACCACCAATTATTTTCCAAGAGCTGGCCGCCAGGCCAAACTGAGCAATCAGGGGAGAAGGAACTTGGTCAAGGTGGTGACCAAGAACACAATGGTCACTCAAACAGAGCTCCAGAGTTCCTCTGTGGAGAAGGGAGAACGTTCCAGAAGCACAATCATCTCTGCAGCACTCCACCAATCAGGCCTTTATGGTAGAGTGGCCAGACGGAAGCCACTCCTCAGTAAAAAGCACATGACAGCCCGCTTGGCATTTTCCGTAAGGCTCCTAAAAGGACTCTCAAACCATGAGAAACAAAATTCTCTAGTCTGATGAAACCAAGATTGAACTCTTTGGCCTGAATGCCAAGTGTCACATCTGGAGGAAACCTGGCACAATTCCTACGGGGGTGGCAGCATCATGCTGTGGGGATGTTTTTCAGTGGCAGGGACTGAGAGACTAGTCAGGATCGAGGAAAAGATGAAAGGAGCAAAGTACAGAGAGATGCTTGATGAAAACCTGCTCCAGAGTGCTCCGGACCTCAGACTGGGGTGAAGGTTCACCTTCCAACAGGACAAGAACCCTAAGCACACAGCCGAGACAAAGCAGGAGTGGCTTCGGGACAAGTCTCTGAATGTCCTTGAGTCGCCCAGCCAGAGCCCGGACTTGAACCCATTCGAACATCTCTGGAGAGACCTAAAAACAGGTGTGTCAAGCTTGTAGCTTCATACCTAAGAAGACTCGAGGCTGTAATCCCTGCCAAAGGTGCTTCAACAAAGTACTGAGTAAAGGGTCTGAATACTTTTGTAAATGTGATATTTCCGTTTTTATTTTTAACACATTTGCTAAAATGTCTACAACCTGTTTTTGCTTTGTCATTATGGGTTATTGTGTGTAGATTGATGATGATGAGGAATAAAAACAATTGAATCCATTTTAGAATAAGGCTGTAACGTAACAAAATGTGGAAAAGGTCAAGGGGTCTGAATACTTTCTGAATGCACTGTATATCTAAGGGGACAATGAGCATGGTTTTATTTTTTATATATAATTTCTCAAGTTTGATATTTTCAAACATTTCAAAATATTAATGTTAAGTAGGCAACAGTTGACGCTGTAATTTAGTAATTGTATCAACTGAAGGGTTATTAAAGTATTTAATCATATTGCCGTCATTGTGTGTTTCCTAAAAGTCAGAGTAAAATTTCACTAAAAAGTCCATCACTACCATCTGTAGGTAAAAAGGAAGACTTGAACAAATCCAATCACAAGCTCTAAAATGGGTCCGTTTTTATGTTTCTAATATGAATGAACACAAGTAGGATTTTTTTTGAATGAATCACAATAGAAAAGCTGGAATAATGGTGATTGGTTTTATTGTTTGAACTCTTTATTGCACAAAAATATCCTTTGAAAAATTCAAATTCATCATTATAACTGTACACATTCCTAAAACAAAGTATAACAACCATTTCTTCCCTCAGTACGACAGCACTATCTCTGGTTAAGAAATAGCCTGAATACTGGCATTGTGACAATGCCCTGTAATTTGGGGGAGTGAGATAGAAAGATTCCAAACAGCTTATTAGTATCCAGTCTTTCAGGCACAGGATATCATGGTGAACCGTTTGTAAATGCATTTCATGTTGTACAGTACAATGTACACAAGTAAGAGTAGGACAAAACCCAGAAGAACCACTAAGCCTGCCCTGGTCGTGAACGAGCTCTTACAACAACCTTCCTCCCTCTCCCCATGTTCCTCCCCCAACCCTGGGCTTCCCTCGTCAGACACAGGCACTGGAGACATCCCCTTTGTCTGCCCAGCCAGTAGGTGCCTACCTGAATGTTCACCAGGCACTGTAGCCCTCTCTTGGTGGTCTATAGACAGGTAGCAGGTGTTACTAGGCAGCTGTTTGAAGAAGACAGGTGTGTATTCTGGGGGGGATGGGACAGAGATGACGGCCATAATGTCCGGGTCATCTGGGAGCTGGGAGCTGGAGACCCCAGGTGGCAGGGTGGTGACAGAGCGACACCAGGGACAGCGCAGCTCACTCAGGCTCATCTTCATCTGGGTCAAGCACACAGAGCAGCAGGTGTGTTGGCAGTCCAAGAGCTTGGGCCTGCGCCGCAAATTGTAGTATTTCAGACAGATTTGACATTCTAACATGGGGTTTTGTTGTGAGACAGGTTCCATAATCATGAGTTTGGTCTGTTGTGTCAATGACAGGCACAAGATGTCAAACCACAAACAGTCTTGTTCCCTCAGTATGAGTATGCAGATTAGGGAACCATTGCACATCCAGAGGGAGACTCACAGATATTTCATGGTCTTGGTCTCGCCTCCGCTCTTCTTTACAGTTGTGTTGACACAGTACTTAGTTAAATCCATGTCTGGCTCCATCTACCCTATTAGAGAGAAGACATTTGTCAAGTCAGTGTGTGATTCAGTAATCCTCATTAAATCACTCATACTGAAAAAGTCAAAAGACTACTTGGTCGTGTCCTGCCCTGTGTGTGTTGTGTGTCTGTGTCCTTCAAGACCCTGTGTATGACTATAAGGATATTAGTACAAGAAACCATTTTTGTCATTGAACAAAAAAATAAAAGAAGCCTAGATAATGAGCAAACCTGTATCTGGTATGGACTGGCAAGGATGTTGACCTCTAGATCTTTATCGCTCAGCAGCCTAAGGAGAAGTTCCTGCATGACGTTGCTGAAAATAGCTTAAGACAATCTTATGGGCTCAGTCCAGGTTGAAGTTTTTAGTTGAAGAAGCAGTCGTGAGTTACAGAATGCATGTCAGCCCACAAAACGTTTTCAAGTTCTTGCAAGTACTGACATACCAACCAAACCAGTTCACCAGGTTCTCTAAATAGGACACACGAGCACAGTCAAATTATCCCTCTAAATAGCGGCAGTAGAGATACAGTTCTGTAACCTGCCTTCCACAGTTACTGCAGTGGCCTATCCTAAGTGCTGAAGTTTGCAAAAATACAATGTACTTTAATTAGAGCTTTCTAAGACAAAGTCCTTGGACTTTTCATATGCAAAGATAATGCTTTGCCACTAACTTGAAATGGTTATATATAGTTGATAATCACCTGAAAATAAAAGTGGATGGAGCTGTAATTTGAAAGCAAAATATTACATGACGCCACACGTTACTACCATATAGCCTAAATCATGAAGTTAAAAAGTTAGTGTCTACTTTAAAGGCTATGTAAACACTGAATGCCATGAAAGGTGGTTGCATTTAACTGCCAATAATGCTGTTTTCAAGGTCATTTCCTTAGTAGGTGATGTCAAAGGTCAGCATGTGGGAGGAGTGGGAGCTCATTTTGTTTAACCTTTATTTTGACAGGGAGTCATGCATTCTCACAAAGCAATAACAACAATTTTGCTGTCCTATAAATCGAGTTGCCAGTTTCAATATAATATTTCAATGGTGTCCTCAGACCAAATACAGGTAACATTCACAAGTCTCTTTTTGATCCTTCAGAGTACTGTATGCAGGTTGAGTAGCACACACAAACATATTTTGAGACAAATAATTACACACAAAAGGACAAAAGAGATCATAATGAATTGATGTGAAGAGCTAGTGATTGTCAGAAACATTTTGGGGAGGCTCTCATTCTCAAAGGGTTTTGTAATAGCATCGTTTCATTCAGGTTGAATAGCCTTGTGTCATAATGCGCCCACCACCACACCTAGTTCCCCCAGGGGGTTATATATTCCACAAAACCATTCCAGGTGCATCTCATGGAGGGGCAGCAGTGGAACAGTGAGATACTGGACAAACTTCACTCCCAGAACTCAATCATATGTGGACACATTATGGATTATTTGCAGCTGCCAGGTAAGTGTCAAATGAGCATATCAATTATTTAGATGTATCTATATGGTATCTCTATGGGGTTATGTCAAGATGACATCTCTATGGGGGGGCTATATAATTTAAAATAACTGTCCTTTTTCTGGCTATACTCTTCATGTATTTTGAATGGCATGGCAAGTTTTCATTTATGATATCTGTAAGTATGACAACTTATTAATGGTAGCATATCTATTTGAATAATATGTTAGATTCACATGGTATGCAAAAAAAAAACATATCCAACATAGACCACTCGAGTGGCGCAGCGGTCTAAGGCGTCACTACAGACCCTGGTTAGTTCCCAGGCTGTGTCACAACTGGCCGTGATCGGGAGTGTCATAGGACGGTGCACAATTGGCCCAGTGTCATTAGGTGAAGGTTTGTCCAGGGGTGTAGGCTGTCATTGTAAATAAGAATTTGTTCTTAACTGACCTAGTTAAATAAACAAAAATATATTGGATACAGGCCTAATGTCAAAATTCAAAGCAATTCCACATGACAATATAGACATGTCAATATTGTATTGGATCATCATGTACTCTGGGTTTAATTGTTCCAGAAAGCATAATTGAAAATGCTAAACCAGGTGGGCAGGTTTTGGCAGAGAGTAAACAGCACAGAAGCTCATCTGACATCAACCCTCCACAGACAGCAAGTGACAACACCTGCAGCATAACCAATGACTTCAGTTGCATCTACAGCAAAGGTAAAACCAGCCCAACATCATATGTGGGCATTTATGTATCTAATCCGGTTTCGGTATGAAAAATTACTGACAAAATCCCAAATTCCCGCGAGCTATTGCGTGCCTCCTAATCCATGACCAGATGTTTTATTTGTGAGGCTCCGTATCCGTGACTGCGCAGATCCTCGCAGTATCTCAGTGGATTGTGGGATTTCAATGATTTCTCATGTTGAAACCGGATTACCGGATTACAATGTCAAAATATGATTTTGTTATGAGTTCTGTACCATTTGCTTGTGTCCATCGTCATTCGCTAGCTAACCGGCGTTAGATAGTTTGCCAGCCAAGCAAACTCTGGTCAAGTCCAATGGAAACCGATGCAACCAAAGATTTTTTATAAAAACAAGATAGACCACAACCAGTCGTTTCAAACGTTAACAAATCAGTCATAGTGGGCAGAGCCAAGGACGAGCTAGCGCATATTTTCGTTAGGAAAGCCTACTCTGTCAAGTATCCGGGTGTTATAACTCAATTTGTCTATGCACTCTTTCTAAACAACGCTTTTTTTTTTACTTTGGCAAATAGTAAAGTCTACTGAACTTTGTCCACTCTTTTGGTAACATATTCTATTTTGTTGAACAATTTTTTTTATTGAGATCAAATGTTTCATCGATGAGAAAATTTGCAGAATGTAGACAAAAAATGTCATCTCATTCCATCTCCCACTGCTGGCAACTAACCTTCCTCTCACTACCATATTTGGTAGTAAGTGGAAACGACAAGCGAATGCTTCAGATTCATACATCTGGTGAAATATCTGTCTAATTGTTCTATCTGTAATGCAACCCTGCTGGCTAGCTAGATGACCAATGTTGACAGTGAGGTACGTCCCTATGAGATTCAAGGCTCTATTTTGATGGTTAGGGAGAAATCAACCACTAGGTGGTTGAGATGTTGTTTGTTAAAATGTTTTAAAAGCAATTCTAATTAATGCAACAGTTTGACAATGGATGAAGATACTCTAAACGTTTAGACATTTTAAAATCCATCAAATATTGACTGAATTATATCACATAAAACATTTTACTGACATAGACATATATAATGACTGGAGTTCAGGGATTTTGATGGGAATTCAGGTATTCAATATATTGTAAAATCTCACTTTTTTTCTTAGGATGCACTCATATGTACATTTGGTAATGGTATCAGGTATTTTTTTTAAATATTTTGTGTTAAAATAAAGAAAATGATATGTGCTACCTTTGCATGAATACACTGGGGGTATTTGCGTATATGACCAAATTAACATAAAGGGGTGGAATTTACCACAGGTGGACAACAATCAAGTTGTAGAAACATCTCAAGGATGATCAATTGAAACAGGCTGCACCTGAGCTCAATTTCGAGTCTCATAGCAAAGGGTCTAAATACTTATATAAATAAGGTATTTTTGTTTTTTATTTCTAATAAATTTACTTAAAAAATGTAAAAAATGTTTTTGGTTTGTCATTATGGGATTTTGTGTGTAGATTGAAGGGTAGATTGTGTGTGTAGACTGAAATAATTTAATACATTTTAGAAATGTGAAAAAAAGTCAAGGGGTCTGAATACTTTCAGAATGCACTGTATATATATGTGTGTGTGTGTGTGTATATATATATATATATACACAAACAAAAATATAAACGCAACATGTAAAGTGTTGGTCCCATGTTTCATTAGCTGAAATAAAAAATCCCAGAAATGTTCTATATAAACAACTTGGCTGCAATTTAAATTAATCTCGTTTTCTGGTGCTCCTACAAACTATTGCAAGTTGGGAGCAATTGCTACCATTGAAAAAATGAGCCCTGACCGTGTCCCTTTATGTTTAGATCTACTCCCTGCTCTCAGTGGTGAGGACACAACCAAATGTTTCTTCCAAGAGCTGGTGAACATTCTCCTCAGCTATGTCTGCAAGTCGTTCAGACGGAGCTCCAAAGTCCTGGACTTCCACCACCCTCACCAACTCAGAGAGGGCCTGGAGGGCTTCAGTCTGGAGCTCCCAGACCAGCCCGAGAACCTGGAACAACTCCTGGTTGACTGCAGGGACACCTTGAAGTATGGAGTCAAAACAGGTACCGTAAGAGCTGTTGACTGTTTTGACGAAAATTTACCAAAAATGTACTATAGGTAGAAAACATGTACTCCATGTACTAGTAAGTCATTGCTTCTGTCCAGTCAATGGCTGACATTATAGACATTATAGATTAGTAGAATGTTCCAGAATGTCCTCACCTGTCCCCAGGTCACCCACGCTTCTTCAATCAGCTGTCATCAGGGCTGGATGTCATCGGTCTGGCCGGGGAATGGCTGACGTCTACCGCCAACACAAACATGTAAGATTTACATTATCCCTAAGGTGTAAGATCTCATTTCTCGCTAAGCCCTCATGTTGCAGAATGACATTTGCCTAAGAACATATCTGACATTTACCAGAGAACAGTATGTATCAAGCTTCTCAGAGTAGTTGTTCTGATCTTATAGACACGGTGGATCTGATCCTGTATGCGCACTCCTACGCTGAGGCGTTTGACACGTACGGCCCCAGTTGACACTAGGGCCTACGGTGTGATCTGGTTTCTGGTAAATGTCATTCTCAAATATGAGTTAAAGTGTAAAACAATGTGTTAAAACCTTTTTTCTAGGTTTACTTATGAAGTGTCCCCAGTCTTCATTCTGATGGAGGACGTTCTCCTGAGAAAGATGCAGGAGATTGTGGGTTGGTCAGAGGAAGAGGGGGATGGTGTTTTCTGTCCAGGTACAGTGTTAGCTGCATTCTGACCTTACTATCAATACAAACAATGTAGCCAATGACAAACATACACTGTGATACAATTATCTTTGTTACTTCCATTGAATTGGTTAATTTTGTCCTCTTAATTTTGGATATATTGTTTAGTTGTTATGAAGTTGAATGAAATTATAAGATTAAGACAATCTCTTATTGAGATATCCATCTATAATACATGTATATATTTCCTCAGGTGGGACCATGTCCAATCTGTACAGTGTACTGCTGGCCAGATACCACTTCTTCCCTGAAGTGAAGACCAAAGGGATGACTGCTCTGCCCAGGCTAATCCTCTTCACATCAGCACATGTACACATCACCAGTATTCACGTTAGGTCATGCTTATTCATATTATCTATAAACTTGTACTGACAAATACTTTTCCCCTACTCTAGAGTCATTATTCAGTCAAGAAATCTGCAGCAGTTCTTGGGATAGGAAGTGAAAATGTTGTGCTGGTGAAATGTAATGACCGGTAAGCAAGGAGGGGAGAGTGATTGGCATTTGTTGATTGTGAACATTGACAATATCATCAGAGCTAAATGAGTGATGTCGTGTTTTTTACAATTCAAGGGGAAAGATGATCCCTGCAGAATTGGAGTCAAGTATCATTACTGCCAAAGATCAGGTAATGGATGAATGAGTCTGCTCTTGCCAAACTGAGGGATAAAGGGCTTTGTGAATTAAATACATGTAAGCATATATTTTCAGCCAGGGATGGATTTAGTCAAATTAGGATGAAACAGACACCCCCAACAGAATACGCTCAAATCAGAATTTCTGTTTACCAGTCAACAACATTGTCTGGTGCATAAAATGAGCTACCAGAGCTCCAATGTGTTGGCAGGGACTATTTCACAGGAACAGGTCAATACACTCATCATGATTCTTGTCATCTCTCTCTCTCTCTTCAGGGTTGTGTCCCATTCTACGTCAATGCCACAGCAGGCACCACTGTGTACGGAGCCTTTGATCCTCTCAATGCCATCGCAGACATCTGTGAGAGCCATGGACTCTGGCTGCATGTTGATGTATTTACCTTATAGCATCCATCATGGTTTACCGGACACAGATTTAGCCTTATCCTGGACAAAAAATATATTTTAATTGGGCACGCTTTAGTCCAGTACCAAGGATAATTTGTGTCTGGGAAACCGTCCCCATAAGAATGTGTTATATGTAAGCAGGGTTGGGGAGTAACAGATTACATGTAATCGCAAATTCAAGTTTGTTCCACCTGAGCGAGTCTGACAACAAGTCAGAGACCACTATGACGACACAATAAATGTGTTTGATGGAACGCTGGAAAAGAGCAGGAACAGGCTTTTGTGGGCTACAGTCCAAGCTATGTCTTCTAATGGTGGGACTGCTGTCAGCATTCAAATATTATCCAATTTGAATAAACGCTTGGAGGTAAGGATGACAGCAGTGGTGTAGTCTACGGCGATATGGATATCACGTATTATTGACATCTACACAGCGCATTGATGTGAATCACACTGCTGCCCTCTGATTTAGCTATTTGCGCCTTACGGATTGTGGTTGTTGTGGATGGCTGTTCACAAATCTAAATGTGTGTTTGAACCCAATAATGGTTGAATTCAAGAAGTTTAAGTTGCCTATCAATCAGTTTTTGAAACCAATGGACAGACAGTGAAAAATGTGGTCTTGCAACAGCTGTATAGTGTGGATCCCAGCCTATGGAATAAATTGATTTTTTGCTAAATCTAATTCATGCTGTTAAAAAATAAATATATCCATAGGCCTAATGGAGACATGCTCAATCTCGCACACTTTTGATAGACTTAAAGGGGCAATCTGTAGTTGCTACATCCATTTCTGGACTTATAAATGATACATATATATATTTATATGTATGTAAATATATAATTTAATCCTATTATTATATGTAGTAGAAAGCGATGGGTTAGAAGAAGCCTACATAACCAACCCATAAAGTAAAATATAACATCATACATGGCCAGCTATGTAAACTTTAACATTGATTTATCCTGCAATAGATGTCGTTCAATTGGTAACATACATTTTTGTCTTCTTCTAATATCACTTAAGGGGAAAGTAATCTAAAAGTAACTGAATGTAAACACATTATGTTACTGAGTTTGGGTAATCCAAAAGTTACGTTACTGATTACAATTTTGGACAGGTAACTAGTAACTGTAACGGATTACATTTAGAAAGTAACCTACTGTACAACTCCGTATGTAAGATATAAAATATATAAAGATAGGATTGTATTTAGAGTAAAATTCTCTTTATTTCTTAACAGGCAGCCTGGGGCGGAGGACTGTTGATGTCCAACCTGCACCGTGTGAAACTACAAGGGATTGAACGGTAGGTACGGTAACCAGAGAGAACAGAGACTTAAGGACACCCAAAATCTACAGCTCTCCGAAAAGATAATAGATTTCTGAATTTCACTCTACCTTACAGCCAGGATCAATTACATTTTGGGGATACTGTTTCCATTCACAATTGAAGTGGAAATGGAATTGATGCCTTGATTGTATATTACATGCAGGTCTATTTGAATTATGTTTATTACAGAGCCTGGTCTGTGACTTGGAACCCTCATAAAATGATGGGTGCTCCGCTGCAATGCTCAGCCATACTGGTGAAGAAAAGGGTGTGTAGTCTAACGCTATGAATTTTTAAAAATCAAGATTACCATTACATGCGCACACACACACACACACCGAAACACACACACATAATGCAAATACTGGTTTCTCACTCACAGGGCCTCTTGAAAGACTGCAATCAGATGTGTGCTGAATACCTTTTCCAAACTGACAAGCACTACGACACCTCTTATGACACCGGAGACAAGACCATTCAGTGTGGCAGGCACGTTGATGTCTTCAAGCTCTGGCTCATGTGGAAGGCCAAGGTATGTAACACACTCATATGGATTTTTTATTTTTTATTTATCAACTGGTCAATAAAACACATCTCTTCTTAGGGTTCAGAAGGCTTTGAATCACAGGTCAATAAATGTTTGGAAAATGCTGAGCACTTGTTCGACAAACTCAAACAAAGACCAGACTTTGAACTCGTCTTCAAAAGCAAAGTAAGTCTGTTTTTTAAAGTCCCTTGAAGTTATTGAATAATTCCTCAGTGAGATGAATCGTTGTAAGCCTTTTATCTGTGATACATCCCCATGCAGCCTGAACACAGCAACGTGTGCTTCTGGTACATCCCACCAAGTCTGAGGAACATGCCACCAGGTTCTGAGAGGAACAGGAGACTCCATGAGGTAATGCTACACCTTGGATCTCTAATGTTAGTGATATATTAGATGCGTCTTATTTCAACCTTTGTGGTTCTTTATCCATTAGATACTGTGTATGTAATCATTCATTACTAGCACCAGCACATTATAACTTCAGTTCATACTCTATAAAGTTAAATAACTGTTTGATTTATAAGGTGGCACCAAAGATCAAAGCCAAGATGATGGAGCAGGGGATGGCCATGATTGGTTATCAGCCGCTTGGAGACAAAGTGAATTTCTTCCGATGTGTCTTCTCCAACCCGGCCACACAGACAGAGGATGTGGACTACCTCTTGGAGGAGATCGCTTCTCTTGGTCATGACATATGCATCAGGATTGAAACCGATTTATGAATCAGGTTGGGTGAATCAGGAGTTAGACCACTTTATGAATCAGATTGTGGCTCAGATCAACTTTAAAACATTTGTTCAAATGTTTTATTGCGTAAATATTCATTTTTTTATAAATATTCAAATATTATTTGTATTTCAGATTATCAGATAGTTATACTGTAGTCAGTTTATTTCTACATATATTTTGTGTACAACAATATTGTATCTAACAGGACAATGAACATGGTTTAATTTTTTTAATATCATTTCTCAAGTTTGACATTTTAAAATATCAATGTTAAGTAGGCAACAGTTGATGCTGTAATTGTATTAACCGATGGGTTATTAGAGTGTTTAACAATCATATTGTCATCGTGTGTGGCCTAAAATGTTACATTTGACTAAAATGTCCAACACCATCTGTAGGGGAGGACAAAGAATTGAACAAATACAATCACAAAGCTCTAAAATGGGTCAGTTATGTTTTTCAGGTCAATTAACATAAGTACAATTTTTTTGCTTTTGTACTGCATGTTGTACAGTACAATGTACATAAGAGTAGGACAAAACCCAGAAGAACCACTAAGCCCGCCCTGGTCGTGAACGAGCTCTTACAACAACCTTCCTCCCTCTCCCCATGTTCCTCCCCCAACCCTGGGCTTCCCTCGTCAGATACAGGCACTGGAGACATCCCCTTTGTCTGCCCAGCCAGTAGGTGCCTACCTGAATGTTCACCAGGCACTGTAGCCCTCTCCTGGTGGTCTATAGACAGGTAGCAGATGTTACTAGGCAGCTGTTTGAAGACAGGTGTGTATTCTGGGGGAGATGGGATAGAGATGACGGCCATAATGTCCGGGTCATCTGGGAGCTGGGAGCTGGAGACCCCAGGTGGCAGGGTGGTGACAGAGCGACACCAGGGACAGCGCAGCTCACTCAGGCTCATCTTCATCTGGGTCAAGCACACAGAGCAGCAGGTGTGTTGGTAGTCCAAGAGCTTGGGCCTGCGCTGCAAATTGTATCAGTTCAGACAGATCTGACATTTTAACATCGAGTTTTGTTGTGAGACAGGTTCCATAATCATGAGTTTGGTTTGTTGTATCAATGACAGGCACAAGATGTCAAACCACAAACAGTCTTGGTCCCTCAGTATGAATATGCAGATTAGGGATTATTGCACATCCAGAGGGAGACTCACAGATATTTCATGCTCTTGGTCTCGCCTCTTCTTTACAGTTGTGTTGACACAGTACTTAGTTAAATCCATGTCTGGCTCCATCTACCCTATTAGAGAGAAAACATTTGTCAAGTCACTGTGTGATTCAGTAATCCTCATTAAATCACTCGTACTGAAAAAGTCAAAAGACTACTTGGTCATGTCCTGCCCACTGAGCTCTGTCAGAAACAAACATCAGTAGCATTAAGGCTGCACAATTCTGATCTTGTTCCACCAATCAGCCTTTTGACCAATCACATCATCTCTGAAAAAAGATCTTATTGGTGTAAAGACCAATTAAATCAGATATTTTTCAGAGCTGATTGGTCAAAAAAGTATAGATTGGGCTGCCTGTCTAAACTGTGTGTGTGTAAGGATAAATAAATAATCTAGCTAATGCGCAAACTTGACTGCTAGACCTTTATCACTCAGCAGCCTTAGGTAAAGTTTGTGAATGACATTGCTGCACATCTGTTTTCAAGGCAATCTTTGTCCAGGTTGAATTTGAGTTAAAGAAGCAGTTGTGAGTTTGACTACAGACTTTTTCGGTCATTTAAAAAAAACACCTGGATAGAGCTGTAATGTGAAAGCTAAATATTACATATAGGCACACATTACTAGTACCATATAGCCTTATTCATGACGTTGCAATTTAAAGTCATGTGGATATAATGATGGCGCCGGAGGAGATGGCTGACGCTTTTCGGGCGCCAAACCAACTGTGCGTGTTTTTGGGCGTAATTTGTAACTTATTTTGTACATAATGTTTCTGCCACCGTCTCTTATGACCGAAAAGAGCTTCTGGATATCAGGACAGCGATTACTCACTTCGTACTGGATGCAGTTTTTTTCTTTAACGAGTCGGACGTGAAGGATTTACTTCAGACACCTGACAAGGCCCAAATCTCCATTCGCATGAAGAGACATCGGGGACGTAGGTCGGGATGCCTTGTAAGGATCCGACGGCAAGTGAGTAATCTCCCTCTACCATCAGTCCTATTAGCCAACGTGCAATCATTGGATAACAAAATGGATGAGCTCTGATCAAGACTATCTTACCAATGGGACATTAAAAACTTATATCTTATGTTTCACTGAGTCGTGGCTGAACGACATGGATAACATACAGCTGGCTAGGTTTTCGGTCCATCGGCAATATCGAACAGCTGCCTCCGGTAAGACAAGGGGTGGCGATGTGTGCATCTGTAAATAATAGCTGGTGCACAAAATCTAATAGGTTTTGCTCTGAGGTAGAGTATATCATAATAAGCTGTAGATAAGCTGTAGACACACTATTTCCCAAGAGAGTTTTAATCTATATTTTTCGTAGCTGTCTATTTAACACCACAAACCGATCATGGCACTAAGACGGCACTCAACGAGCTTTATAAGGGCATAAGCTAACAAAAAATGCGCATCCAGATGCGGCGCTCCTAGTGGCCGGGGACTTTAATGCAGGGAAACTTAAATCCGTTTTACCTAATTTCTACCAGCATGCAACCAGAGGTTTTAAATTAACTCTAGACCACCTTCACTCCACAGACAGACATGTACTAAGCTCTCCCTTATCCTCCATTTGGCAAATCTGGCCATAACTCTATCCTCCTGATTCTTGCTTACAAGCAAAAACTAAAGCAGGAAGTACCAATGACTCGCTCAATAAGGAAGTGGTCAGCTGACGCAGATGCTAAGCTACAGGACTGTTTTGCTAGCACAGACTGGAATATGTTGCGGGATTATTCCGATGGCATTGAAGAGTACACCACATCAGTCACTGGCTCCATCAATAAGTGCATCGATGACGTCGCCCCCACAGTGACTGTACGTACATACCCCAACCAGAAAGCCATGGATTACAGGCAACATCCGCACCGAGCTAAAGGGTAGAGCTGCCGCTTTCAAGGAGTAGGACTCCAACCCGTTCACTTAAGAAATCCTGCTATGCCCTCCGACGAAACCATCAAACAGGCAAAGCATCAATACAGGACTAAGATTGAATCGTACTACACCAGGGGCCTGTTGCACAAAAGTAGAATTAAGACATCCGGGATAAATGACTCAGCTGAGCTCAATGAAGCCAAAACATGTGCGTCCAGGCTTAATTGGTTGCACAAAGACCAAGCCAGGATGAGCAGACACGGATTCATTAAGCCAGGTGAAACCAATCCTGGATAGGTGCGCGCTCACGGCTCACTCAAATAGACCCCGCCACAGATCACAGATTAACTGATTTACCATGGCAACTAGAGCCGCGTACTTTTCCCCGTCGGAAGCACAAATCCTCATGGAGGCATACGAGGAGGTAAAAGATATAATTAAGAAGAAAGGCAACACCGCCACAGTGATAAAGCAAAGAGAAAAAGCGTGGCAAAGTATTGCAGACCGCCTGAATGCGTAAGTAGTGCACAATTACACACTCACCGCTCCGCTGAAACATCACAATTACAATTCAAATATTTAATTCACATCTCCAAAAATGCAGTTGTACTGTAATTATGAAACGGTTAAATTTTTAATTGAAATGCACTGCAGATATGAGTGAAATTGTGTAAAGTAACTCCATCACACTGTATAAAGCTATGATAAATTTTTTGATATTTTTACTGAAAACAAGACAAAAATACCAAGTAATTTTTTGCAGTGTGACTCCATTAAATGTGTGTGTGTGTGTGTGTGTGTGTGTGTAGATTAAACATGAACGGGCCAAAACGGACATGGCAGCAGGTCAAAATCAAATACAAGAACATTCTGCAGAATGGTATGGTCCCTGACTAATATTTAACAAAGCACAAGCATATATTGTACCCAGAAGGTGCCTGCTCACACATTGTCTGTACTGTTTTAGCAGTGAAAAAGAATACCCACAGACAAGGCACGGGTGGTGGGTCACCAAAGGCTGACCTTACCCCAGCAGAGGACATGGCCTTGGAGCTAAATAAAGGCAGGCCCGTCTTAGAGGGGATCCCTGGGGGGAAAGAGACGAGCATAGGTTCCTCCCAAGATGCCACCCGCTTCATTCAAGGTATGTCCTTCCATCTCTACATGGGATACAACCACATTCATATTGAATCAATTTGGACTGTCTGACTTTGGTTTACCTATTGCCTTGCAGTGTCTGGCAGCACTGTGTTCCTGTTAGAGCCACCAGCACAAGCACCAGACGATGCTGATCCAGTGAGTACTCCATCAAAGGCATACTGTAGGCCTGGCATGTCTTGTCTACTAGCTTCAATATGAATCCGATTAAATGTGATAGGGTGAAGGCCCCAGTGCAGCAGCAACAGCACATGATGGAGACGATGATGAGGAGGAGACCATCTCTCTGGATTCCAGAAGGCATGAGGTATCATGTTAAGACTGTGAAAGTACTATTTACTCTACAATGGTGAGGAGTCCTCATCAAAATCAAAAAATCTAATTTATTTTACAGGACCCAGATGCTATACAGTGGGAAAACCAGCCTGGCAACATAGTGCGTATTAATAAAAGGACACCACATCCTGCCAAATTCCAGCTGCGCTAATTGTATTGTGTTCACAGAGCTCACAAGCTATCAGAAAGTTGTATGGCAACCACCTCCGGCGCCAAATAGAACTGGCAGACATAGACATTCAGTACAAGAAGAAAAAGACGGAAAATCTTGCACTGGAGTCCGAAATAAAAAAGAGGACAATTAGGAAACTGGACCTTGAAATAAAAAAACTTGAGAGGGAGGTGAGATATGCCTTCAATGTACACTGTATGCTAACTGTAACACAAATGTATTAATCATTATTTTTCTTTCCTCCCCCAGCTCCAAGAAGATGACACAGCTCAAAATAAAAATTAGGTATATTCTCGTAAAGTCAAGTGAGCCATGACATATGAGCTCTTATTGTGAGCACACAGGACGGTGGCATCTTTCTAAGGTTTTTTTTATTTTCCCAGCAATCAGTACAACCAAGTCATCGTTATAAGGCATCGCCCTCTTTTGCCCACCCCCCCAGCACCAGGTGTGGCCACTAGCCTATATGAAGGCCCAAAATTGTGTGTTCCTTTCTGCTCTGACAATGGCATGCCCATTCGTGCGAGATGTGGTGGATGAAGAAGCACTTGTGCTGAGGAGAGCCTTCAGGCGAGAAAGGGTCTTCAGGGACCGGTTGGACCCACTGGCCTTCCCTGATGACCATCTATATGAAAGATACAGGTTTTCTGCAGATGGCATCAGGTATCTATGCAGACTACTGGGTCCCAGGATTAAGCACCGCACTGCACGGAGCCATGCACTGAGTGTGGAGCAAATGGTTTGTGTGGCCTTGCGCTTTTTTGCTAGTGGAGCCTTCCTGTACTCAGTGGGGGATGCAGAACAGCTGAACAAGGCCACAATTTGCCGCACAATAAGGAGTGTGTGTCTGGCTATCAAAGCATTAGCAGATGTCTTCATCTCCTTCCCTGGCCACAGAAGACTCTGTGACATCAAAGAGGAGTTCTATAGGATTGCAGGTAAGAGGATCTACAAATTACAGGACAACTGTTAACACATAGTAGGATACTCATTACTTTGTGTGACAGGTTTCCCCAATGTCATTGGTGCAGTGGACTGCACACACATAAGGATAAAAGCCCCCTCAGGTGCCCATGAGGCCGATTTTGTGAATAGGAAATCCTTTCACAGCATTAATGTTCAGGTGAACATAACTTTTTGATATTGTCCATTGACGAACACTCTGCATTGCCAGTGATGTGCATTGATTGGTGTAATATTCCTCATCTTATGATTTCAGATGGTCTGCAATGCTGACTGTGTGATCAGCAATGTTGTGGCAAAATGGCCTGGCTCAGTCCATGACTCCAGAATCTTTCGGGCCTCTGAAATCTATCAGTGCCTATCACAAGGTAAGCCACACAACCCCTATTTATAACCATCATGGCTGTGTCAAGAATATCACTGTGTTTATGAGGTAGTAATGATGAGATTTTGTGTTGACAGGTGAATTCTCTGGTGTGTTGCTGGGAGACAGGGGGTATGGCTGCCAGCCTTTTCTCCTGACACCTTTCACAGACCCCCAGGAAGCACAGCAGGCCTACAACCATGCCAGGACCAGGGCCAGAGTTGAAATGACCTTTGGCCTCCTGAAGGCACGCTTTCACTGCCTTCACAAATTAAGGGTCAGCCCTGTTAGGGCATGTGATATTACTGTGGCTTGTGCTGTCCTCCACAATGTGGCCTGCCTGAGGAAGGAGAGGGCCCCCAGAGTGCCACCAGCCATGGACTGGGACAATCCGGCAATCTTCCCTGATGACGACAGTGGTCGGCTGCTGAGGGACCAATATGTGTTGAATTATTTTAGTTAGTATGTGTGCTTTCAATTTTGGTTAAATATGTCCTGCGGTGGCAGAGGAATTTGGGTTTTTTTGGGTTCGTTTTTTGACGAATTTGGCCTCTTATGATGTTTGTGCGGTATACTGTGTGTAATACAAGGCTGCAGGGAGGCTACTGCATCCATTCATTTGTCTGTTCAGTTGATGTGTATGGATTTGTCCTGCATTTATTTTAGTGTGCAGACATGCAGGGTGTGTTATATACAGACCTTTGAATGTGTATGTATCATTTTGTATAATATGCTTGGATTCTGTGCTTTCCATCTTGTAGAGTCACTGTGACTTCAGTTTCGAAAGGAGCTGATGGTTTACCTGCTTTGTTTTGTCCTTATTCAATAAAGGAACATAATGTTACACATTGTGTTTTTATATTCATATGGAATGTGTATTTGTTTATATGACAGAGTACTAGGGCCACACTGAAGAAAAAGGATAAAGTCATAAATTTATGAGGCTGGTTCTTTCTGCAGAAAAGCTACATATTGTTTTTACAGTTTTGATACTTATGACAATGTGATACTTAATATTCTGGCACATCAGCATGTCTTTGTTTATGAAACCATACTGAAGTACAATTTCACGAAATGCCCCACATCTGTCATTTTAACAACTGTCCTCCTTTAAAACAACTGGTTACAATATTATGACTTGTGTTTTTTTCCCCTCTGTGGCCCTAATATTCTATCATTTTATATATAGCCTTATAGTCTATGGGAAACTGTAAATTATCTAATGATAGCAACATCATCTAAAAATCATTTTTTATCCAAAATCATTGAAATTAATGATCACAAACGTTTAAATAATAACAGTGGGTCTAGTTATATGTGATAACAATGTATAGTGAGCAGTGAAATAACTATTGGTTTCCATTTGTGGTGACTGCTGACTGACATTAGGGATGAGATTAAATAGATCCTGGAATTTAGCCTGGTCTGGAGCAGGCTAGCTCCACAGAATAAATCTCCATGGTAATTTATACCATAACATATCCTCCTGCCCCCTATCCATCTTTAGTGCAACCGGATTACGGATCAAATGAGCCAGGATCACCAAGATATCCTGGCTTAATCCCTTATCCTAGTTTTGTGCAACAGGCCCCAGCTCTGACTCTCGTTAGTTTGCAAGCCTGCCACATCTATTATGGACTACAAAGAGAAGCACAGCCACGAGCTGCCCAGTGACACGAGCCTACCAGATGACAGATTACACTGCCCTTTCCCACCTGGACAAAAGGAACACCTACGTGAGAATGCTATTCATTGACTACAGCTCAGCATTCAACACTATAGTGCCTTCAAAGCTCATAAGTAAGCTAAGGACCCTGGGACTAAACACCTCTCCTCTGCAACTGGATCCTAGACTTCCTGACCGGCCGCCCACAGGTGGTAAGGGTAGGTAATAACACAGCCACCACGCTGATCCTCAACACGTGAGCCCCTCAGGGGCGCATGCTCAGTCACCTCCTGTACTCCCTGTTCACCCATGACTGCATGGCCAAGCACGACTCCAACACCATCATTAAGTTTGCCGACGACAACAGTGGTAGGCCTGATCACCAATGAGACAGCCAATAGGGAGGAGGTCAGAGACCTGGCAGTGTGGTGCCAGGATAACCTCTCCCTCAATGTGATCAAGACAAAGGAGATGATTGTGGACTACAGAAAAAAGAGGACCGAGCACACCCCCATTCTCATCGACGGGGCTGGGGTAGAGCAGGTTGAGAACTTCAAGTTCCTTTGTGTCCACGTCACCAACAAACTATCATGGTCCAAACACACCAAGACAGTTGTGAAGAGGGCACAACACCTATTCCCCCTCAGGAGACTGAAAAAATGTGTCACGGGTCATCAGATTCTCAAAAGGTTCTACAGCTGCACCATCCTGACTAGTTGCATCACCGCCTGGTAAGGCAACTGCTCTGCATCTGACCATAATGCACTACAGAGGGTAGTGTGTACGGCCCAGTACATCACGGGGGCCAAGCTTCCTGCCATCCAGGTTTCCTGCCATCTAGGACCAGGCGGTGTCAGAGGAAGTCCCAAAACATTGCCAAAGACTTCAGCCACACTAGTCATAGACTGTTCTCTCTGCTATCGCACGGAAAGTGGTACCAGAGCGCCAAGACTAGGTCCAAAAGGCTTAACAGCTTCTACCCCCAAGTTATAAGACTCCTGAACAGCTAATCAAGTTGATTAGGCCATCTCACAGCCCTATCAGAAAGCGTATTGGGTATTTTTTAGATTAGACTGAATTCATCTTTCATTTGGGACTACTAGACAATGAATCTGCTGTGCCTTTCGCAATTGACAGTGAATACATTTTACTTTAGAATTGTTGTGTGCGTCTATAGAATTCAGCTGTCATCATTAGCAAACTACCACACTTCTTTTTTTTTTTAAATATAACTAGGCAAGTCAGTTAAGAATAAACTCTTATTTTCAATGACGGCCTACCTCGGCCAAATCCGGACGACGCTGGGACAATTGTGCGCCGCCCTATGGGACTCCCAATCAGGGCCGGATGTGATAAAGCATACTTATAAATCCCATTTCCATCCACATTTTCATTTCAAATGCCTCCACTACTCCAAAAGACCAAAATACAAGGAATTATTTTTTTAAAAAAGTTTAATTTTGTTGTAGGTAGGCCTATAAATAGGGTTATTAAAATATCTTTGTCATTTGTTCTCAGTCTGGTCAGTCAGTACCTGGTGTTTTTTTCCCCATTTGCTCCTGTAGAGAAAAATATAATGAATTCAAAATGGTTAACAATTTTCATGATCATTGAACCATTTTAATATCTTCTATATAGGATCTGCTTGTCTTTTCAAAAAGGACATCAGAACTCCAGCATAAGGCTTCATCTTGGAATATTCATGAAGATCATTAAATGGTTTTACTTGCCTCTGGTTTTACCAGATCTGCCATAATACCCATTACAGTGTTCTTGGTAGCCATTCCTCTGGGTGTTCCGCTGTCCAAGGGAGTTTGATGGGTTAGTCTGTGCCTGTGTTCTGTCTGTGGACAAAACCAATAACACCATCAGGTATTCAGCATTGAAAACACCAACACAGTGGAAAATAGTTATATGTTGAACATACCCTGTGGTCCATTTTGCCATGGTCTCCGTTTCTTTTTATTATTGTTCGGGCCATATCCAGTTTCACCAAATTCATGACCAGGCCTGGCCTTGTTTGCTTTCCTGGAATCTGCAGGAGAAAGGTAAAATGTACATGTGTCATTTTCCAGCATCGTTTCAAATGTGCATTTGTGTAAGAATACATTGGTGTAAAGTACTTAAGTAAAAATACTACTTAAGTAGTACTTTAAAGTATGTTTACTTTACTATTTACATTTGACAACTTCATACTTTCCTAAAGAAAATAATGTATGTTTTACTCCATACATTTTCCCTGACATCTAAAAGTGTGCGTTACATTTTGAATGCTTAGCAGGACAGGAAAAGGACCCAATTCACACACTTATCAAGAGAACATCCCTGATAATCCCTACTGCCTCGGATCTGGTGGACTCATTAAAACACATATGCTTTATTTGTAAATTATGTCTGTGTGTTGTAGTGCGCCCCTGGCTATCGGTAAATTAACAAATGTAATTGTGCTGTCTGGTTTGCATAATAAGCCATTTGAAATTATTTATGCTTTTACTTTTGATACTTAAGCATATTTTTGCATCTGATACTTAAGTATATTTAAAAACATATTTTAAGACTTTTACTCAAGTAGTATTTTACTGTGTGACTTTCAATTTTACTCATTTTCTAGTAAGGAATCTTTACTTTTACTCAAATATGACAATTGGGTACTTTTTCAACCACAGTGTACATCAAAATCTTACAGTAATTCAGACCAGTTTATGAAATTATTTTAAAAAGAAACAGGCTTTGCCCTCTTACCCATCTGTCGTTTCTGATTCTGTGGAATGCCACACTGCTGCTCCTGAGGCTTGAGGAGATCAGGGGCCACATTTCCCTCATTCAGTCTGCCTGTGGGGCTCTTCCTGAAACTCACTACGTTTAGCATCGGCTCATGACAGGAGCAGTTCCTCTCCTGTAGCTTTGAACACTTCAGACCACACACCTTGAACTGTCTGTTTGAGGAAGGAGCCGTTAACATCCTAATATCTGTGATCATCTGCTTGCAGCCCTGTCGACTGGGTACAACAGGCCCAGTCTGTTTGGCAGGCTCCTTCTCTTCAATCTCCATTTCCTGGTTGCAGGGACCTGGACAACTGTAACCAGGCTCTTGGTCTCCTGCCATACATTTGGAAGCATATGTTTCAGGGTCATCTGGAGAGCAGGGAGGGCTCTGAGCCCTGTGCCTTGTAACTTCCAGAGGCTTCAGATTTGGGCTACATTGAGCCTTGGGTTTCAGTGACCCTTGAGTGCTATTCAATGATCCTTCAAGACTTGGGATCATTGTACCTTTGCTTGAGAGCATAATAGGCGAACCATCCACACTGGCTTTTTCCACAGGCTCCACTGACCAAACAAACTCATTAGCATTTCTCTGTATTTGCCTATAATGGAATGACTCCTGGCATGGAGTAGCATTCTCTTCAGACATTTTCTCAGCCTCTTTCACATTTTCTAAAGTCAGCGAAAACCGCCGACTTCTCCTCCTCTCTGTTATATCAATGACCTGACTGGCTCGGAGGCCTTGATTGACCTTAACAGGATCAGATTCTCTCTCAGTCACCACCTCAGGATTCATAAGGACATTCTCTATCAGCAATTCCTTGGAGGGGACATATGGGGCCAACGACTGCACTGACCATACTGACTCATTCAACTTTTTCGGTACCTGCCTATAATGAAAGGACATCTGGCTTTGATCAGCTGAAACTTTCTCAGACGACTCCTGTGCCACATCTTCTGGCGCCATCAGTCCATTTTGTATCAGCCACTCTGTAGAAGGGACGTATGGTGCCATTGACTCCACTGACCACACAGACTCATTCACCTTTGACTCCGTCATCAAGTCATGAAAGATAAAAGGTAGCTTCAGTATTTTGTAGTGGCAATTGTCTAAGTTCGGAACACCTTCACAGCTTCCTGTCATGACCACGTTGGAGCCCTCTGTGGTGTTCTCATGTGTAATTTCTTGGGTAAGAGTCTGACCACATTTGGGTGCCCTCTCCATTTTGGAAGATGGCGAACCTCCACCAATCAACACATCTGGGAAGGAGGACGACGCACACCTCTCAGCCATGATAACCTCATCCTCCTGGTCAGAGGAGCTACACATGGGGACCATGCCATCAGCAGAGCTAACTGACCACACATCATGATGCACTAGGTGGCCTCCACCATGGACAGGCTTCCCCAGTGCCTCTATAGAGGTCCTGCGTGAGTGGATGGTCTTGGTTCCTGCAGGCGGGTCTGTGCCAGTACCCTGGCCCCTCACTATCCCCTGGAATCCAGTTTCGAAGGCAATGGGGGAATTTGGTTCTGCTTCCGGGCGGCTCTGTTTCTCTGCATTGGAGCTTGGCGAGGATGAGTTGGTGGAGTTGGTAGAGTTGGTGCCCCTTCCAGAATCTGACCCAGCCAGAGGGGCAGCCGAGGGAGCAGAGTCTTTCTCCGCTTCAGGTGGTGGTTCAGTCTGTACTTCGGAGTTGACCGTCTCTCTGGGTGTGGTGTTCTGGTAAAACGTTCTCAACCTATTGTTGTGGTTCTGGTAGACCATGGCAGCAGGAGGAAACTGGTATTGTCTGTACTCAGCAGGGTGCAGCTGGGCATGGGGAAGAAAATAACCTGGAGCCTCCATGTATGGGTGGGGAGGGAATGGTGGCATAACCATACCCGGCATACCGTAACCTAAAGACAGAATTAGAAGGGATGAGCATCATTGAATTGAATCAATTATTAAATAAAAAGACAGCTGAAAAACATGGGGTTCCTCAAATTTTGGAGGTGTACATTTTGAGTTTGTACAATGTAGTAAATTAATCAGAACAAACATTTGGTTTAATTATCATTAATATTACTTTATACACCCAGACTGAACATTTCATAGCTTTTATACTACGGAGTATGAAAAACGATTCAAGCGTACCCATCCCTGGAAAGCCAGAGTATGGGTTGTAGGGCATGGGCCACTGGTAGTTGTAGACGGGAGGAGGAGGAGGGGGCTGCACAGGCTGCACGTAGAAGTAGGGTCGAGGCTGGTGCACATGATGGGGTGGATGTTCGGTCAGATGAGGCCCTACTCCTTGGGGTCCATGCACCGAGTGCCGTGTACCAGGGTTAGGCTGACGAACTGACTGGCGTGGCCCAAGGTGCCTTGCTACCGCATGTCGACCATGCGGTCCATTTTCAAACGGGGTTGCTGCCATAACTCAACTAGTCAAAGAAAGAGATTGTAACTATAAGGAAATACATTGAATCAATGAAAAGTCTGACATTGTAATTAAATAATAACCTGAATTCAATCAATGTCATTGAATAATAAGTGCATCTTACAAATGGTGACACTACAACAATTAACTCCAATTTCCCTGAATAAGAAAATAACTCCAAAAACAGAGCACACAAATGTTTGAAATGACCTGATCACCACCAAAACAATAGATCAACTTGCGTTGCCTAACAACACGCTGATTAAAAGTGGAAACTAGACACACCTGGCATTAAGTAGATGATTATGAGAGGTGTGGTTTCAGTTTCAAAAACAGTTCCTTATTTGGATTGGTTTACCACCGGTTGCAAAGCTACCAGTAATTTACCAAAGTTACTGGGATCTTTGGTAATTTAGGTAATTAACAGGTAATCTATAGCAATCTATTGTAACTTTGGTCATTTACACTTTAATAACTTTTTACAAAATGTATTCATATAGTATAGTTTTTTAAATATTGGTGTCCATATTGTCCTTGAGTTTCTAGTGGTTAGACCAGGGGTATTCAACTCTTATCCTACGAGGTCCGGAGGCTGCTGGTTTTCTGTTCTACCGGATCATTAATTGCACCCCCTGGTGTCCCAGGTCTAAATCAGTCCCTGATTAGAGGGGCGCACTGACAAAATGCAGTGGAACTGGCTTCGAGGTCTAGAGTTGAGTTTGAGGGGGATTAGACCATATGGTTCAAGAGAAAATAGCCGAATTAATGAAACAGGCATATAATCAACAATGGCATTATTTTCAATTAACTTTGCAACTATTGACTTTTTTCGACAACTCTCACCAGTTTGGTGGCAAAACATTTACAACAAACACATATTGACATAGTAAATTAAAAAATTAAAAAATGTGTAAAAAAATCGAGGATATATATTATTATTTTTTTTTACCTTTATTTAATTAGGCAAGTCCTGCAGGGACGGGGGCTGGGATTAAAAATAAAAAATAAATATAGGACAAAACACATCACGACAAGAGAGACAACACTACATAAAGAGAGACCTAAAACAACAACATAGCAAAGTAGCAACACATGACAACACAGCATGGTAGCAACACACATGACAACATCATGGTAGCAGCACAAAACATGGTACAAACATTATTGGGCACAGATAACAGCACAAAGGGCAGCTGGGGTGAAAGAGGAGTGATTACGATGGAGGAAACCAAGTCTAGATTGAACTTTAGCCTGCAGCTTTAATATGTGCTGAGAGAAGGACCGTCTAGCCATACTCCCAAGTACTTGTATGAGGTGACTACCTCAAGCTCTAAACCCTCAGAGGTAGTAATCACACCTGTGGGGAAAGGGGGATTCTTCTTACCAAACCACATGACCTTTGTTTTGGAGGTGTTCAGAACAAGGTTGAGGACAGAGAAAGCTTGTTGGACACTAAGAAAGCTATGTTGTAGAGTGTTTAACACAAAATCCGATGATAGGGGTAGCAACCATAAAGAAGAAAGGGTAAAAACCATCTGACCCAGATGATTTTTTGGGGTCACGTTTCAGGAGCTCCTTGAGCACCTCAGACTCAGTGACCGCCTGCAGGGATAAACTTTGTAGCGGGGCAGGGGAAAAAGAGGGAGAAGCGTCGGGGCTAGTTGCATTAGAAGGGGTGGGAGATTAGGAAATGTTGGACGGGCAAGGAGGCATGGCTGACCCCTCCTGTCTCAGCCTCCAGTATTTATGCTGCAGTAGTTTATGTGTCGGGGGGCTAGGGTCAGTCTGTTATATATGGAGTATTTCTCCTGTCTTATCCGGTGTCCTGTGTGAATTTAAGTATGCTCTCTCTGTCTTTCTTTCTCTCTCTTTGAGGACCTGAGCCCTAGGACCATGACTCAGGACTACCTGGCATGATGACTTCTTGCTGTCCCCAGTCCACCTGGCCATGCTGCTGCTCCAGTTTCAACTGTTCTGCCTTTGGCTATGGAACCCTGACCTGTTCACCGGACGTGCTACCTGTCCCAGACCTGCTGTTTTCAACTCTCTAGAGACAGCAGGAGCGGTAGAGATACTCTTAATGATCGGCTATGAAAAGCCAACTGACATTTACTCCTGAGGTGCTGACCTGTAGCACCCTCGACAACTACTGTGATTATTATTATTTGACCATGCTGGTCATTTATGAACATTTGAACATCTTGGCCATGTTCTGTTATAATCTCCACCCGGCACAGCCAGAAGAGGACTGGCCACCCCTCATAGCCTGGTTACTCTCTAGGTTTCTTACTAGGTTTTGACCTTTCTTGTAAAGCAAATGAAAGTCCAGTTAATTTGCTTTACAAAACACACTTCACAAAAACATAACCGGAAATCAGTTAATTGAGATAAAAACATTAGGCCCTAATTTATTGATTTGACATGACTTGGAATAATATGCATTTGTTAGTTACAGAAAGAAAAAAAATTTAAAGGTAGGGGCATGGATAAGAAAACCAGTCAGTATCTGGTGTGTCCATCATTTGCCTCATGCACAGCGACATCTCCTTCGCATAGAGTTGATCAGGCTGTTGATTGTAGCCTGTGGAATGTTGTCCCACTCCTCTTCAATGGCTGTGCAAAGTTGCTGGATATTGGAGGGAACTGGAACACGCTATAGTACACATCGATGCAGAGCATCCCTAACATGCTCAACGGGTGACGTCTGGTGAGATGACGAGCACGCAGTTGAGCTTCCCTGACAGTTTGTGCTGAAATCCTTTGGTTGTTAAAACCCACAGTTTAATCAGCTGCCCAGGCTCAGACGATCCTGCAGGTGAAGCCGGATCTGGAGGTCCTGAGCTGGCATGGTTACACATGATCTGCCGAAGTGAGGCCGATTGGACGTACTGCCAAAATCTCTAAAACCACATTGGAGGCTTTTAAGATAAATTAACATTACATTTTCTGGCAACAGCTCTGAAGGACATTCCTGCAGTCAGCATGCCAATTGCATGCTCCCTCAACTTGAGACACCTGTGGCATTGTTTTATGACAAAAACTGCATATTTTATTGGCCTTTTGTCCCCAGCACAAGATGCACCTATGTTATGATCATGCCATTTAATCAGGTTCTTTATATGCCACGTGGATGGATTATCTTGGCAAAGGAGAAATGCTTACTAACAAGGATGTGAACGTGCACAAAATGAGCTTTTTGTGCTAATGATGAATGTCTGGGATCTTTTATTTCAGCTCATGAAACCAACACTACGTTGCGTTTATATTTTTGTCCAGTATAGTGTGGTCTGCAGTCCCCATTATCCAATGATCAAGTTGAAACTTCATGTGTGAAGTTAATGGTCGTCAGCCAACATGTCACCTATTATAGTCAGAATAAAGAACTGCGGTGATCACAAGGCTGTGCTGGCTCCCAGATTACCTTGAACAAGTCAGACATGCCAATGATTAAGGCTGTTATAGTACAGAATAAAGGTGAAATAAAAAAATAAAAAAAATAAAAAGATGTGAAGTGGTCTGCTCTTCCACGAAGTCCATAATGTAAGGATAGCTATCAATTACATTTTGGGTCTTTCAATTACTGATCCATCTTGTAGAGCACTATCCACACCTTCCATGAACCTGAGGCATCAAACTATTCTTCATGATGAATGTAGCACTAGTCTCTTAACAAAAGTCATTTTTTAAAGTGCAATGCAAGGATTTTAATGACACAACAACACTGTGCAGACAAGTAGATGTCAGTTTGTCAACATTACACTGCAATGCTTAAAATATCTGCACAATAATAAAAACAAGACACATTTAGACTGGCTCTTAGCTACAAACTAGCCCAACAATTATTTCTTTGCATCTCCTCTCCAAGCCACTGCATTTCCACTGCTTGATACATCTTATTACCTGGGCTTCATCCTCAGTGAACGACAGACACTGAAAAAGAGTTTAAAAGCTGCAGAGTAGACTGGACCTACACCTCCCAGGTCCATTCTGGTCTGCAGGTCAACATGGGGGTTAGCGTCACAGTACGGTCTGTGAGGCTGCAGCCCAGGCTGTGATAAGGATGAACACAGCGTCCAACATGGGGGTTAGCGTCACAGTACGGTCTGTGAGGCTGCAGCCCAGGCTGTGATAAGGATGAACACAGCGTCAACATGGCTACCATCATCAAGCAGTGGAAATGCAGGCATCTACTGTGTAGCTAGTTGTTGAACTGCCGCCTGAGATTCTTTTTTAACCACGTATACAAACATTACGAGTGTCTATTAATTTATTACAATGTGTTTTGTGTGTATTTCATAGTGCAAGTGAATTTATATATATTAGGTAATACATTTAGAATAAATATATTAGGAGCGGTGCAATTCTTAAATAGGCTAATATCTTGTGCCCCTTCTCTTTGTGGTCCCTGAAGAAAAAAAAGAAAAGTTAGTGTTATCATTTCAAAACGTGACAAAAGTAGTAGTATCTCTATACTGCAACACAACCCTTACCTCTGCCCCTCTGGCAGCGAGAGAACTCTGATTCTTCATGATCGTCATAGTCAGTCCTCCGGGGCCTCTGCTGAACAAATGGCCTTCTGCGTGGGGGTCTCACTGAAGGATACAGAGGGAGGGAAGCATGAGCTGGGACACCAATAACGGCCAGGTCAAACAGTGAATGACTAGTGAAAAGTAGAGAACTGATCAAGGCAATGGGTAACTCGGCAGTTTGAACAGGAAACTCACTTTGTTCTTGTGACCCATTGTACGGTCTCCAAGACTTTGGCTTATATTTGGCACCAGAACTCCCCCAGCTATCGTGGTCTGATGCCACAGTGCCTTCTCTCCAAGGTTTCTCTGGGAAACATGACAAATTCACAACATCACATTTGTAATGAATGACACATGAGGATTAAAAGTAAAAACACTATTTAGAAGGGGACATCAGACTACGTCAAGAGATGGAAAGAATCTTACCATTATAAGGCCTGCATGGGGCATTTCTTTGTCCTCCTTTCCCTTTATACTTGTCAGCTTTGACAGTAGCTTTGTGGTCCTCACAGCAGTCAAAACTCCAGAGGTAACCGTGCTCCTGCTCTTCATGACACATGACTTCATGGTGGTCCTCACAGCAGCCCGTCTTTGGTTTACTGTTAGGAAACTGGCGAGCAGAGGGCTGAGGCACTCTGTTAGGGTGATGTGGTTTCTTCACAGGCACCTGACAGGCGCTCAACAGCTCCCCTCGCTCATTGTAGTCATCTTCCTCTAGCACATCTTCATCTGTTTCCTCCCGCTCAACATAACGGCATGGCCCTTGTGAGTCGCCTGGCCTCGACTCTTCCGCCAGGCTCAGGCCACAGCTGAGACAGGTCTTAGAACATTCTGCAAACCCTTCTACTGGGTTGGATTGAGTTGGTACGTTTTCCTTACCAGAGAGGTCAGGTGTTTCGCAGGTTGCCTCGGCTAGCTTGCCGCCTCCCACATACACATGACCACCAGAGATAAGGTCCACATCTTCGATATCAGTGGAGAAGAGCTCGTCTCTGGAGGAGAGCTCGTCTATGGATGGGCTGAGGACACTCTGGCGCTCCTGGGCCACTTGCGGGTAGTAGCTACAGTAGTAGGCACTCCCAAGCGGGGACAGATGGCTTTGCGGTGGAGGCACCAGACTGGACGCAGCGGAGTCAACATACCACAGTGGATCGTCCAGCAGCATGCCTGTAACCTGATCACAGGGCAGCCTGAGGATTCTGTAAGGCAAGTCAGAGGACTCTGCCTTGGAGGCTAGATTATCTACAGGGTCCTTCAGCTCAGAGGCAGATGGAATCAGAACCTTGTCACAATCTTGTTCTGGAGCCAGACAGTCAAGTGAGTGGTGGTCATGTGAAGCCCCATTCAGTTCAAGGCTCTGTGTCAAGGCCCCAGAGTCACGTTTTACATCCTCTGGAGGATTAGGCTGTTCTCTGGACTGCCACTCTATCCCAGGTTCTTCAGTGTTCAGGTGGAGCTTCTCAGAGTGGCATTGCTGCCTAGACTCCTCCAGACTCTCCTCATGGACAGAAGAGCTGCCGATGGGCAGCACCTCAGAGCCCAGGGACCAGCAATCCTGCTTGGCCATCTCCAGGCAGCTCTGGCTGGATTCTGCATCATAGACCAGTGCTGTAATAGTGGAGTCACTGAATACGCTGCTGGGCAGAGAGGAGTCCCTCTGCCTCCTCTTACCCTGCTGGGGTTGTCTCTGTGGCAGAGGTCTCAACTCCAGCTCCCTACGCGTCCCACTGAATTCTTCTTCCACATTTCCAGAGGAAGAGATGGTTGTCTCAGAGGTTAGGGACCCTAGGTCAGATTTAGGGTTTAGCTCACTTTCTTCAGGTGGCTTCTCATTGGTTCTGAGCCTGTCCAGACTGTCGATCAGGTTGTGGACAGTGTCGCTCGGATCGGTTTGAACCTCTGAACATGCGGTCTCTCGCAATACACAGGCCTGTTGCTGGTAGTGGTGGCGGTACTGTACGTCATAGGTCGCAGAGGAGATGTGGGGGTTAAACACCCTACTGTAATCAACAGGCTGCATCGGAGCCTGGGGAACCACATAGCCAGGATACTGCATACCAGTATATGGATATGGAGCCATATATGGACGCACATAAGGAATAACTGGAAATAAAGACATTTTAAATTAAGATGTAAATTCATTTGTTTAAGATGCTAGAAAAATGTGTGCTATTGTACCTGATGGGGGAAGACCATACTGGCCATATGGGTTCATATTCCATTGGTACATATTATAATAAGGTTGAGTTGGTGGTTGAACATAGAAAAATGGTCTTGTGTGATTAGTTGGATGGTGTGGTTGCCCAACTCCCATTGAGTGTGAAGGATTATTCATATCTGAACGAAAGGAGAAATTAATTAGATGATTTGACACTTTCCACAACAAATATTCAATTGAGTAATGTCACAATTGATCAAACCCAGTACACTAATAAATAATCACCTTCCATTGCTTGGTCAGGGCTGAAAGACAGCACAGGATATTATACACCGCAATTCTAGTGCAAAGAGGAAACAAAAAGTTAACGTAAGCCTACACACATCATTAGATGGGCATCCTAAATCGGTGTAGAAACTGGTAGTGTTGCAGAGGCTCTGCCTTCCATTCAAATAAGGCGACTGCAATCTGACTGCATCCACGAACAAGACATATGTACGATGCCATTACATCAGAGTAATACACATGAAAATGACCGGGGGGGAAAGTATAAGGACTTACATGTGACCGTGACGGTCCAAAAAAAAAACGTAAGACCGTAGGCGTGCACGAAACGAGAGCAACACAAAACTCTGCCTTTCTTCACCCTCCCCGCCATATTTATAACCTACTGCGCCTGGGCATTGCAACACCCGCGCCCCACACCAATTAGCGTGTAATCAACTGGATATTTTTCAGGTGAGTCGACAGGCAAATTAGGCAATTAGTCATTTTCACCACAAGGTGACACCAAAACTTCACAAACAATGTACTGCACTGCAGCTTTGCGACGTTTCCTCAGTCCAAGCCATATTGGCTCCGGGATCTCTGTTTGAAAATTAGGTTTTGACACACAATGGCGATGCACGGGGGTTAGTTTCTTTGCGCAAAGCAGAATACGGCATTTTTCTCACGCAGTTGTTTACATTCGTAGCTAGTACTGCAGATAGATTTTACTACGACCCTGTTACTACTTGTTTTAGAATAACATTTGATATAAAAAATATATATAAATACATGTTTTTAGCGCACAAGTCTGTATTGAGGTGCGTGACATGGTGTTTTGAAAGCACCCGCTTTTGAATGAAATGCCATCTCATCGTGATTCAATGGCTGTCACTGCAGACAGTTGAGCGAAAACACTGGGTAAGCAGATTGCTTATATGACAGTATTTTCACATAGGTAGAGATATAATTTCCACTTCAACTTTAGTTAGCTAGTAATTGTGTTGTTGCAAATATAGAGTACTGCAAATGCAGTAAAAGTCTGGTGGCTGTGTGTGTTCCTTGATATGACAGCCTTGTGATTTAACGGCCACACACTGTCGGGGGCTTACAGGTAACGTCTTATGAATGAATGAATGAATGAATGGATGTCAGTAAGGCAAGCATCTTGCTCATCAACCCTGCCTGTGGTGTGGCAGTGCCCTCAATGATTTGCTATCTGATCTGTGTGATGATGATGACTGATGTCTCTTTTCCAGGATGGCTAGTACCCTTTCAGACCAGCTAGAGGAGGTACGATGCCATGCGGAAGCTTGTCTGTATTCCACTGGCTCAGTGCTGGAGGTCCGTGCAGGAATATCAGCCATGGCCAACATACCCTTACCACCATCGGTCAAATACCGCTACATTGCTGCGGAGACCATGATAATTGAAAACGGCGTCAATAACAACAGGAAAGAAGTGAGTTTGTTTAATGTTTCAAGTACACTCAAACTATGTCCATATCACAATGACATAATTACCTTCACTTAGCCTACATCTTGGAATAGTGAACTCCTCTCTCTCTCTCTTTATACATTGTACTCATATTTTTGTTCACTGTCTATTCTTTTCTCAACCTTTTTCTGTATCAAACTTTTTTCGTCTTTGTCCTCTCTCCTGCCAGACCATAGGTTCCCTGCAGAGATTGTCCACAGCACTGAACATTCTGGAGAAGTATGGCTGTAACCTCACCAGCTCCAGTAGGCCCAAGTACTGGCGTGCTGTCAAGCACAACAACCCTGTCTTCAGAGCAACAGTAGATGCCATTCAGGTGAGGATGTCTTCAATACAGGCAGGCGAGATTCTGGATGATGATATGTAGTCTACTGTCTTGTCACTATTGTCTTATTGACATTATGTTGATATAGGCTTAGTTCAATATGAGTCTATAGCCTACTACCTTGCTAATGAAGTTAATTGTGCACACACCACAACACTAACGTTATGCCAACAGTATTGCATAAAACCCTCTATATCCTTTCCTCTCCTCTGTTCTACCCCAGGGAGGAAGGGCAGTGCTTTGTCTCTATGGTTACTCCAATCAGCAGCCAGACGGCCTGAGTTTCCCTGATGAGGTCATGGAGCCTGACATTGAGAAGGTCGCAGCGGTCACCTTGGAGGTCATGAGTCTACGCATGGAACTGGACATGCTCATCAAGGTCTGGACCAATGGCAGTTATTCTGAAATATTTCAAAGAGGTTTCTAAAGTCAGTTGTACCACTGAGTCGTTGTTGATGTTTTCACAGGAGGCTCACCCCCACCCAGAGTTCTTTGAGAGAATTATCCCATCACTGAACCAACAGGTATGTTTTTTTTTGTTCACCCTATTTGCCTTTCTCTACTTCAGGCAGTTTTTATATTTGTGTGGTTTTGTGCCTGGTAGTTTCCACCACCATCAGATGACTGAAATCTCCTTTATGATTCCAGGATGACTTCGGACCCATTTCTGATGCGGTAGCTATTCCCTCCAGCCTCAGAGAGAGCCAGCCCCTGTACATGTCTCTGGCTTCCCTGGCTCAGTCTCCCACTAGTGCCTTTCTTCCAGTACGGACCGCTAACGCCTCAACATCCACCTCTATCTCTACCAGACACACAGGTTGGAAGTGTGTGTGTGTGTATTTTTTACATCTGAAACTTGCATTCAACTTTCCTTGTTTCTCTTCTTCTTTGCAGACAACTGCACTATCTGTGCTATATTCCCAGTGGCTGCCCACTGTAACTCTTGTGTCCAATGGCTGTGTACTGAATGTGATAGACTGTACCACTCCTCTGTAGAGCGAGCCAATCACCACAGGACTGTCGTGACATCCTCTAAAATGCGAAAGAACCACAGGTAAGACATGACAAGTAAGACAAAATAGAAACTGACAGGAAAGGGTGAGAATCGCTACATTTTCAAAGGTGGTGATTATTGCTGAAATGCAACTCCCTGTGTGTTGGGCACTAGATTCACTTCCTCCCTCTCTTTCCCAGCAGCTCCCTCCTGTCATGGCACTGTACCCACTGTACCAGGGTCAACTCCAACCAGGACATACTGTGTGAGACATGTGAGAGACCACGCCTGGCCTCCTCTGGCTCTGCTAAGGATGAGTTCCCACAGCCCTTCACCATCACTGGTCAGTATACACACACACACACACACACACACACACACACACACACACACACACACACACACACACACACACACACACACACACACCCAACCAACCAACAATGTTTGTGTTTTAATAGTGGTGGTTTGCCTTTTTTGCACTCCAGTCAGTCTCACTCCTCTGTATTTCCATGTATAGTTGTTTATTGTCTGAAAATGGGAAGACACTCTTGGTGTATATGAGTTGTTGAGTTAATATTCACCTCTTCCATAGTCCTGTGTTGAGTGTGTTTTCACTATGTATGTCACCAGAGTGGCAGTGTAAAAGCTGTACGGTGGTGAACGCGGGCAGTAGTATCCTGTGTGAGGTGTGTGAGCGCCCCCGCCTGGCCACCAAGCCTCCGGCAACCCCCACACGCCCCCCTCCTACACCCAACCGGCCTGCTGCTCCGGTACTGGGTATGCCAGGAGACCCAGACAGCCAGGTAAACTACTGTTAAAGTCAATGCAGAAGCAGCACATTTTGAGTTGAAATGAAAGTTTCAGATTGTGCCTTTATCACCATGTATTACAGTTGATATTGTTCCTCTATTCCTGTGAGTGTCTAAGGTCACTCAAATTATCTCTTCTTCTCCCATCCTTTTGCAGTGGATGTGTCAGTTCTGTACTTACATCAATTACACTCCAGCATCAGTGTGTGAGATGTGTGACCTCCCCCGCCCCGAGCCCGCCAAAATGCGAGTCAAACTCCACCCTCCATCCCAGGTCAAAAGGGTCCCCGTGCTGTCCGTCAAACCCAAAGACCCACCCATGGAGGACCCTCATTTGAGGAGACAGAAACTGATGAGAGAGGAGGGGCTAAAGCTGATCCAGCTTATTAGAGTGAGTGAATGCTTTCTGTTTTATCTATAATATGGTGTATAATCACATTACCCCACTACTTGTAATATTACAAGCTATTAGCTAATTTAAGATTTTGGTTCAGAAAAGTCTTTATTGTACCATTGCTGGCCAATTTGGTTGCAGTACTATTAAAACTACAGGCTACAGATTTCAGAAAACAAACGATGTGTAAAAATAACCTTAGCATCCTCTAGGTGTGTAATATACAGTGTGGTGAGTAGCAGCAGCTGAGGCCTAGTGAATATGTATGACAGATTGGTTTCTTTATTTCCCTCTCTCTTCCTGTCTCTGTTAACTCTTTCTCCATCTTCTGTCTGTCTGTCTGTCTGTCTGTCTGTCTGTCTGTCTGTCTGCCTGTCTGCCTGTCTGTCTGTCAGGATGGAGAGAAGAAAGGAGTGAGTCCAGAGGAAGTGTACACGGGCATGCGCGTCTCCGGGGACGGAAACATCCTTCCCTGTGATTGGCTCAAAGCAGAGCTACCTCACTTGCTCGACCAGATCTGTGCCACGGCCTCTTCGTCTCGAGCAGCAGACCTGAAGGCCGGACAGAACCAGAACGGTACTGGTACTGCAGAGGATACAGGTGTGGAGGAGGAGCAGACCAGAGGGAGAGGAGTGACCCTGTCCAGGGCTGAGGCCAAGCTGGCCTGGCTGTCTGCAGGGGGAGACACTGAGAGAGCAGCGAAACAGGCTCTCAGAGACAGACACTCTAAGGTGAGAGACAGGTCAGAAAGTCTATTGCCCATTAAGAACTGGTCTAAGGTCAGTTGTACCGTCACTTTTTTCACTTTGCTGACAGCTATGTGCTGGTTTCCCAGGCCTAGATTAAGTCTAGTCTTGGACTAAAACTGACATTCAATGAAGATTCTCTACTAACTATTTTGAGTCCTGAATTAGGCTTAATCTTGGTGTGGGAAATTGGCCCCATATGTAGGAGATTAGCCTTCGAACACTCAAGGAAGGGTTTGGTCTCTCATGTACCTTTGCAGGTAAAGGAGCTGTGTTCTCTGGGGTTCACTGACGAGGTGCGGTGTCAGGAGGTTCTGAGGCAGAGCGAGGGAGAGGTGCGGGGGGCTCTGTCTCTGCTGCAGCGACCCCTCATGGAGCCCTTCCACCAGCGCATGTGGAGCGACCAACCTGAGCCACCCATCGACATCAACCACCCCGACAAACAGGTGGGTCACTGGGGCTCTCTGAACTCCACTATATTTTTCTGGCCATACATTTAGCTGAACACAGAATAGCTATATTGATGATAATCTGTTTATACCTACCACCATTAGAAAGGCCCACAGGTCATACATGTTCTTCAGTCATCTTGACAATTGCTTGATGTCTCACAGTGATAAGAGTTATTTTTTGAGTGTGGCATATCTCTCCTTTCATCATTCCTCTGTATCTGCTTGTCCCCTTCACTGGTCTGATCTCTCTCTCCTCTCCCTCTTCCCCCTGGGGCCAGCGTGTGTGCCGGAGGCTGCTGGCGGTGTATGACCTGCCCAGCTGGGGCCGCTGTGAGCTGGCCCTGTCCCTGCTGCAGGAGCGCACCGCCCCCTACTCCCTAGACGACGTGGTACAGGCCGTACGCGAGTCACATGACCGAGACTTCATCCGCCGGGTGCTGGCCAAAGAGTGCCCCATCTGCCTGTCAGACTTTCCCCACAGCAAGGTACTCTCTCAAGTGTCTGTGTGCACAAGCTTGTCTTTACTCAAAATGTAGCAGAAGCTTTTCTCTTTTCTTTTTTTGTTGTTGTTGCAGTATCCCACCCCCCCAACTCTCCTAATCCTTTCTTTCTTCCTCTCCTCTCTTCTTCCCTGTTTCAGATGCAGTCTCTGACCTCCTGTCAGTGCTCGGTGTGCTGTGGCTGTTTCCAGCAGCACTTCACTATCGCAGTGAGAGACAAGCACATCAGAGACATGGTGTGTCCCGTCTGCTGGGAACCTGACATCAACGACCCTGAACACCTCAACAGCTACTTCTCCACCCTGGACATCCAGGTAGTACATCACACAGAGAACAACGTCACACAACATCTCCCTCAGATTTTCTCTTTGAAGAGAGAAGAAACAGTGAGAAAAAACACAATTCCAGGATTTCAGAGGCTTCTCTCCCTTCAAAATGCAGTTGTTGGTGGTGTCAGTGTTATCTCACGAGACCATAGATTTGTTTTCTGGGTGTGTGTATGATGGTAACACCTGTAATCATATTTTCCTGTGCGTGTGTGTGTGCAGCTGCGGGAATGTCTGGAGCCGGAAGTGTATGATCTGTTTCATAAGAAGCTGACTGAACAAGCCCTCATCAAGGACCCCAAGTTCCTCTGGTGTAGTCATGTGAGTTCTAATCACATAATAGCCTTGAGCGGGTTTTTAAGGTTTATTTCCTATGTGTACAAAGGCAAAGGAAAAATGTTAGAATGTTTGTTTCCAGACATAATTTGATAATCCCCATTGAGGCTGTCATAAAATCACAGTAATCACACTTCACTAGCTAAGAAATGGCAGTATACAGTGCATTCGGAAAGGATTCAGACCCCTTTCCACATTTTGTTATGTTACAGCCTTATTCTAAAATGTATCAAATCGTTTTTCCCCTCATCAATCTACATACAGCACCCCACAGTGACAAAGAAAAAACAGTTTTTAAAAAGGTTTGCAAATTTATAAAATAAAAAAAACTGAAATATCACATTTACATAAGTATTCAGACCCTTTACTCAGTACTTTGTTGAAGCACCTTTGGCAATGATTACAGCCTCAAGTCCTCTGGGTATGATGCTACAAGCTTGGCACACCTGTATTTGGGGAGTTTCTCACATTCTTCTCTGTAGATCCTCTCAAGCTCTGCCAGGTTGGATGGGGAGTGCTGCTGCACAGCTATTTTCAGGTCTCTTCAGAGATGTTCAATCAGGTTCAAGTCCGGGCCCTGGCTGGGCCACTCAAGGACATTCAGAGACTTGTCCCGAAGCCACTCCTACATTGTATTGGCTGTGTTCTTAGGGTCGTTGTCCTGTTGGAAGGTGAACCTTTGCCCCAGTCTGAGGTCCTGAGCAGGTTTTCTTCAAGGATCTCTTGGGGACCTTCAATGCTGCAGGCATTTTTTGGTACCCTTCCCCAGATCTGTGCCTCGACACAATCCTGTCTCGGAGCTCTACGGACAATTCCTTCAACCTCATTGCTTGGTTTTTGCTCTGACATGCACTGTCAACTGTGGGACCTTTATATAGACATGTATGTGCAATGTGCATTTGCAGGTATGTGCAAATGTCCAATCAATTGAAGTTACCACAGGTGGACTGCAGTCAAGTTGTAGAAACATCTCAAGGATGATCAATGGGAACAGGATGCACCTGAGCTCAATTTCGAGTCTGATAGCAAAGGTATTTCTGTTTTTTTTATTTCATTAACTATTCCTGTCTTCCCCTTCCTACTGTCAGTGTTCCTATGGGTTCATCTATGATGGAGACCAACTGAAGGTCACCTGTTTCCAGTGCAGGAACAGCTTCTGCGCACAATGCAAGAAACCTGTAAGTGACAAACATCCACTCTATTTATGTGTGAGAGAGGGTGATAGAAGGGGATTTTTCTTTGGAGTGAAGCTGGAGCTTAATCTGTATATCATCCTCTCTTGTCTCTGTCACCGTGCATTCTCTAGTGGGAGTCTCAGCACGGTGGTCTGTCGTGTGAACGGTACCAGTCCTGGAAGAGAGAGAATGACCCAGAGTACCAGAGGCAAGGCCTGGCCGGATACCTGCGTGACAACGGCATCAGTGAGTCTCTCTCACACACACACACACCTTCTTAAACACCTCCATTGAGCTACTGTAGCTTTTAACCAGGAAAGGCAGGTACTTGCGGAGGTGTGAACGGCCAGACACTTTACTAGATGTTGGGCTGAGAGAGATCAAATTGGTCTTACTAATAGTTCCTCTTCCAAACCAGTACATTTCATTAGCATCATGAATAACACTCCCATAGAGGTACTGTAGACCTTCTGCCTGAACTAAGCCAGAAGACTAAGGACAAACCGGACTGCTGCTGCTTTTAACTGTTTGTCGGCACAGTCCGGTTTGTCCTTAGTCTTCTGGCTTAGTTCAGGCAGAAGGCCTACAGTACCTCTATGGGAGTGTTATGGGACCGCATAGAATATTGTCTGTCATTTTCTGTTCATTTCTCGACAATCCATGTTGAATTGTTACCTTTCATCGACACTCAGCAGGTGTTCTACTGCACCTCAGCAGGTGTTCTACTGTATTTACCTTTAGACCCAGTTTTACCAAGTTAGAGCAAGTTAGACCCTTTAAGTATTTACAGTCTCTTCCATGACCTTCATTTGTGGGAATTATTAAAACTCGTTTAGTTCCTTTCCCTGATGCATTCTCATGTGTACTCTCCCAATACCCGGGAATCGTTTCCCTGAATTTACTTCCTCTTTCCCTCAGCATGTCCAAACTGCAGGTTCCAGTATGCCCTGTCCAAAGGAGGCTGTATGCACTTCAGCTGCTCCCAGTGCAGGTACCAGTTCTGCAGCGGATGCAACAACCCCTTCCACACTGTAAGTCCCTTAAATGGCTTGGTGTGTTTGTGTTGTTCATTTGTGGGTTGTTCATTTGTGCATCATCGATTGTGCTAGTTCCTGGCAAGGTTTTATCTTATGGGAGTTAACTTGAATGTCACTTTAATGTGGGTGTTTGTTTTTCCTTCTCTCTGCTACTCTCTCCCTCCCCTACTCTCCCACCATTTCTCTCTTTCTTTTCTCTCTCTCTTGCACTCTCTCTTTCTCTCCTTCCTTTCCCCCCCTCCTCTCTCCCTCCCTCTTCTGTAGACTTGTGCAGTGATCCATTGTAGTGTGACAGGCCTGCATGCCCATCACCCTCGAGACTGTCTCTTCTACCTGAGGGACTGGGAGCCTGGCAGACTACAAGCCCTGCTGCAGGTAGAGACGCACACGACACACACACGGATGCTCACACTCCATTACAATCACCATAACCACATTATAGCACCCTGACTCACATTCAGTTATAACTGATTTTATTGCGAGAATATCTGTAGATGGACCGCATTAAAATGATTGTTTATTGTTATTGTCTGTTTGCAGAACAAGGTTGTTGAGTTCAATACTGACACCCCTCCAGGAACTCAAGCAGGTAAGATTCTATGTGTTATTTTCTTTTTACTCAGAAAAACTGAAACGGAGAAATACTAAGATATATAATTGTCTTTCTCTCTCTCAGGTCTGTGCGGAGTGATAGAGCAGAAGGATGAGAGTGGGCAGCAGACGGACTCGGCCTGTGGGGCTCAAACTCAGCCTGGCCATGCAGGACTGTGCGAGTATGTTTCCTCTCACTGCCACCACCAGTATTTTTCAAGGACTCAAAGGCGCTTTAGAGAACAACAGAGTTCTCCCATGATAAACATGCATCGATGTAACTAACTGGTTTTTGTCTAATCTATTCCAGGAAACACTACAGAGAGTACTTGGTGAGCCTCATCAATGGCCATTCCATCGACCCGGCCCCTCTCTTCAATGCCAACGAGCTGGTGCTGGCCTGTCGGAGATACCAAGTGGATGACGCCCGGGGGGAGCTGGAGGACGATGTGACGTACTATACTCGAATACTGGAGGTATGCATTGATGGTCCTTGTGGAGGGATTTGTCTTTTTCCAAATATTTAGTCACTTGGTTTGAACATTTCTAATCTTATTTCAGAAACTTATTGATGAAGTACCACTTGGAGACAAGGTTCCACGGAAGAAATGAAAACGACTTGTTTGTTCGTTGAAGTGTGTTTAGTATTGAGTGTTGGGATTTTGGCTCAATAGGCCATCAAATGTGTTTGCGTCAATGTGACTGTTACACCACACAGCAGAAAGCTATGCTTACATCCCCATTATTGTGCTACAGTTATTTATGAATCTATATTAGGGCTAAATGCTCAGTTGCACATTCATTTAAAACAGAGATGTATGAGAGTGGGTGTGTGGGTGTGTGCATAACATTTCAAGACTGATAACAGGGTTACAGCTTAAATAACCAGTTATATTTAGAGGCATCGCTTCATTGCACACAGTCTGGAGGTGCATGCTCTTAAATGTATATTTCTGTCTGGGGAAAAAATGATATATATTTAAACACCCAATAAACCACTAGATTTTCACACCAACTCTAATCTAGCACACCTGATTCTAATAATGAACTGGTTTATATGCTGAATCAGGTTAGTTAAAACAGGTTGAGCCGAAAACCTGCAGGAGGGTAGAACTCCAGGAACGGGGTTGGAGAGCCCTGCAATAAACCTGCAGGAGGGTAGAACTCCAGGAACGGGGTTGGAGAGCCCTGCAATAAACCTGCAGGAGGGTAGAACTCCAGGAACGGGGTTGGAGAGCCCTGCAATAAACCTGCAGGAGGGTAGAACTCCAGGAACGGGGTTGGAGAGCCCTGCAATAAACCTGCAGGAGGGTAGAACTCCAGGAACGGGGTTGGAGAGCCCTGCAATAAACCTGCAGGAGGGTCGAACTCCAGGAACGGGGTTGGAGAGCCCTGCAATAAACCTGCAGGAGCTGTACTGAGCTGTACTGTTGTCTGGTTGAGGGGGTGTTGTTGTGATGGACTGTTGTCTGGTTGAGGAGGTGTTGTTGTGATGGACCTGTATCTGGTTGAGGGGGTGTTGTTGTGCTGGACTGTTGTCTAGTTGAGGGGGTGTTGTTGTGTTGGACTGTTGTCTGGGTCTGGTTGAGGTGGTGTTATTGTGTTGGACTGTTGTCTGGTTGAGGGGGTGTTGTTGTGATGGACTGTTGTCTGGTTGAGGGGGTGTTGTTGTGATGGACTGTTGTCTGGTTGAGGAGGTGTTGTTGTGTTGGACTGTTGTCTGGTTGAGGGGGTGTTGTTGTGATGGACTGTTGTCTGGTTGAGGGGGTGTTGTTGTGATGGACTGTTGTCTGGTTGAGGAGGTGTTGTTGTGATGGACTGTTGTCTGGTTGAGGGGGTGTTGTTGTGATGGACTGTTGTCTGGTTGAGGGGGTGTTGTTGTGTTGGACTGTTGTCTGGTTGAGGGGGTGTTGTTGTGATGGACTGTTGTCTGGTTGAGGGGATGTTGTTGTGATGGACTGTTGTCTGGTTGAGGGGGTGTTGTTGTGTTGGACTGTTGTCTGGGTCTGGTTGAGGATGTGTTGTTGTGTTGGACTGTTGTCTAGTTGAGGGGTTGTTGTTGTGCTGGACTGTTGTCTAGTTGAGGTGTTGTTGTGCTGGACTGTTGTCTGGTTGAGGAGGTGTTGTTGTGTTGGACTGTTGTCTGGGTCTGGTTGAGGGGGTGTTGTTGTGTTGGACCAGGAACGGGGTTGGAGAGCCCTGCAATAAACCTGCAGGAGGGTAGAACTCCAGGAACGGGGTTGGAGAGCCCTGCAATAAACCTGCTGGAGGGTAGAACTCCAGGAACGGGGTTGGAGAGCCCTGCAATAAACCTGCTGGAGGGTAGAACTCCAGGAACGGGGTTGGAGAGCCCTGCAATAAACCTGCAGGAGGGTCGAACTCCAGGAACGGGGTTGGAGAGCCCTGCAATAAACCTGCAGGAGGGTAGAACTCCAGGAACGGGGTTGGAGAGCCCTGCAATAAACCTGCAGGAGGGTAGAACTCCAGGAACGGGGTTGGAGAGCCCTGCAATAAACCTGCAGGAGGGTAGAACTCCAGGAACGGGGTTGGAGAGCCCTGCAATAAACCTGCAGGAGGGTAGAACTCCAGGAACGGGGTTGGAGAGCCCTGCAATAAACCTGCAGGAGGGTCGAACTCCAGGAACGGGGTTGGAGAGCCCTGCAATAAACCTGCAGGAGGGTAGAACTCCAGGAACGGGGTTGGAGAGCCCTGCAATAAACCTGCAGGAGGGTAGAACTCCAGGAACGGGGTTGGAGAGCCCTGCAATAAACCTGCAGGAGGGTAGAACTCCAGGAACGGGGTTGGAGAGCCCTGCAATAAACCTGCAGGAGGGTCGAACTCCAGGAACGGGGTTGGAGAGCCCTGCAATAAACCTGCAGGAGCTGTACTGAGCTGTACTGTTGTCTGGTTGAGGGGGTGTTGTTGTGATGGACTGTTGTCTGGTTGAGGAGGTGTTGTTGTGATGGACCTGTATCTGGTTGAGGGGGTGTTGTTGTGCTGGACTGTTGTCTAGTTGAGGGGGTGTTGTTGTGTTGGACTGTTGTCTGGGTCTGGTTGAGGTGGTGTTATTGTGTTGGACTGTTGTCTGGTTGAGGGGGTGTTGTTGTGATGGACTGTTGTCTGGTTGAGGGGGTGTTGTTGTGATGGACTGTTGTCTGGTTGAGGAGGTGTTGTTGTGATGGACTGTTGTCTGGTTGAGGGGGTGTTGTTGTGATGGACTGTTGTCTGGTTGAGGGGGTGTTGTTGTGTTGGACTGTTGTCTGGTTGAGGGGGTGTTGTTGTGATGGACTGTTGTCTGGTTGAGGGGATGTTGTTGTGATGGACTGTTGTCTGGTTGAGGGGGTGTTGTTGTGTTGGACTGTTGTCTGGGTCTGGTTGAGGATGTGTTGTTGTGTTGGACTGTTGTCTAGTTGAGGGGTTGTTGTTGTGCTGGACTGTTGTCTAGTTGAGGTGTTGTTGTGCTGGACTGTTGTCTGGTTGAGGAGGTGTTGTTGTGTTGGACTGTTGTCTGGGTCTGGTTGAGGGGGTGTTGTTGTGTTGGACCAGGAACGGGGTTGGAGAGCCCTGCAATAAACCTGCAGGAGGGTAGAACTCCAGGAACGGGGTTGGAGAGCCCTGCAATAAACCTGCTGGAGGGTAGAACTCCAGGAACGGGGTTGGAGAGCCCTGCAATAAACCTGCTGGAGGGTAGAACTCCAGGAACGGGGTTGGAGAGCCCTGCAATAAACCTGCAGGAGGGTCGAACTCCAGGAACGGGGTTGGAGAGCCCTGCAATAAACCTGCAGGAGGGTCGAACTCCAGGAACGGGGTTGGAGAGCCCTGCAATAAACCTGCAGGAGGGTAGAACTCCAGGAACGGGGTTGGAGAGCCCTGCAATAAACCTGCAGGAGGGTAGAACTCCAGGAACGGGGTTGGAGAGCCCTGCAATAAACCTGCAGGAGGGTAGAACTCCAGGAACGGGGTTGGAGAGCCCTGCAATAAACCTGCAGGAGGGTCGAACTCCAGGAACGGGGTTGGAGAGCCCTGCAATAAACCTGCAGGAGGGTAGAACTCCAGGAACGGGGTTGGAGAGCCCTGCAATAAACCTGCAGGAGGGTAGAACTCCAGGAACGGGGTTGGAGAGCCCTGCAATAAACCTGCAGGAGGGTAGAACTCCAGGAACGGGGTTGGAGAGCCCTGCAATAAACCTGCAGGAGGGTAGAACTCCAGGAACGGGGTTGGAGAGCCCTGCAATAAACCTGCAGGAGGGTCGAACTCCAGGAACGGGGTTGGAGAGCCCTGCAATAAACCTGCAGGATGGTCGAACTCCAGGAACGGGGTTGGAGAGCCCTGCAATAAACCTGCAGGAGGGTCGAACTCCAGGAACGGGGTTGGAGAGCCCTGCAATAAACCTGCAGGAGGGTAGAACTCCAGGAACGGGGTTGGAGAGCCCTGCAATAAACCTGCAGGAGGGTAGAACTCCAGGAACGGGGTTGGAGAGCCCTGCAATAAACCTGCAGGAGGGTAGAACTCCAGGAACGGGGTTGGAGAGCCCTGCAATAAACCTGCAGGAGGGTCGAACTCCAGGAACGGGGTTGGAGAGCCCTGCAATAAACCTGCAGGAGGGTAGAACTCCAGGAACGGGGTTGGAGAGCCCTGCAATAAACCTGCAGGAGGGTAGAACTCCAGGAACGGGGTTGGAGAGCCCTGCAATAAACCTGCAGGAGGGTAGAACTCCAGGAACGGGGTTGGAGAGCCCTGCAATAAACCTGCAGGAGGGTCGAACTCCAGGAACGGGGTTGGAGAGCCCTGCAATAAACCTGCAGGAGGGTAGAACTCCAGGAACGGGGTTGGAGAGCCCTGCAATAAACCTGCAGGAGGGTAGAACTCCAGGAACGGGGTTGGAGAGCCCTGCAATAAACCTGCAGGAGGGTAGAACTCCAGGAACGGGGTTGGAGAGCCCTGCAATAAACCTGCAGGAGGGTCGAACTCCAGGAACGGGGTTGGAGAGCCCTGCAATAAACCTGCAGGAGCTGTACTGAGCTGTACTGTTGTCTGGTTGAGGGGGTGTTGTTGTGATGGACTGTTGTCTGGTTGAGGAGGTGTTGTTGTGATGGACCTGTATCTGGTTGAGGGGGTGTTGTTGTGCTGGACTGTTGTCTAGTTGAGGGGGTGTTGTTGTGTTGGACTGTTGTCTGGGTCTGGTTGAGGTGGTGTTATTGTGTTGGACTGTTGTCTGGTTGAGGGGGTGTTGTTGTGATGGACTGTTGTCTGGTTGAGGGGGTGTTGTTGTGATGGACTGTTGTCTGGTTGAGGAGGTGTTGTTGTGTTGGACTGTTGTCTGGTTGAGGGGGTGTTGTTGTGATGGACTGTTGTCTGGTTGAGGGGGTGTTGTTGTGATGGACTGTTGTCTGGTTGAGGAGGTGTTGTTGTGATGGACTGTTGTCTGGTTGAGGGGGTGTTGTTGTGATGGACTGTTGTCTGGTTGAGGGGGTGTTGTTGTGTTGGACTGTTGTCTGGTTGAGGGGGTGTTGTTGTGATGGACTGTTGTCTGGTTGAGGGGATGTTGTTGTGATGGACTGTTGTCTGGTTGAGGGGGTGTTGTTGTGTTGGACTGTTGTCTGGGTCTGGTTGAGGATGTGTTGTTGTGTTGGACTGTTGTCTAGTTGAGGGGTTGTTGTTGTGCTGGACTGTTGTCTAGTTGAGGTGTTGTTGTGCTGGACTGTTGTCTGGTTGAGGAGGTGTTGTTGTGTTGGACTGTTGTCTGGGTCTGGTTGAGGGGGTGTTGTTGTGTTGGACCAGGAACGGGGTTGGAGAGCCCTGCAATAAACCTGCAGGAGGGTAGAACTCCAGGAACGGGGTTGGAGAGCCCTGCAATAAACCTGCTGGAGGGTAGAACTCCAGGAACGGGGTTGGAGAGCCCTGCAATAAACCTGCTGGAGGGTAGAACTCCAGGAACGGGGTTGGAGAGCCCTGCAATAAACCTGCAGGAGGGTCGAACTCCAGGAACGGGGTTGGAGAGCCCTGCAATAAACCTGCAGGAGGGTAGAACTCCAGGAACGGGGTTGGAGAGCCCTGCAATAAACCTGCAGGAGGGTAGAACTCCAGGAACGGGGTTGGAGAGCCCTGCAATAAACCTGCAGGAGGGTCGAACTCCAGGAACGGGGTTGGAGAGCCCTGCAATAAACCTGCAGGAGGGTAGAACTCCAGGAACGGGGTTGGAGAGCCCTGCAATAAACCTGCAGGAGGGTCGAACTCCAGGAACGGGGTTGGAGAGCCCTGCAATAAACCTGCAGGAGGGTAGAACTCCAGGAACGGGGTTGGAGAGCCCTGCAATAAACCTGCAGGAGGGTAGAACTCCAGGAACGGGGTTGGAGAGCCCTGCAATAAACCTGCAGGAGGGTAGAACTCCAGGAACGGGGTTGGAGAGCCCTGCAATAAACCTGCAGGAGGGTAGAACTCCAGGAACGGGGTTGGAGAGCCCTGCAATAAACCTGCAGGAGGGTCGAACTCCAGGAACGGGGTTGGAGAGCCCTGCAATAAACCTGCAGGATGGTCGAACTCCAGGAACGGGGTTGGAGAGCCCTGCAATAAACCTGCAGGAGGGTCGAACTCCAGGAACGGGGTTGGAGAGCCCTGCAATAAACCTGCAGGAGGGTAGAACTCCAGGAACGGGGTTGGAGAGCCCTGCAATAAACCTGCAGGAGGGTAGAACTCCAGGAACGGGGTTGGAGAGCCCTGCAATAAACCTGCAGGAGGGTAGAACTCCAGGAACGGGGTTGGAGAGCCCTGCAATAAACCTGCAGGAGGGTCGAACTCCAGGAACGGGGTTGGAGAGCCCTGCAATAAACCTGCAGGAGGGTAGAACTCCAGGAACGGGGTTGGAGAGCCCTGCAATAAACCTGCAGGAGGGTAGAACTCCAGGAACGGGGTTGGAGAGCCCTGCAATAAACCTGCAGGAGGGTAGAACTCCAGGAACGGGGTTGGAGAGCCCTGCAATAAACCTGCAGGAGGGTCGAACTCCAGGAACGGGGTTGGAGAGCCCTGCAATAAACCTGCAGGAGGGTAGAACTCCAGGAACGGGGTTGGAGAGCCCTGTAATAAACCTGCAGGAGGGTAGAACTCCAGGAACGGGGTTGGAGAGCCCTGCAATAAACCTGCAGGAGGGTAGAACTCCAGGAACGGGGTTGGAGAGCCCTGCAATAAACCAAAAGATCAATCATCCACTATGGTTCTGTCATGCTTTTTATCCAAAATGTTCCTGGTATGCTTGCTGTAAGGGAGGTAGTTGTGTCCTCAGAGTAACTGCAGGGTTGACATAGTTACTGGAATTTTTGGGGGGGGATTGGATCAGTACAGCCCCAGAGGTAGGATTCCGCTTCAAGACTGGACATTTTGAAACTGGAGATTGTTTCCCCTCCAGGTATCATTGTGAAGTATTTCTACAGTAAATAAATCATACACAATCATTAACAATAAACTTCAGATTTTACTTGAGATATTAATTGTTTTCCCTTAATTGCGTTTGTCTTCAGTGTCAGTGAATTATGACTGAATATCACTTTGTGTAAGTTGGCTATGACTAATGTGGGACTGATTATAAAGGATGTGGCCCACTGTGTGTTGCAGCCCCAAGCGCTATGATTAGCAGCTACTGTTATTCACTGTTCAGACTCTGAAAAACACACAGAGCAAGAACTTTAGTGTAACTCAGACCTTTGAAATTGCATTTATTCTACACCAGGTTTCAATGTGCTTATTGACTTACATGTATATGCTCACTCTATTGTTTGCATAAAATCATGTTTATTCAAAAAAGAGCAGCCTTGACATTTTACGGTCAAAGAGTATTTCAAAACATTTGAGCTTGAACAAGCCTATTGACGGCTCAAATATGAATAATCATACGTGTATTGCTGTTTTTCACTCCAATACTAAGTCAGATGAGTCAGCTGCTGACATGGCTGCTAATGTCTTGTGACAGATGAACTCTCTTGTGCTTGTCTCTAGGATGTTTTGGGAAGCGAAGCAGCCATAGTCTGAGATAGATATCGGTACGGCAGCAGGATCAGAGACAAGTGGAGAGGGGGCAGGGAGAGCCTGCAGGTTTATGGGTACTGCTGTGATGGTGTCTCTGTGCCACAGGGCAGGCGTTGGAACAGAGCAAGGCACACTGCCAAAAGACAGAACTAGTATTTGTACCCCCTGCTTAGGCCAACCATCCAGTGAGTGCCCTGAAGAGATGGGGGTCCTGATGAAATGAACAAAATAGGAAATACACTATACGGCAACATGTTTTCCTGACATATAACACACACCCTCAGGTCGTGGTATTTAGGTTAACCTAAGCCAGAATTGTTGTCATGAAATATAACGTTTTATTTCAAGCTCAGCCAAGCTAGATCAATTGTGTTATTGCTCTATCTGCTCTGGAATTGACCTCTGGGGTAGTTTGACTGGGGTTGGTGATGATGGGGAAGGGAATGGCTTTTTAACATGCACCACAAGACCTGTTTGACCTTCATTATCCACAGCCAGATAGCAGCCCTGCAAAGCAAGTGTATCTGTGGAATGTTTATCAGCCAGCTGTGTCAAAATAAATTGGCTCCATCTGATAAATTTAAAATGAGAACATTCAGTCTGTCAAGGGGCAAAAACTGAAGGATGACAAGTGAACTTGAAAAACACCAATATCATCAAGGGGGGAAATTGTAAACATTAAAAGCTTGAGACTATAAAATACACATAGTGGTAGGTTAGGTTTGTTTACCACAACACTATTGATTACACTGATGCAGGTTGTGACAGCGTTACAGAAGCCATAACTTTTTTTGCTGCATAATAGGCCTACAGTACAAGTCAAGCTGACTATCAAGTGCTTCATACTGGATGGATGTTTGACTGGCATGTGCATGGGCTGACATATAAAACAGGTTTTCTGTCAGGGGTCTGACAAAATGGTTTGCAATTTCAATTTTCATACCATCACTATTATTAACAGTCAAGTCTTGTCCTCGGGCTTGCTGAAATGGAAGTGAAATGGAATCTACCAATCAGGTTGTAAGATTCGGAGACGCTACAGTAAAAACTGAGTGCTGTATGTCTAGATTGGTTAAAACCATGATGAGCAGCTAAAGGGACATCCTTATGAAATCAATAGGTTTAGTACCGTTGATAAACTATCAATACATATTTTTGTATTTTACTGTCAACACTGAATGAATTAAAAGCTAAAATATCGAACTGTTGTTTAATGTATCAAGCAGGTTGGGCGTCATCAGTACTTACAGTTGAAGTCGGAAGTTTACATACACTTAGGTTGGAGTCATTAAAACTCGTTTTTCAACCACTCCACAAATTTCTTGTTAACAAACTATATTTTTGGCAAGTCGGTTAGGACATCTACTTTGTGCATGACACAAGTATTTTTTCCAACAATTGTTTACAGGCAGATTATTTCACTTATAATTCACTGTATCACAATTCCAGTGGGTCAGAAGTTTACATACACTAAATTGACTGTGCCTTTAAACAGCTTGGAAAATAACAGAAAATGTCATTGCTTTAGGAGCTTCTGATGGCTAATTGACATCATTTGAATTAATTGGAGGTGTACCTGTGGATGTATTTCAAGGCCTACCTTCAAACTCAGTGCCTCTTTGCTTGACATCATGGGAAAATAAACAGAATTCAGCCAAAACCTCAGGAAAAAAATTGTAGACCTCCACAAGTCTGGTTCATCCTTGGGAGCAATTTCCAAATGCCTGAAGGTACCACGTTCATCTGTACAAACAATAGTATGCGAGTATAAACACCATGGGACCATGCAACCGTCATACCGCTCAGGAAGGAGACACGTTCTGTTTCCTAGAGATGAACGTACCTTGCGAAAAGTGCAAATCAATCCCAGAACAACAGCAAAGGACCATGTGAAGATGCTGGAGGCAACAGGTACAAAAGTATCTATATCCACAGTAAAACGAGTCCTATATCGACATAACCTGAAAGGCTGCTCAGCAAGGAAGAAGCCACTGCTTCCAAAACCTCCATAAAAAAAGCCAGACTACGGTTTAGACTATGGCACATGGGGACAAAGATCGTACTTTTTGGAGAAATATCCTCTGGTCTGATGAAACAAAATTATAACTGTTTGGCCATAATGACCATTGTTATGTTTCGAGGAAAAAGAGGGATGCTTGCAAGCCGAAGAACACCATCCCAACAGTAAAGCTCGGGGGGGTGGGCAGAACTGAAAAAGCGTGTGCGAGCAAGGAGGCCTACAAACCTGACTCAGTTACATCAGCTCTGTCAGGAGAAATGGGCCAAAATTCACCCAACTTATTGTGGGAAGCTTATGGAAGTCTACCTGAAACATTTGACCCAAGTTAAACAATTTAAAGGCAATGCTACCAAATACTAATTGAGTGTATGTAAACTTCTGACCCACTGGGAATGTGATGAAAGAAATAAAAGCTGAAATAAATAATTATCTCTGCTATTATTCTGACATTTCACATTCTTAAAATAAAGTGGTGATCCTAACTGATCTAAGACAGTGCATTTTTACTAGGATTAAATGTCAGGAATTGTGAAATACTGAGTTTAAGTGTATTTGGGTAAGGTGTATGTAAACTTCCGACTTCAACTGTACTTGCCAATCTTACCATTGTAATAGCTAGCTAACTTGTTCAAGTGAGAGGTTCAAATACAAACTGAAGAGAGAGAGCGAGGGAGTAGTATATATTTTTATGTGGCTGATATGTAATTGTCCACAGAAATCAGTGGCCTAGGTATTTAGCTAATCTGCAGCAGGCAGCGAGGCCAGCTTGACTCCTCCCATCTCTTCACCTGAACTCTGGTATTGCCCTGAGTGTCTGGGCACCGCCACCCAGGCATGTCACTCCCTCTCTCACACTCCTCTACAGATCATCCTGCTGGAAAGAGACAGGGCCAAGGCATGGGACAGGGTCAGCATCCCTCTCCAAATAGACCTTCAGATTAGAACACTCATGGGCTCCATGCAATGTCAACATGGAGCTTTTGCTGTTGAATTTTATTGAATTGAAGCAGCACTTGAGTTTTTGCATTTCTTTCTGGGTCATTCCACGAAATGAGTGCCTTTTACGTCCTGTTGATATTTTAAGTCGAAATTGTGCTCAAATATTGAATTTGAAAAACCTGTTATTAAATGAGGTGGCCTTTAATATAGAGCACATGGAAAATGCAATAAATCTGATTTTTTTATGTGAATAAAATTCTGCTTTGTGTCCCTCTGTGCATCCTCTGTGACTTCTAGGAAGATTTTAACCCCAACATTTTCCCAAGTTTTCACCATCATTGTAAAGCCCTAGTTTTTTAAATCTTTGCTTTGACAAAGTCATTTCTGAAGAGTACAAATTATTTAATGTGATGAGTGATTAATTTTAAGGTAAAAAAATACATGTCCAACTTTTTAAGGTCAACCCTGTTACGTTAACGGAACTCTCGTTTTAATATGGTGAAACATTGAACATCTAATAGTCAAATCATAGTGTAAAAGTATGCAGGTGAGCTGGTTCTACTCTTTTGGACATTTTCTGTTGTTTTGTGGTGGAAAACTGAGCGGGTCGAGCATAACACGTCAACTCTGTTACCCATAGATATACAGGCTAGAAATGTTATGCACACAACAAGCTATCATTCCCCCTGTCATGAGGGATATATGGCTGATTTAAGATGAAATCGTCAACTCTGTTACTGTCAACCCTGTTACTGTCAACCCTGTTACTTTATTTGGCTCTTAATAGGCACTTACTATAGTAATTTGTTTATTTAACCTCTTGAGATGGGAACATTTTGGTGAAATAAAAAGTTACACTACTCAAAAGGCCCTTAATTAGTGAAACGACCCATCTGTATTACCAAGATATTGCCAAAAGCCCTCTGTTGGCTACTCCAAGGACAACATTTTATGTTGTGGTTGTTATTACTTTGGCCCTGTTCCTATACACCACAATCTAGCACAAGTCAGCACGTAAGTAGCTGCTTTTCATAAATGTCAGCGATACATGCATCATTCTGTGTTGTTTACCAATGAAAACACCTCATTTGAAATGTCATGGCAATTAAGTCTGAGCTAATTAATTATGTTGCTCCCCTGTTTCCTCTAGCCAAGCCAGCCCCCAAAGTAGACCATGGATCACAAGCACCCTCCCACTGGGCACACACTGGTCGAATCAACGTTGTTTCCACGTCATTTCAACAAAATGACGTGTAACCAACGTGGAATAGACAATGAATTGACATCTGTGCCCAGTGAGCTGGTCTCATACCCAGGGGCCAGACAGACAGTACCCAGACAAGATCTCTCAGAAGGGCTAGGCCAGACAGGCACAGTGTTCCCCTGCCAGTGGGAGTTACACAGTAGAACGAGTGACAGATTGACAGATTGAGAAATAATTAGAATATTGTACTCAGCCCATTGGCTGAGTTGGCAGTTGACAGCGGGTCTTTGATTTTGTTGTTGTCTGCTGCTTCTCTCTACCCCTCTCGCTTGCTCAGAATGACAAATAAAAGGAGAAATCAAAGAATGACGCTAATGAAAATTAACATTTATTGGTTGGTTAGTGACTTGTTACACTCCAAAGGTTTTGGTATTTCAAACCCATTTCCGCTCATTATTTTGCCACTGTACCATAGCTTTTCAATGTTTTGACACTTGCCATTTTATATTATAGTACAGTGCCTTCTGAAAGTATTCACACCCATTGACTTTTTCCACATTCTGTTGTGTTACAGCCTGAGTTTAAAAGTAATTAAATTGAGAATCTGTGTCACTGAACTACACACAATACCCCATAATGTCAAAGCGGAATTATGTTTTTAGAAATGTTTGCAAATTAATAAAAAATGAAAAGCTGAAATGTTGTGTCAATAAGTATTCAATCCTTTTCTTATGGCAAGCCTAAATAGGAGTAAAAATGTGTTTAACAAGTCATATAAGTTGCATGGTTTCACTCTGTGTGCAATAATAGTGTTTAACATGATTTTTTAATGACTACCTCATCTCTGTACCCCACACATACAATTATCTGTAAGGTCCCTCAGTCAAGCAGTGAATTTCAAACACAGACTCAACCACGAAGATCAGGGAGGTTTTCCATTGCCTCGCAAAGAAGGGCACCTATCGGTAAATGGGTATAAATTAAAAAAGCAGACATTAAATATCCTTTTGAGCATGGTAAAGTTATTAATTACACTTTTGATGGTGTATCAATACACCCAATCACTACAAAGATACAGGCAACCTTCCTAACTTAGTTGCTGGATAGGAAGGAAACCGCTCAGGGATTTCACCATGAGGCCAGCACCGGACTAAGGGGCAGCACCGGACTAAGGGGCAGCACCGGACTAAGGGGCAGCACCGGACTAAGGGGCAGCACCGGACTAAGGGGCAGCACCAGGATAAGGGGCAGCTCCGGACTGAGGGACGGCAGCTCCGGACTGAGGGACGGCGGATCCTGGCTGGCTGGCGGATCCTGGCTGGCTGGCTCTGGCGGATCCTGGCTGGCTGGCTCTGGCGGATCCTGGCTGGATGACGGCTCTGGCTGGTCATGGCTGGATGACGGCTCTGGCTGGTCATGGCTGGATGACGGCTCTGGCTGGTCATGGCTGGATGACGGCTCTGGCTGGTCATGGCTGGCTGACGGCTCTGGCTGGTCATGGCTCGCTGACGGCTCTGGCTGGTCATGGCTCGCTGACGGCTCTGGCTGGTCATGGCTCGCTGACGGCTCTGGCTGGTCATGGCTCGCTGACGGCTCTGGCTGGTCATGGCTCGCTGACGGCTCTGGCTGATCCGGTCTGGCTGACGGCTCTGGCTGATCCGGTCTGGCGGAAGGCTCTGGCTGATCCGGTCTGGCGGAAGGCTCTGGCTGATCCGGTCTGGCGGAAGGCTCTGGCTGATCCGGTCTGGCGGAAGGCTCTGGCTGATCCGGTCTGGCGGAAGGCTATGGCTGATCCGGTCTGGCGGAAGGCTCTGGCTGATCCGGTCTGGCGGAAGGCTCTAGCGGCTCCGGTCTGGCGGACGGCTCTAGCGGCTCCTGTCTGGCGGACGGCTCTGTAGGCTCATGGCAGACGGGCGGCTTTGAAGGCTCAATACAGACGGGCAGTTCATGCGGCGCTTGGCAGACGGACAGTTCAGACAGCGTTGGGCAGACGGGCAGTTCAGGCGCCGTTGGGCAGACGGGCAGTTCAGGCGCCGCTTGGCAGACGGGCAGTTCAGGCGCCGCTTGGCAGACGGGCAGTTCAGGCGCCGCTTGGCAGACGGGCAGTTCAGGCGCCGCTTGGCAGACGGCAGACTCTGGCCGACTGAGACGCACTATAGGCCTGGTGCGTGGCGCCGGAACTGGAGGTACCGGGCTGAGGGCACGCACCTCAGGACGAGTGCGGGGAGAAGGAACAGTGCATACAGGGCTCTGGAGACGCACAGGTGGCTTAGTGCGTGGTGCCGGAACTGGAGGCACCGGGCCGAAGACACACACCACAGGAAGAGTGCGTGGAGGAGGAACTGGGCTCTGGAGACGCACAGGAAGCCTGGTGCATGGTGTAGGCACTGGTGGTACTGGGCTGGAGCGGGGAGGTGGCGCCGGAAATACCGGACCGTGCAGGCGTACTGGCTCCCTTGAGCATTGAGCCTGCCCAACCTTACCTGGTTGAATACTCCCCGTCGCCCGACCAGTGCGGGGAGGTGGAATAACCCGCACCGGGCTATGTAGGCGAACCGGGGACACCATGCGTAAGGCTGGTGCCATGTAAGCCGGCCCGAGGAGACGCACTGGTGGCCAGATATGTAGAGCCGGCTTCATGGCACTTGGCTCAATGCTCAATCTAGCCCTACCAGTGCGGGGAGGTGGAATAACCCGCACCGGGCTATGCACACGTACAGGAGACACCGTGCGCTCTACTGCGTAACACGGTGTCTGCCCGTACTCTCGCTCTCCACGGTAAGTACAGGGAGTAGGCGCAGGTTTCCTACCTGACTTCGCCACTCTCCCTTTAAGCCCCCCCCCAAGAAATTTTTGGGGTTTACTCACAGGCTTTTCGGGTTTCCAGCCACGTCTCCTTGCTGCCTCCTCAAACCACCGCTCCTGGGCTTTAGCTGCCTCCCTCTCTTCAATGGAGCGGCGATATGCCCCTGTCTGAGCCCAGGGTCCTTTTCCGTTCAATATTTCCTCCCATGTCCACGAGTCCTGGTTTCCTTGTTGCGCTCTCCCCCGTCGCTTGGTCCTAGGTTGGTGGGTGATTCTGTAACGGTGCTCTAGCTCTTCCTCCTCCTCGGACGAGGAGAGGAGAGAAGGATCGGTGGACCAATACGCAGCGAGGTATGATGACATAATGAATTTATTAAATAAAGACGAAACACGAAGAACACTTGAATAACTTACAAAATAAGAAAACGACGTAGACGAAACCTGAACATGGAACTTACATAAAGACACGAAAGAACTCACGAACAGGAATAGACTACATAAAACGAACAAACCGAAAACAGTCCCGTGTGGTGCACAGACACAGACACGGAAGACAATCACGCACAAACAAACAGTGAGAACAGCCAACCTATATATGATTCTCAATCAGAGGAAATGAATAACACCTGTCCCTGATTGAGAACCATATAAGGCTAATTAACCAACACACTCCCACATAGAACAAACAACACAGACTGCCCATCCCAACTCACGCCCTGACCAACTAAACACATACAAAACAATAGAAAACAGGTCAGGAACGTGACAGATGAGATAAAATTGAGGATGGATCAACAACATTGTAGTTACTTCACAATGCTAACCTAAATGACAGAGTGAAAAGAAGGAAGCCAGTACAGAATACAAATATTCCAAAACATGCATCCTGTTTGCAATAAGTTACTAAAGTAAAACTGCAAAAACATCTGCCAAAGAAATGAACTACCACTATTCATATTTTCAAGCATGGTGATGGTTGCTTCATGTTATGGGTGTGCTTGCCTACGGCAACAATTAGGGAGATTTGTGGGATAAAAATACATGGAATAGAGCTAAGCACAGGACAAATCATAGAGGAAAACCTGGTTCAGTCTGCTTTCCAACAGACACTAGAAAACAAATGCACCTCTCAGCAGGATAATAAACTAAAACACAAGGCCAAATATACCCTGGAGTTGCTTACCAAGAGGATATTGAATATTACTGAGTGGCCTAGTTACAGTTATGACTTAAATCGGCTTGAAAATCTATGGCAAGAATTGAAAATGCCTGTCTAGCAATGATCAACAACTAACTTGACAACTTGAAGAATTTTTAAAAGAATAATGTGCAAATATTGTACAATCCACATGTGCAAAGCTTTTCGAGACTTACCCAAAAGGATCCACAGCTGTAATCTCTGCCAACGGTGATTCTAACGTGTATTGACTCAGGCGTGTGAATACTTATGCAATATATTTCTGTATTTTATTTTCAATACATTTGTAAACATTTCTAAAAACATGTTTCACTTTGCCGTTATGGGGTATTGTGTGTAGATGAGTGAGAGAAAAAAAAGGAATACTTTCTGAAGGCACTGTAAATCCAAGACGTCTAACCCAGTTTGAAAAAGTTTCAGACGAAGCCTCTTCTCATGACAAGCCTTGTTTGGTTCAGTGGACAAGCCTCCCTGTGTCACCATCTTTACAGTTAGATGCCAGTCTGAGAGTGGCTCTAGATAGCAAAGGCTACTGTCCCACTTTTAGCATGTCAGCTCTCTTACTATTCGAACGGACCTGTCACAATGGCATGTTGTCTCACCGCAGGTCCTCACTCTGTTTGGAACGTTGGGGTTTGTTGCTGAGCAACTACGGCTGTCATTAATAACAAAGGAAGAAGATTCTTCGCTTGACAAAGTTATCACATTTCATTCAAATTCAGAATGATGAGCATGTTTTCTGCCAGGTCTGCTGATCGATATACATTTTTTCAATATTCATCACCTCTGAATTCTGCATTTGTGTGTGTTTTACATAATATAATCATTGCAGATAGCAAGTGTAAAATGAACCCACACCCTTCTGACAGAAAGGTCAGACTGATCTGAAACTCAGTTTATGTATCATGTGTGTTACAGGATGGTATATTTTAGAATAGAATAGAATTCTGTAGAATATACGTATAGTAACTATAGTATAGCATGTGAATTACAGTAAATAGACTGTATCCATTGAATTGATACCATGTGTTTTAGGAGAGGATCACACCAGCCTGCCTGGTTCTGATGACGTATGATGCTGAGGGCTGCTCTATTAATATTTCATACTGTAGATATGGCCCAGATATTTGATGCAACACTGGGCTTTGAATAGACAATGTCATCTGGATCTTTTACTATACAGTGCAAATGAAGCATGCATATTTAGCGACTGCTTTCTTTTATGATAAAGAAATAATCTAGGTTGGAAACATATTTTAAATAAAAAAAGACTCCAGTGAGTTTGTATTGTGTCAAGTACTTAACAGTAAGAGACAATGAGGGGTTAAATGCGGAAGACACATTTCAGTTGAATACTTTCCGGTGGACAACTGACTAGGTATCCCCCTTTCCTTTCCCTTTCCCAGTACATTCAGATGAGTATTTATTTGCTGGTTGCCACTGATGAAACTGATTCAAGAGGCCAGTGGAGTTGTATGATTGCTCCTGTCATAAAAAATGTACCTTGGAAATCATTAGGAGGAATTAATGATGGAATTCAGAGCTAGGCATAGCTATCCATTTGACAGAGCGCCTGTTCAAATCAATAAGAGTAGACAGCAGTAATTAAATTGTGGTTGCATAGGGAGGGATGTCTCCTCCACAGAACAGGAGTCTCTCTTGAATAACTAATATGCTTACTGCTGAAAGATTTTAACAGGGATTTATGGTGGAGTAATTGAAAGTGAGAATTCCACATGATAAACATGAATATGTGTGAGAATTCATTGCTGCAGACAGTTATGAATAATGTACATTTTCAGTTACTTCAAATCAAGAGGTGAGGGGTAAAGGTAGGAAGCACAGCTATAAAACATGAGTGAGATAATGTGGGGGCTGTCCCTAGTTCTGTGAGGTGGCCCTTATTTCATCCAGGCAAAACTTAAACAGCTCACAGCAGCCCTCCTCTTTAATGAGTTCCATCTAATAAGAATAAATATATTGTTGAGGTTCTCTACTACAGTAGTGTTGGTACCTGGGACCAGAAATCGGCCCGGGCATTGCAAACACACCGGCCCATTTCTTTCCTTGAGGACACCAAACAGACAATTTTTTTCTAGAGGCCCCCGTTGTTATCCAAATAAACATTATGCGCAAAAACCCGCAATTCAGACAGGCCCACTGGGCCAAAGATGGCCCAACCCATCTGACATTTGCCCAAACTGCATTTAGGAAAGTCTGTTTCTGGTTGGTACGGAGTGAGCCATTCCTCCACAGTGTGTTGTGCTTATGATGTGACAGGTGAGCTAAGAGAGGATCCAGCACCAGGTGACAGCTAGCCTGACAACTCACACTCAATTCTCTCGCTGCTCTGTCGTTCGCTACATACTTTAGTCCGAGACTGCCATCATTGAAGTTCTTTATGGTGACGAGGTGCACGAAAGGCGTTGTCAGTGATTGGATCGTCTCTAACTAATCAGAGTATCAAAGCCAATGACTCATTTTATAACCCATCGTAGCAGGCTTGAAAAGAAACGCCTGAAACTAGATCCCCTACATACTGGTCTTGACAAGACGGAAGAAAAACTGGCACAGGAGGTTCTCTTCTGCACTGTTCAACCAATCCAGTAAATGTGGAGGAGGAGTTAAGATGGAGTGTTGCCTTCTTAATGTCCAAAAGAGGAAGCCACGCCACAGGCTCTCTTTCATTTCCCCTGAAAACCAGAACATCCAGTTGTTGTGGACTTGGCAGAGGCTACACATTTCTAAACCGCTGCTTTACCTACGTGTGTTCTGGCTCTGGCCCAACCCATCGGTTTCTGGACCTATCAGATCCAGACTCATTGCGGAGAAGAAACTAATGTCTGTGGGTGTGGCGTAGCGTTTGGCCAGAGCAAGGAGTCTGGGTAGCCAGGCAAGGTGACAGCACCATCATTCTGGCCTAGTCACCCATAGGTCGTGTGGCTGTGGCAGTCAGAGAGAGAGAGATGGCCACAGGTACAGCAACACGGCACAACACTGGCCAGTGGTGGAAGGAGATGTGTGACGCTCATCTTCACGTCAGTGGGGCTTGAAATGGGATCTGCCAAACGCTAGCAGTTCGAGTCACGCCAAGGTATTTATCCTCCCCTGCACCACTAATGACAGATGGTCACATCTTTGAAGATTTACCATGCGTCGCAGATTGGCTGCCTGGGTGGGAGGCTAAGGTTGTCATTCGGGGCCCCTAGGTGCCGCAATATAAGCCATTATGGGTGTGTTATAGTGTTTAGGAATATAGAGCTATAGAGTTGTCCTCTTTCCCCCATCTCCTCATTCTCACTCCTCTGTAGCATCACCTGTCTGTCAATCAGTCATTGGGCGTGGATCGATTTTTCTTTGTGACAGGGTCCATATTTATATCTGGATGCTCTCCATCTCTCACACATGGACACAATTCATTAACTATTTTCCTCATTTTAGACAGCTAATACAATCAATCTCTCAGTTTTAAATCGCAAATAATAATATTTTAGTGTCACTGTTCAGCATTTCAACAAAATACCATTGAAGCAAGGCTGTGGCCGTGTTTTAAGGTTGTACATTTATATAGCATGGTCGTCCTCTGGCCATGCGTGCAGCCAAGCTGCGAGGAGGGCGTGTCAAAATCACAGCGGTTGTGCGGCTGTGCTTCAAATAGCCTATGGTGCGGTCATTCATTAAAATCGCAGTCAATGACTGTGTCGGGACCCTCTAGTAATAAATGACGGGACTTGATTGCTTACCGGTGTATTCTGTATGAGGGTAGCTGTAGGCTACATACAGTATGAAAGTGAGTTGACGCGGGAGCTGTCCATGGTGCTGAACCGTTATACGCACTGTACCAGAATACCCAGATGAGAAATAGGCTACATATGTGAATAGTGGGATAATTGACTACTTAACCACAAATCAACACTTTCTAGTGGGTGCGTGCGTCACTGCTCCAGTTATTTATAGCTATTGTATTATTTCATAGTGGCAGCAGGAGAGCCCTATTCCCTCCCCACTGGGCACAGACGTCAGTTCAACGTCTAGTTTTAATTTACATTTGGTTGAGTTGTTAACTAACATGAATTCAACGTGATTTAGGTTAAAGGTTGGGTGAAAAAAATACAAAATTCTCTGAAGTTGATGACTTTTTGCAAATCCAATCAGTTTTCCACGTTGATTAATCGTCATCACATTGCATTTTGGGGTTGAAATTATGTCGATTCAACGTTGATTCAATCAGTTTTTGCCTAGAGGGTCTGGATTAGGTTAATAGCCTATTGTATTTTGCTCATCGTTGGTCAAGTATAACCTACCTGAAATATTGGCCAGGCCTTCGATTCATTTTATTGCAGTCCTCTGGAATATATATATATATACTTTTTTTAAATTAGCCTATACATTTGGTTTAATTAGGCCTATCAGAGTGAATTGCAATATGCTGTAGCTCTATTGTCGCTATTGGGGAGAAATGTGAGGTGATGAGCGACTGAGGAAGAGTTGCGAAGCAATGATGTCATAGTTTCAAGTATGTGCCTTGGGAGAGCATATGGTTCGTACCCGCTGCCGAGCGGTAGGGTTGCTTTGTTATGAACAGGCGGCGCTGTAGCTGGCGGAAGAGGAGGTCGCCCAGCCCAGTATCTCTACGCCTAGAACACAGAAGCCGAGGGGGAGACGAGAAAACGGGAGGAGAAAAGACGGTGTTGGCTGGAGGAGAAAGAAAAAGCTACGATAATGGCCGCTAAATCTGATGGGGTATTGAAAATTAGAAAGAGCGATGTAGCGTTCACGCCTTTGCAGAATTCGGACCACTCGGGCTCAGTACAAGGACTCGTTCCAGGATCGCAGCCGGATTCGGGAACCGGGGATGGGGAATTCGTGAATGGGGAATCGCGGTGCTGTGGTTCTAATTCGACATGTCTTCGCCTTGGCAGAGAGCAGCAAACAAAATACACGATATGGGACTGTCTATGGATTCTCACTGCAGTGGTGGTGTATTTCGCCGATGTAGGCACCGACATTTGGCTTTCTGTCGACTATTACCTCCGTCGCGACTACTGGTGGTTCGGGCTCACGCTATTTTTTGTTGTGCTAGGGTCGTTCTCCGTCCAAGTCTTTAGTTTCCGATGGTTCGTCCACGATTTCAGCACCGACGAGAGCTCCAATGCCGCCGGTGCGGCAAACTGCTCATCCCACATGGACGGGAAGCTGCTGAGCGGTTCTGCTTCACATGGAGATGTGGGCGCCCAACCGTCCACACCTCAAAGACAGGCATCCACCGCGAGCAAGAGCAACACCACAACCAACAGCAACAGCAACAGCAGCACCGCAACCCCGACGAATAAGAAAAGCTCGGCGTCCTGTTCATTATTCATATGGTCCGCGCAATCCGTCACCCACATCTTGCAGCTTGGACAGATATGGAGGTAAGCGTTTGATATGCTCTTTCGAATGAAGAGAGTAGCAGCCCATTAGCCTACGTGTGTTAACTTCTGACTGCACGTACCTCATAGCCTACACTTAGCTCCCATCATGCCCAAGAGGGTCTACTGTTATTCATTATTAGGCACCAACTACCATAGAACGTATAACATTTCAGGTTTTACGCGCACTGCAAAGCATTTTGAGTAGCATACCCTGTGTAGCTTCTTGGTGGGTTATAGGTGTTATATCTTAAATAAACAATCATAGGGAGATAAATAGTCTGTCGTAAAACAAAATGGTATCATGTTTCATGATGTGATATCCTTGTGAATGTGCTTGGTCCAATGGCGAGCTAGAAGTTGTGCATGTTCAATTGAATTCTTCACACCATACAGTATAGGGCTAGATGTATGTAGCCCAGCTTAGTATACAAATGGGAAACTCTTTACAACTAGGCCTATTATTTACAAACAAGTACATTATGTGTGAGGAAAGAAACAGTTAAAAACCACATTGATTTCCCTAAATTAAGAATATATCAAATGTGTATTGGAGACATTTGGGATCTGAACATTGAAGGTGAGGGTATGTTGTGTGTGTGTGTGTGTGTGTGTGTGTGTGTGTGTGTGTGTGTGTGTGGGGACCAGGCCATCAATACACACTCTTTTGCAAAAAGCACATAATGTCAGAAGAAATGGATTGTAAATTCACCCACATCAAGTTCAAAATCTATAGATAGAAACATATACCGAGGCATGATATTGAATAAAATCACATTGTAAATCCATTATTAATGAGATTGAGCTTTAACTTCAAGAATGTATTTAATTAAATACAGGGGGCGTAACAAGCTATTAGTGGATATTGGTTCCATTCTCAATTCAATTTCTCTCTGGTGCCATCCTATTTTTTGTATCCATTCTGTTCCAGTCACACACATGTTATCTGCGACTGGGCAATTTAATGTGGGTGTGTTCGCACATGCATTATTATTTGCATGTGATATTATGTTTTATTGATTTTCTGTTTAGCTCCTGGCCATGCATGATAAGGGCATCACATCATCTACAATAATGTACATTTCATGGGGGCTTGCACCCTTGACTCCTTATGTAACTCCTTGACACTGCCACACTTCAGCACTTGAGCATTTAGGGAAAGGGGAAATTCAGTAGTACAACTGAATGCCTTCAACTGAAATGTGTCTTCCGCATTTAACCCAACCCCTCTGAATCAGAGAGGTGCGGGGGGGCTGCCTTAATCGACATCCATGGCACCCGAGGAACAGTGGGTTAACTGCCTTGCTCAGGGCAGAATGATAGATTTTTACCTTGTCAGCTCGGGGATTTGATCCAGCAACCTTTCGGTTAAATCAAATCAAATGTATTTATATAACCCTTCTTACATCAGCTGATATCTCAAAGTGCTGTACAGAAATCCAGCCTAAAACCCCAAACAGCAAGCAATGCAGGTGTAGAAGCACAGTGGCTAGGAAAAACTCCCTAGAAAGGCCAAAACCTAGGAAGAAACCTAGAGAGGAACCAGGCTATGAGGGGTGGCCAGTCCTCTTCTGGCTGTGCCGGGTGGAGATTATAACAGAACATGGCCAAGATGTTCAAATGTTTATAAATTACCAGCATGGTCAAATAATAATAATCACAGTAGTTGTCGAGGGTGCAACAAGTCAGCACCTCAGGAGTAAATGTCAGTTGGCTTTTCATAGCCGATCATTAAGAGTATCTCTACCGCTCCTGCTGTCTCTAGAGAGTTGAAAACAGCAGGTCTGGGACAGGTAGCACGTCCGGTGAACAGGTCAGGGTTCCATAGCCAAAGGCAGAACAGTTGAAACTGTAGCAGCAGCACGGCCAGGTGGACTGGGGACAGCAAGGAGTCATCATGCCAGGTAGTCCTGAGGCATGGGTCTAGGGCTCAGGTCCTCCAAGAGAGAGAAAAAAAGAGAGAATTAGAGAGAGCATACTTAAATTCACACAGGACACCGGATAAGACAGGAGAAGTACTCCAGATATAACAGACTGACCCTAGCCCCCCGACACAAACTACTGCAGCATAAATACTGGAGGCTGAGACAGGAGGGGTCAGGAGACACTGTGGCCCCATCCGATGATACCCCCGGACAGTGCCAAACAGGCAGGATATAATCCCACCCACTTTGCCAAAGCACAGCCCCCACACCACTAGAGGGATATCTTCAGCCACCAACTTACCATCCTGAGACAAGGCCGAGTATAGCCCACAAAGATTACGGTTACTGGCCCAACGCTCTAACCACTAGGCAACCTGCCGCCCCATTTAGTTTCATCATTGTTATGTCACATTGTCTGGTGCATTGAGAATACTGTAGATCTGACTCCACCAGGGTGTGTATCCTCAGAGAGTAGACAGGGTATTGTTGAGACACGGCAGTGAGCACAGTTGTCTGGGGAAATCAGGCAAAGTTGAGGTCTGCATCCCAAATGGCACCCTATTCTTTATGTAGTGCACTACTTTGGACCAGAAGCCCTGGTCAAAGTCATGCAGTATATATAAGTAATAGGGTGCCATTTGAGACAGACAAGGTTTTATAAATGGCTGTGTGTTAATGAAGTTCATCAGACCCAGTGTGAGCCATGTTGGTTCCTGACAACGGTTATGACATGACATCATCACCATGTGTATTATTAGCACAATGATTTTGTAATTGTTTGTCCAAACAGGTTTCCATCATATATTTCTCCAAATACTCACGTTGGATATGGTTTATGGTTTGAATAATTCAGTTATTTCTGAATTATGAGTAACCTTTTTTCAAATGCATTTTCTGTATTAGTTTACTCATATTTCACACACACAATGTAAATTGCTTTTCAGTAAAGTTTTCCCCTTTCAATTGCAGCTGTGGGGTTAATAATATGGCTGTCAAACCTCCCCATACAGTATTTGTATTTGTATTTATTATGGATCCCCATTAACTGCTGACAAGGCAGCAGCTACTCTTCCATGGGTCCAGCAAAATTAAGGCAGTTTTATAAAATGTAAAAAACATTACGATACATTCACAGATCTCACAACACACTGTGTGCCCTCAGGCCCCTACTTCACCACTACCACATATCTACAGTACTAAATCTGTGTGTGTGTGTGTGTGTGTGTGTATAGTGCATATGTTATCGTGTGTGTATGCAGGTGTCTGTGCCTATGTTTGTGTTGCTTCACAGTCGCTGCTGTTCCATGAGGTGGTTTTTATCTGTTTTTTAAATATAATTTTACTGCTTGCATCAGTTACTTGATGTGGAATAGAGTTCCATGTAGTCATGGCTCTATATAGTACTGTGCGCCTCCCATAGTCTGTTCTGGACTTGGGGACTGTAAAGAGACCTGTTGTGGCATGTCTTGTGGGGTATGCATGGGTGTCCGAGCTATGTGACAGTAGTTTAGACAGACAGCTCGGTGCATTCAACATGTCAATACCTCTCATAAATACAAGTAGTGATGAAGTCAATCTCTCCTCCACTTTGAGCCAGGAGAGATTGACATGCATATTATTAACATTAGCTCTCTGTGTACATCCAAGCGCCAGCCATGCTGTCCTTTTTTGTGGACCTGACCACACGACTGAACAGTAGTCAAGGTGCGACAAAACTAGCGCCTGTAGGACCTGCCTTGTTGATAGTGTTGTTTAGAAGGCAGAGCATCGCTTTATTATGGACAGACGTCTCCCCCTCTTAGCTACTACTGTATCAATATTTTAACCATGATAGTTTACAATCTAGGGTTAATCCAAGCGGTTTAGTCATCTCAACTTGCTCAATTCCACATTATTTATTACAAGAGTTAGGTGAGGTTTAGTGAATGTTTTGTCCCAAATACAATCCTTTTAGTTTTAGAAATATTTAGGGCTAACTTATTCCTTGCCACCCACTCTGAAACTAACTGCAGCTCTGTTAAGTGTTGCAGTCATTTCAGTCGCTGTAGTAGCTGACGTGTATAGTGTTGAGTCATCCGCATACATAGACACTCTGGCTTTACTCAAAGTCAGTGGCATGTCATTAGTAAAAAAATAATAAAAAAAAGCAAGGGGCCAAAACAGCTGTCCTGGGGAATTCCTGATTCAACCTGGATTATGTTTGAGAGGCTTCCATTAAAGAACACCCTCTGTGTTCTGTTAGATAAGTAACTATTTATCCACATTATAGCAGGGGGTGTAAAGCCATAACACATACGTTTTTCCAGCAGCAGACCATGATCGATAATGTCAAAAGCTGCACTGAAGTCTAACAAGACAGCCCCCACAATCATTGTTCTCATAAATTTATCATCAGTAGTCCAGATGTTTGTTGTATACGTCACATCTTTGGATTGACACTTACAGTACCAGTCAAAAGTTTGGACACGCCTACTCATTCAAGGGTTTTTCTTTATTTTTACTATTTTCTACATTGTAAAATAATAGTGAAGACATTAATACCATGAAATATCATATGGAATCATGTAGTAACCAAAATGTTTTTACACAAATCAAAATATATTTTACATTTGAGATTCTTCAAAGTAGACAGCCTTTGCCTTGACAGCTTTGCACTCTTGGCATTCTCTCAACCAGCTTCACCTGGAATGCTTTTCCAACAGGAGTTTACGAACATGCTGAGCACTTGTTGGCTGCTTTTCCTTCACTTTGCAGTCCAACTAATCTCAAACCATCTCAATTGGGTTGAGGTCGGTGATTGTGGAGACCAGGTCACCTGATGCAACGCTCCATCACTCTCCTTCTTGGTCAAATAGCCCTTACACTGCCTGGAGGTGTGTTGGGTTATTGTCCTGTTGAAAAACAAATGATAGTCCCACTAAGCGCGAACCAGATGGGATGGCGTATCACTGCAGAATGCTGTGGTAGCCATGCTGGTAAATAAATCACTGGCAGTGTCACCAGAAACGCATCCCCACACCATCACACCTCCTCCTCCATGCTTTACGGTGGGAACTACACAGCCGTTCTATTCTGTGTCTCACAAAGACAGAGCGGTTGGAACCAAAAATCTCAAATTCAGACTCATCAGACTACAGGACAGATTTCCACCGGTCTAATGTCCATTGTTTGTGTTTCTTGGCCCAAGCAAGTCTCTTCTTATTATTGTTGTCTTTTAGTAGTGGTTTCTTTGCAGCAAATTGACCATGAAGGCCTGATTCATGCAGTCTCCTCTGAATAGTTGATGTTGAGATGTGTCTGTTACTTGAACTCTGAAGCATTTATTTGGGCTGCAATTTCTGAGGTGCAGTTAACTCTAATGAACTCATCCTCTGCAGCAGAGGTAACTCTGGGTCTTCCTTTCCTGTGGCGGTCCTCATGAGAGCCAGTTTCAGCATAGCGCTTGATGGTTTTTGCGACTGCACTTGAAGAAACTTTCAAAGTTCTTTGAACTTGGTATTTTACCAAATAGGGCTCTCTTCTGTATACCACCTCTACCTTGTAACAACACAATTGATTGGCTCAAATGCATTAAGAAGGAAAGAAATTCCACTTTTTTTTTTTTAGCAAAGCACACCTGTTAATTGAAATGCATTCCAGGTGACTACCTCATGAAGCTGGTTGAGAGAATGCCAAGAGTGCAAAGCTGTCAAGGGGTGGCTACCTCAAAGAATCTCAAATATAAATATATTTTGATTTGTTTAACACTTTTTTGGTTACTACATGATTCTATATGTGTTATTTAATAGTTTTGATATCTTCACTATTATTCTACAATGTAGAAAATAGTAAAAATAAAGAAACCCAGGAATGAATAGGTGTGTACTGTATCTCACAATGGAATACACCCGATTGCATTTCAAATGAGCAGCCAGGCAGCCTCAGTGTATACAGTATATTCAGTGCATTCGGAAAGTATTCAGACCGCTTGACTTTTTCCACATTTTGTTACGTTATGGCCTTGTTCTAAAACTGATTAAATATTTTTTTCCTCATCAATCTACACACTACCCCATAATGACAAAGTGAAAACAGATTTAGAGATTTTTTGCAAATGTATTAAAAATAAACATACCTTTTTTTACATAAGTATTCAGACCCTTTGCTATGAGACTCGAAATAGAGCTCAGGTGCATTCTGTTTCCATTGATCATCCTTGATGTTTCTACAACTTGATTGGAGTCCACCTGTGGCAAATTCAATTGATTGGACATGATTTGGAACGGCTCACACCTGTCTATATAAGGTCCCACAGTTGATAGTGTATGTCAGAGCAAAAACCAAGACGTGAGGTCAAATGAAGTGTCCGTAGAGCTCCGAGACAGGATTGTGTCGAGGCATAGATCTGGGGAAGGGTACCAAAACATTTCTGCAGCTTTAAAGGTCCCCAAGAACACAGTAGCCTCCATCATTCTTAAATGGAAGAAGTTTGGAACTACCGAGACTCTTCCTAGAGCTGGCCGCCCGGCCAAACTGAGCAAGCTTCTGCCCCGCTTGCTCAGTTTGGCCGGGCGGCCAGCTCTAGGAAGAGTCTCGGTGGTTCCAAACTTGGTCAGGGAGGTGACCAAGAACCCGATGTTCACTGACAGAGCTCCAGAGTTCCTCTGCGGAGATAGGAGAACCTTCCAGAAAGACAACCATCTCTGCAGCACTCCACCAATCAGGCCTTTATGGTGGAGTGTCTATATGGAAGCCACTCCGTAAAGGAACATGAAGCCCGCTTGGAGTTTGCCAAAAGGCAGCTAAAGACTCTCAGACCATGAGAAAAAAGATTCTCTGGTCTGATGAAACCAAGATTTAACTCTTTGGCCTGAATACCAAGCGTCACGTCTGGAGGAAACCTGTCACCATACCTATGGTGAAGCATGGTGGTGGCAGCATCATGCTGTGGGGATGTTTTTCAGCGGCAGGGACTGGGAAACTAGTCAGGATCGAGGGAAAGATGAATAGAGCAAAGTACAGAGAGATACTTGATGAAAACCTGCCCCAGAGCTCTCAGGACCTCAGACTGGGGCCAAGGTTCTACTTCCAACAGGAAAATGACTCTAAGCACACAGCCAAAACACCGCAGCAATGACCTCAAGTCTCTGAATGTCCTTGAGTGGCCCAGCCAGAGCCCAGACTTAAACCCGATCGAACATCTCTGGAGAGACCTGAAAATAGCTGTGCAGCGACACTCCCCATCCAATCTGACAGAGCTTGAGTTGATCTGCAGAGTAGAATGAGAGAAACTCCCCAAATACAGGTGTGCCAAGCTTGTAACGTCATACCCAAGAAGACTCAAGGCTGTAATCGCTGCCAAACTCTGTTTTTTTTGTCATCATTATGGGGTATTGTGTGTAGATGGATGAGGAATAGAAACTATTTAATACATTTTAGAATAAGGCTATAACGTAACAATATGGAATAAGTCAAGGATTCTGAATACTTTCCGAATGCACGGTGTCATTTATTAGTGTATCTGTACTTTACTATTTCTATTTTTGATGACTTTTAGTTTTACTCCACTACATTCCTAAAGAAAATAGTCTAGTTACTCCATACATTTTCCCTGACACCCAAAAGTACTCTTTACATTTCCAATGCTTAGCAGAACAGGAAAATGGTCCAATTCACACACTTATCAAGAGAAAATCCCTGGTCATCCATACTGCCTCTGATCTGGCCAATTCACTAAACACATGCTTCTTTTGTAAATGATTGTGTAAATGTTGGAGTGTGCCCCTGGCTATCCGTCAATTAAAACAACAAGTAAATCATGGCGTCTGGTTTGCTTAATATAAGGAATGTGAAATGATTTGTACTTTTGATACTTATGTATATTTAAAACCAAATACTGCTTTTCTTTTTACTCAAGTAGCATTTTATTGGGTGACTTTTACTTGAGTAAAAATAAAGATACCTTAATCGAAAATGACTCAAGTGTGACATTTGGGTACTTTTTCCACCACTGTCTACCAGCTGGACCAAACCGTTGAGGTTTTGCTCCAGATCCTCTCCAGATCCACCCACCTTTTCTACGATAGCTCACTGGCAATTGGATTCGGAACACATCATTTAAGCACAGAATTCACTGGCGCTGGAAGAAAACATCTAGAGTTCTGCTTTCTGGTCACGCCCAGTGTCCATGTTATCTCTCACTACTGTAGAAATACACTATCTCTGGAAGATTGATCATCATCAGAGTGATCGTATAACGGTTGTATAGTTTAACGAGTCAATGGGCCAGGCTTCTGCTATACATACTGTATATTGCTATACAACTCTAACTTCATGAGTCAGTCCCTTATGTATAGAGCTTGTATAGAGCTATTATGTACATTGTAATGTATACAGTACAACACTCTTTATTGAATCCAATGCATTCTCTAGCTGCATCCTCATTTTGTCAACCATTGTGTTCATACTGAATCCTGTCATGGAGATGCCTCTCCTTCTATACTTCCCAAATATCACCCTATTCCTTATGTAGTGCACTACTACCCTATGAGCAAAAGTAGTGCAGTATATTAGTAATAGGGAGCCATTTGGGACGCGGACCTTGTCTTGTGTGTGAAGTATCATTCTTAGGACGCCATGTATAAGTGATGTATGGTAGCATCAGTGTATCTTCAATCTGTACTAATGACTACATTTTGTGTAGGATGATGCTAGTAGGCTATTTTGTATTTGGAAGACTGTCATATTTCTAATCTGTGCATAGTATGCATCACAGGTTGTAGTTTCAAGTTCTGGTTACAGAGAATGAGGCATATTTGCTGTTGATTTATTTTTGGAGTACAATTGTCAACACTATTTCACAGAGTTCTGAATTAAAACACGTACATAGTCTTCAATGGTAATAGTTTTCATGTTTTGATTAGTTAACAGTCCCCTGTTCGTCAGGGGCGCTGTGAGAGTTATTTAAGAACTATTCAAAGAGGTAGGGTTTCAGACATTTCTGAATATGGGCAGGAACTCTATCGTCTTGACTTTAGGGGGAAGCTTGTTCCACCATTGGGTGCCAGGAAAAAGAAGAGCTATGACTGGGTTGGGAGCTGCCCTCCTGTAGAGGTGGGAGGGCTAAGAGACCAGATGTGGCGGAACGGAGTGCTCAGGTTGGGATGTAGGGTTTGAACATACCCTGAAGGTAAGGAGGGGCAGTTCCCCTTGCTGCTCCGTAGGCAAGCACCAGGGTCTTGAAGATGATGCGAGCTTTGGCTGGAAGCCAGTGGAGTGTGCAGAGGAGCGGAGTGACATGGGAGAATATAGGAAGGTTGAAAACCAGGCGGGCTGTGGCATTCTGGATAAATTGCAGGGGTTTGATGGCACAAGCGGGGAGCCCAGCCAACAGAGCTGAAATAGTCTAGACGGGAAATTACAAGTGCCTGGATTAAGACCTTCGCCGCTTCCTGTGTGAGGAAAGGTTGTACTCTACGGATATTGTAGACTATGATCCTGCAGGAGCGAGTCACTTTTTTGATGTTTGCAGAGAACGACAGGGTGTTGTCCAGGGTCACCCCAAGGTTCATTGCACTTTGGAAGGAGGACACTGTGGAGTTGTCAACCATGATGGAGAGATCTTGGAGCGGGCAGGCCTTCCACGGGAGGAAGAGCAGCTGTTTGGTCGAGCTTGAGGTGGTGGGCCGACATCCAAGCTGAGATGTATGCAAGGCACGCAGAGATGCGTGTCCCCACCTGGGTGTCAGAAGGGGGAAGGAGAAGGGTAGTTGAGTGTAATCCGCAAAGCAATGATGGGAAAGACCATGTGGAGGATCTGGCAGAGCCGAGTGACTTAAAAAAATATTAGGGTGTAGATCAACTTTAATATTGCAGAAAGACTATAGCTACCACCAATGTAATTGTCTGCATCACTTCCAATCCCCCATATATTTTTGCAAATATACATACATACGCACCCGCACACATATCTTTAAAAATATATATTTCCTTTATTACCCTCCACCCCTCCCCTAATTGGAGCAAACGAGTGAACAACCATGCTTAGGCCTGTATTTCCAGCTTATACATACTATATACATTTTATGGACACAGTCTATTTTACAATAGTTTCATTTAGTTTGTTTTTAACTCTTGTCCTTCCTCTACTCTCAACCTCTCCCATATATTTATGATGTTCATCCGGTTTGATTTCTATTTGCCATATCTTTCAAACTGTGCTCTTTTCAAAAAAGTTCTTAACCTATATATGTTTTACGGGCACAATATGTTTTACATTAGTTATCTTGTTGATATTAGTCCCAACCTTCAGCTCCATTCAATCCTTCCCATCTATCTCTTAACACCATCCATATTGGATTTCTATTTGACATAATTGTGCTGTTTCACAAAAGTTCTGAACCTTTCTATTCTCATTTTTTCTACAAATTTTAAATTGAAAGTATTATTATATTATTAATCGATTGACTATGACTTTTCAGATCGCCCAGTAGTGCTCCAGGTAAATATTGCAATTCTTCAGCCATTCCTGGACCTGTGACCAAAAATAAGCTACATATGGACAGTACCAAAACAAATGATCAAATGATTCTGCCTCTTCGCAGCAAATTCTGCAGAGCTGGGAAGGTTGTATCCCCCATATAAATAACATTCTATTGGTTGAAAGAATTCTGTATAATAAAAAATCCAAGTTTTGCGCATCAGTTCATAAACCATGTGCCATGGAATCAGTCCCTCAAATCTCTTCCCAACTATTTTGCAATCTATATGGCACAGCTGTCAATTTTTTGGTCCTTAAATGAAACTGGTATACTTTTTTTATTTATCACTATTTTCTTGAACCAATTATGGTCTTTAATGTAGGGCCGACAGACAAGTTCCTTACTTTTTTCCACTTCCACTTTCCTTTTGTATATCTGAGTTTTGTTTGTTCTGTCTTTTCTGGTGGATTAAATTGAAATTGCAACCAACTTTCTATGGCTTGTTTTAAAAATAGCGAGTGACTTGGTGAAAAGAGAAAAAAGGAGAGGACCTAGAACCGAACCCTAGGGGACACCAGTAGTGAGAGCACATGGTTCAGACACAGATCCTCTCCACGCCACCTGGTAGGAGTGACCTGCCAGGTAGGATGCAATCCAGGAGTGTGCAGAGCCTGAGACGCCCAACCCTGAGAGGGTGGAGAGGAGGATCTGATAGTAAACTGTGTTGAAGGCAGCGGATAGATCTAGGGGGATGACAACAGAGGAGAGAGAGTCAGCTTTGGCAGAACGGAGAGCCTCTGTAACACAGAGGAGAGCGGTCTCAGTTGAGTGAGCTGCCTTGGAGCCTGACCGGTTAGGGTCAAGAAGATCATTCTGAGAGAGATAGAGAGAGAGTTGGTCAGACAGCAGGCTCAAGTGTTTTGGAAATAAAATAAATAAGGGATATATATAATCTTCTTTTTACCCCCTTTTTCGCCCAAATTTTGACCTTGCTGCATCTCCCCAACGGGCTCGGGAGGCAAAGGTCGAGTCATGCATCCTCCGAAACATGACCCGCCAAACCGTGCTTCTTAACACCCGCTCGCTTAACCCGGAAGCCAGCCGCACCAATGTGTCGGAGGAAACACCGTTCACCTGGCCAGCCGGACATCACTAGTCACAGGATTTAATCTGGCAAGAGAGGGGAGAAAGAGGTCAAGGTGTAGGGTAGTTCTGTGTGAGTGGGATTAGTGGGCCAGTAGGCTGAGTGAATGAGGAGCGGATGCCATCAACCTATTTTTTCATTAGTGGTTTACAAAGTCGTTCGCAGAGAGTGAGGGGGGGGGGGATTAAGGAGGGAAGAGAAAGTGGAGAAGAGTTTCGCAGGGCTGGAGGCAGAAGCTTTTAGAGTGATAGAAAGCAGCTTTAGCAGTGGATACTGAGAAAGAGAAGGTGGAGAGGAGGGAGTGGAAGGATGATAGGTCCTCCAGAAGTGTAGTTTTCCTCCATTTCCGCTCAGCTGCCAGCAGCCCTGTTCTGTTAGCACGCAGTGAGTCATTTGGCCATAGAGCAGGAGGGGAAGGTCGACCCGGCCGGGAGGATATGGGACACTGAGATGCAGACAGGGAGGAAAGTAGGGTCGAAGAACCAGAGTCAGGAGACAGGAGGGAGAAGGATTTAGGATAGGATAGAAGAGGAGAGAGTAGTGGGAGAGAGACAGCGAAGATTGCAGTGGCGCATCTGGGTAGGGATGGAGGAGAGATGGAGAGAAAAGGAAACAAAGTAGGGATCAGAGACACGGAGTGGGTTACAGTGAGATTAGTAGGCGAACAGCCTCTAGTGAAGATGAGGTACAACATATTGCCTGCGTTGTGAGTATGTGGTGACTGGGAAAGAGTGAGATCAAAAGTTAATTAAATTGAAATTAATTGAAGTCAGGCGTCGGGGGGTTGAAGTCGCCTAGTACGATGAGTGGTGAGCCATCATCGGGAAATTAGCTTATCAAGGTGTCAAGCTCATTGAGGAACTCTCCAAGGGCACCTGGTGGGCAATAGATGACAATGTTAGGCTTGAGTGGACAAGTGACAGTGACTGCATGGAATTCAAATTAGGAGATGAACAGATGAGTGAGGGAGAAAATAGAAAATCTCCAGAAATGAGTAGCACGGTGCAACCACCACGACTACCAGATGCTCTCGGACTATGAGAGAACACCTAGTCAGATGACGAGAGAGCAGCTGGAGTAGCAGCGTTCTCTGGGGTAATCCATGTCTCTGTCGGTGCCAAAAAGTGTAGGGACTGGAGGGCAATATAGGCTGAGATTAACTCCGCTTTATTGAACGCAGACCTACAGAGAGGAGAGAGGAGCGAACTGGGATAGAAATCACACACATACTTGCCAAAGCTACAAAAGAGCTAAATGAGATCAGAAAATACCTAGGTAAGATACTCAAGTGAGAGAGTGATGTGGAGCTTTCCTCTCTTTACTTCCTCAAACAACTCGCCAGAACAACTCGGAAGAACGTCTTTGTTTCGGCGACAACATTGTCGTTTGACAATACCACCGTTTACAGCTGCCACTGAAAAAACAGGGGAAACTAAAGTACCAACAATAATTGCCTAGCAAAGGTGAAAGACTTGCCTAGTAGAGGTGAAGAAAACACCCCCTAACATACAATACACCCACAAATTATCACGACTGTTAAACAAATAGGCCTGAAACTAGTCCACAGCAACAGTCACGAGTACTGAGCAATGATTTAAGTAGGCTACTAGGTAAAAGACAGCAATTAAATTAAATTGCCCTAGCAAGACAATACCAACAGCTAAAAATTCCGCTGGAGAAGGCAGACGTTTAACGTGTGCCCAACCAATTGTGTTTTTTTGTTTGTAACTTAGTTCTTAAACTTATTTTGTACATAATGTTGCCGCTACCGTCTCTTATGACCAAAAATAACTTCTGGACATTACTCACCACGCGATTACCCACCACAGACTGGCAGAATCCTTTTTTTCCTTTAACGAGTCTGACGAGCCCAACGCGAACAATATACTGCTTTCTCGGGAACAGGCCCAGATCCCCGTGATTTGTGTGAAGAGGAGGCAGAGAAAAAGGGGCCAAAGGGAGGTCTGCCTTCTGAGAATTCGTAGGCGATCAAATAAACCCCCACTTCCTTCCATTCTGCTAGCAAACGTTCAATCGTTGGAGAATAAAATGGATGACCTACGAGCAAGATTAAACTACCAACAGGACGTTCAAAACTGTAATATCTTATGCTTCACTGAGTCATGGCTGAACAACGACACTATCAACATACAGCTGGCTGGTTATACAGCGGCGTCTGGTAAGACAAGGGGTGGCGGGCTATGTATTTTTTATAAATAACTAAGGAATATCTAAGTAAGTCTCGAGCTATTGCTCACCTGAGGTAGAGTATCTCATGATAAGCTGTAGACCACACTCTACCTAGAGAGTTTCTTTATTTTTCGTAGCTGTTTACATACCACCACAGTCAGAGGCTGGCACTAAGACAGCATTGAATGAGCTGTATTCCGCCATAAGCGAACAAGAAAAAGCTCACCCAGAGGAGGCGCTCCTAGTGGCCGGAGACTTTAATGCAGGGAAACTTAAATCAGTTTTACCTCATTTCAATCAGCATGTTAAATGTGCAACCAGAGGGGGGAAAAAAAACTCTGTGTGTGGAGTAAAGGTGGTCCAGAGACGCATACAAAGCTCTCCCTCGCCCTCCATTTGGCAAATCTGACCATAATTCTATCCTACTGATTCCTGCTTACAAGCAAAAATTAAAGCTGGAAGCACCAGTGACTAGATCAATTAAAAAAGTGGTCAGATGAAGCAGATGCTAAACTACAGGACTGTTCTGCTAGCACAGACTGGAATATGTTCCGGGATTATTCCGATGGCTTTGAGGAGTACACCACATCAGTCACTGGCTTCATCAATAAGTGCATCGATGACGTTGTCCCCACAGTGACCATACGTACATACCCCAACCAGAAGCCATGGGTTACGGGTAACATCCGCACTGAGCTAAAGGAGCAGGTTGACAGCTTCACGTTCCTTGGTGTCCACATCACCAACAAACTAACATGGTCCAAGCACACCAAGACAGTCATGAAGAGCGCACGACAAAACCTATTCCAGCCACCCTAGTCATAAACGGTTGTCTCTTCTACCGCACGGCAAGCGGTACCGGAGCGCCAAGTCTAGATCCAAGAGGCGTCTAAACAGCTTCTACCCCCAAGCCATAAGACTCCTGAACACCTAATCAAATGGCTACCCAGACTATTTGCATTGCACCCCCCCCCCCCTCTTTTACACTGCTGCTACTCTGGTGTTATCATCTGTGCATAGTCACTTTAACTCTACCTACAGGTACATATTACCTCAACTAACCGGTGCCCCAGTACCCCTCTGTACAGTGCCTTGCAAAAGTATTCATCCCCCTTGGCGTTTTTACTATTTTGTTGCATTACAACCTGTAATTTAAAATGATTTTTATTTGGATTTCTTGTAATGGACAAAATAGTCCAAATTGGTGAAGTGAAAAATTACTTGTTTCATAAAATTCTAAAAAATTCTAAATGTAAAAATGGTGCATGCATATGTATTTACCCCCTTTGCTATGAAGCCCCCAAATAAGATCTGGTGCAACCAATTACCTTCATAAGTCACATAATTAGTTAAATAACAGACCACCTGTGTGTCTAAGTGTCACATGATCTGAGTGTATATATACACCTGTTCTGAAAGGCCCCAGAGTCTGCAACACCACTAATCAAGGGGCACCACCAAGCAAGCGGTACCATGAAGACCAAAAGACTCTCCAAACAGGTCAGGGACAAAGTTGTGGAGAAGTAATGATCAGGGTTGGGTTTTTAAAAAATATCAGAAACTTTGAACATCCCACAAAGCACCATTAAATCCATTATTTAAAAAAATAAAAGAATATGGCACCACAACAAACCTGCTAAGAGAGGGCCGCCCACCAAAACTCATAGACCAGGCAAGGAGGGCATTAATCAGAGAGGCAACAAAGAGACCAAAGATAACCCTGAAGGAGCTGCAAAGCTCCACAGCTGAGATTGGAGTATCTTTCCATAGTACCACTATAAGCCGTACACTCCACAGAAGAGTGGCCAGAAAAAAGTAATTGCTTGAAGAAAAAAATAGGCAAACACGTTTGGTGTTTGCCAAAAGGCATGTGGGAGATTCCTCAAACATATGGAAGAAGGTACTCTGGTCAGATGAGGCTAAAATTGAGCATTTTGGCCATCAAGGAAAACACAATGTCTGGCGCCAACACAACACCTCTCATCACCCCGAGAACACCATCCCCACAGTGAAGCATGGTGGTAGCAGCATCATGCTGTGGGGATGTTTTTCATCAGCAGGGACTGGGAAACTGGTCAGAATTGAAGGAATGATGGATGGCACTAAATACAGGGACATTCTTGAGGGAAACCTGTTTCTGTCTTCCAGAGATTTGAGACTGGGACAGACGTCCACCTTCCAGCAGGACAATGACCGTAAGCATACTGCTAAAGCAACACTTGAGTGGTTTAAGAGGAAACATTTAAATGTCTTGGAATGGCCGAGTCAAAGCCCAGACCTCATTCCAATTGAGAATCTGTGGTATGACTTAAAGATTGCTGTACACCAGCTGAACCCATACAACTTGAAGGAGCTGAAGCAGTTTTGCCTTGAAGAATGGGCAAAAATCCCAGGGCCAAGCTTAGAGAGACATACGCCAAGAGACTTGCAGCTGTAATTGCTGCAAAAGGTGACTCTACAAAGTATTGACTTTGGGGGGGTGAATAGTTATGCACGCTCAAGTTGTTTTTTTCATTTTTTTCTTGTTTGTTTCACAATGAAAAAATATTTTGCATCTTCAACATGGTAGACATGTTGTGTAAATCAAATGATACAAACCCCCCAAAAAATCTATTTTAATTTCAGGTTGTAAGGCAACAAAATAGGAAAAATGCCAAGGGGGGTGAATACTTTCGCAAGCCACTGTATATAGTCTCGCTATTTTTATTTTACTGTTGCTCTTTAATTACTTGTTACTTTTATTTCTTATTTTTATCCCAAAAAATGTAAACTGCATTGTTGGTTAGGGGCTCGTAAATAAGCATTTCACTAAGGTCTACCTACACCTGTTGTATTCGGCCCATGTGACTAATAAAATTTTATTTTATTGAATCATATGATGCTACATAAGCTACTTATGGTTATATGATTCCCTCCCACATACTGAAGTATACCTAAAGGTGCACAAACTGTCTTTTGTGTAAAATACAGTGTGTACTGTGTCAAACCTACTTCCTCTCACTTACACATTGCAGTATATTAGTACTTGCCCACTCAATCCCAGTAGACCATGTATTTATTTACCTAGTGTGGGGCAAGCTGTTGCTATAACATCAGAACACCATTCTATAGGATAACTCAGCAATGCAATGCTGTAGAGGCAGCTGAAAATAAACCACAGCAATTAGACTTTTACATAGTAGTTTTACGATTACGTCATACTATATGCTTACCTGTTGACACCTGCTGGCTAGTTAGTCTGGATGAGTAACTGCCTACCTGTATTGTGGTGTGATGTTGGATGGTGCTGGGAGGGAGAGAAAGAGAGGGGGGAGGGAGAGGCCACACACACACCAGATGGGCTCATACTGCCCACCCAGCATCAGGAAACAAAAAACCCAACAACTGGTGTCGCTCTCTCCTAATTGCCCCATAGTGAAACAGGTTGTTTCCGCTCCCTTCCAGTACTGCAGTTTGAGTGCCTTTCTTTTAATTAATGTTGCAACATGCCTCATTTAACAAACAAACAAACAACTTCAAAGTTAATCAGTGCTGCCATGGTGCGCTGTGTACATAATGTGTATTTATTCACTGCAGACCCCCATCCTTCCAAAAGGATGTCTTACTAGGAAACACCCTGTGAAATGCATGTATTCTTTTTTTTACAGTTTCCTGCATGTATGTCCTGTCTGCTTTGGAATGGTCAGCCTTTGGACAAAACAATGATGACAAACCTACTTAACTACCACTTGTTTATTATATTCACTGTGAGGCTAATACATTTAATGACTGACTGACCTAGTGGGGGCAACTTAATGACACAGCAGGCTAACCCTGTGCATTCCATATTGATCATTAAGAATTTCTACTTAAAGAGCAACTTGGTCCTGAATGTTTGTGATGCATTACAGCCCTCTTTAGTGGGTATTGATGCTCCTGATGGTTTATTGGCAGTTTAATATTTCATTTCTGTATGGCTTGATTGCGTCTTACGTGTACAAGGTGGACTATAAAGTATGATTGCGTGATTGACCGTAACATCCCCTGTGAGTCGTCAAACCATAGATTGTGTAGAAATTAAACAGATAATGGTTATTCTGTATAATGCAGTTGTTAGTTAACTGTGGGAAATAGTGAAAACAATATTATACCTCTGACTCAATGTCCAAAATAAGGTGTGACAAATTTAAACCTCTGTTTTTAACCATATTTGTTTGAGTATGGTGTATTGAATATTAACTTGAGGAATTACAAAGCAAATGGAAGTTGATTCAATTTATAATCGGTAAACATAGGAAAATTCCTAAGCGCTGCGTACCTCACAGAGGAAAGCTGTTTCCTTAAACTGCCACATTTCAGAGAGACTGCTTCTTATACCAGTGAATGGCCCAACAAGTAAGCCTCCTAAATGTATTACTGTGGTCATGAGTGGAGCAGCTTGCTTCCATTGAGCTCCTCCATTATGGAGAAGGCATTCTGTAGGCTTTAGCAGCATGGGGGACTTAAAGCTGATACATACTCCCCATTCAAGGAGTAGAAGGATTGTATAGGATTGGAACCCACTGCTCCAGTCAATACAGAGCGGGAGCAAGCAACACACTCTAAGTCCCATAATGCACAAGGCTCCCAGGGGGATACCTGGCTGGAGTGTTCCATCAACAACACTGCTCCAACACCCCCTCTGCCACTTTCATCCATGTCAGTTTTTTAAAATCATCTCCCCAGCAGCCAATGACACACAAGGTTCCATAAAGACTATGACCTGTACTTCTTTTTCCTCTATTTCCTATAATCAGAACACAAGAGTCAAAGGGAGGATAGAGGAAGTATTTGCTCTCCCACTGATGACATAACACAGCACTTCTTGTTCCTGAAGGAGTCACAGAGAGAGTAGAGGAGAACAGTGTCTCCATCAGGGAGGGATGTCCACCTTGGATGAACATTTAACCAGATGCTCAGCCTATCGAGTTGCTCTTTCTCCGTTTTCCCCCCTCAACCCACCCCCTCCAGTTTTGGATGGAGCTGTCACTGTCCATTTGTTCTCTGGATTAAAATGAAGACCCTTACCCCATAAAGCACCCCCAACAATTTCCAACAATTGTTTACAGACAGATTATTTCACTTATAATTCACTGTGTCACAATTCCAGTGGGTCAGAAGTTTACATACACTAAGTTGACTGTGCCTGTAAACAGCTTGGAAAATTCCAGAAAATGATGTCATGGCTTTAGAAGCTTCTGATAGGCTAATTTACATAATTTGAGTCAATTGGAGGTGTACCTGTGGATGTATTTCAAGGCCTACCTTCAAACTCAGTGCCTCTTTGCTTGACATCATGGGAAAATCAAAATATTTTTTTCATCTGTACAAACAATAGTATGCAAGTATAAACACCTTGGGACCACGCAGCCGTCATACCGCTCAGGAAGGAGACACGTTCTGTCTCCTAGAGATGAACGCACCTTGGTGCGAAAAGTGCAAATCAATCCCAGAACAACAGCAAAGGACCTTGTGAAGATGCTGGAGGAAACCGGTACAAAAGTATCTATATCCACAGTAAAACGAGTCCTATATCGACATAACCTGAAAGGCCGCTCAGCAAGGAAGAAGCCACTGCTCCAAAACCGCCATAAAAAGCCAGACTACGGTTTGCAACTGCACATGGGGACAAAGATTGTACTTTTTGGAGAAATGTCCTCTGGTCTGATGAAACAAAAATAGAACTGTTTGGCCATAATGACCATCGTTATGTTTGGAGGACAAAGGGGGCCGCTTGCAAGCCGAAGAACACCATCCCAACCGTGATAAACAGGGGTGGCAGCATCATGTTGTGGGGGTGCTTTGCAGCAGGAGGGTCTGGTGCACTTCACAAATTAGATGGCATCATGAGGGGGGGAAATGATGTGGATATATTGAAGCAACATCTCAAGACATCAGTCAGGAAGTTAAAGCTTGGTCGCAAATGGGTCTTCCAAATGGACAATGACCCCAAACATACTTCCAAAGTTGTGTCAAAATGGCTTAAGGACAACAAAGTCAAAGTATTGGAGTGGCCATCACAAAGCCCTGACCACAAATTTGTGGGCAGAACTGAAAAAGCGTGTACAAGCAAGGAGGCCTACAAACCCGACTCAGTTACACCAGCTCTGTCCGGAGGAATGGGCCAAAATTCACCCAACTTATTGTGGGAACCTACCCGAAAAGTTTGACCCAAGTTAAAGAATTTAAAGGCAATGCTACCAAATACTAATTGAGTGTATGTAAAGAAATAAAATGAAAGAAATAAAAGCTGAAATAAATCATTCTCTCTACTATTATTCTGACATTTCACATTCTTAAAATAAAGTGGTGATACTAACTGACCTTAGACAGGGAATTATTACTAGGATTAAATGTCAGGAATTGTGAAAAACTGAGTTTAAAAGTATGTAAACTTCCAACTTCAACTGTATTGTTGCTGCTACCATCTCGTATGACCAAAAAGAGCTTCTGGATAACAGAACTTGGATTATTCACCTCGAATTGGACGAGGAGTTCTTCTTCAATGAGTAGGACGCGAGGGATATACTATGGACACCCGACCAGGCCCAGAGATTCACTGGAAAAAGAAACGTAGGTTTCGTGGAAGGAGATCAGGATGCCTTGTGAGGATCAGGCGACGAGAGGCTAATCTGTCCTTGCCTTCCGTTCTGCTAGCTAACGTTGAATCGCTGGAAAATAAATGGGACGAACTGAAAGCACGTATATCCTACCAACGGGACATTAAAAACTGTAATATCTTATGTTTCACCGAGTCGTGGCTGAACGACGACATTAAGAACATACAGCTAGCTGGTTATACACTATCGGCAGGACAGAACAGCAGCCTCTGGTAAGACACAGGGCGGGGGCCTATGCATATTTGTAAACAATAGCTGGTGTACGATATCTAAGGAAGTCTCAGGGTTTTGCTCGCCTGAGGTAAAGTATCTCATGATAAGCTGTAGACCACACTATCTACCTAGAGAGTTTATCTGTATTTTTCGTAACGGTCTACATACCACCACAGACCGAGGCTGGCACTAAAACCGCACTCAATGAGCTGTATTCCACCATAAGCAACAGGAAAACACTCATCCAGAGGCAGCGCTCCTAGTGCCCGGGGACTTTAATGCAGGGAAACTTAAATCAGTGTTACCTAATTTCTATCAGCATATTAAATGTGCAACCAGAGGGGAAAAAATTCTAGACCACCTTTACTCCACACACAAGCTCTCCCTCGCCCTCCATTTGGAAAATCTGACCATAACTCTTATCCTCCTGATTCCTGCTAACAAACAAAAATTAAAGCAGGAAGCACAAGTGACTCAGTCAATAAAAAAGTGGTCAGATGAAGCAGATGCTAAACTACAGGACTGTTTTGCTAGCACAGACTGGAATATGTTCCGGGATTCTTCCGGAGGAGTACACCACATCGGTCACTGGCTTTATCAATAAGTGCAATGAGGACGTAGTATCCAGTGACTGTACGTACATACCCCAACCAGAAGCCATGGATTACAGGCAACATTTGCACTTAGCTAATGGGTAGAGCTGCCGCTTTCAAGGATGCTTATAAGAAATCTCGCTATGCCCTCCGACGAACCATCAAACAGGCAGCCACCCTAGTCATAGTCTGTTTTCTCTGCTACCGGCAAGCGGTACCGGAGCGCCAAGTCTATTTCCAAGATGCTTCTAAACAGCTCCTAACCCCCAAGCCATAAGACTCCTGAACAGCTAATCAAATGGCCAGGGATTTTTAGGGATTTTCTTAGAACTGCATTGTTGGTTAAGGGGTTGTAAATAAGCATTTCACTATAAGATACCTGTTGTATTCGGCGCATGTGACAAATAAAATTTGATTTGAAACTACTACAGCTACTTCTCCGAAATGGCCTCCCAGAGTGGAGCCAATAGTAGAGCAGTCATGGTGCCAACAAGCTCTTCAGGCTGGCCAGCAGGTTGCACATCTCTCAAAGATTAGCTCCCAGGCTCCATGTCGGTGTGAGTGTGTGTGCCAGAGTCTTGAATTGGCACACAGAGGCTCCATTTGAAAACATCTGTCTCACGTGTGTGTGTGTGTGTGTGTGTGTGTGTGTGTGTGTGTGTGTGTGTGTGTGTGTGTGTGTGTGTGTGTGTGTGCACGCGTGCGTGCGTGCATTATAGAATTATAGGATCTCTATGGTGTGTGAGGCCTGGGTATCGGCCAACGTGCCAGGCAGTCCTGGGTCCATGCCTCTACAATCTGCCCACCATGTGATGGGATGTTAGGATCTTTCTCCACCACCTGGATGTTGAATATACCCCAGGCTTAGCGCTGACACAAGATAGTCAGGATGACATCATTCAGGAGCTTCTTTATCTATTAATAAGTGCAGTAACTTCTGATTATGGGCCATTACAGAATAGATCCACTACATAGTATATTAACCCTTGTAGAGAAGAAACGGTATGAAAATTTCATATCACGATTATAGTGACCAAAATTATCACGGTTATCAGTATTATCACAGTATTATTAAAATGTGCTGGACATTTTCAAAAAGTACTGATACACACACTGAAAACATTTCACCAAGTTTTATATTGAAAACAAATAAACAACAAATAAAATTAGCAGCACTATGAAATTTGTGTGCGCATAAACATTAAAATAATAACGTTAACATTAAAGATGCCACCATGTGGCCATGAGAGGTAACAGTTTCCCTAGTCCAGATTTAAATTAACACAACCTTAAGTAGGCAAATCAAATAAACAAACAACAAATAAAATTAGCAGCACTCACTTTGTAGTGAGGCACGCCAACCTTCATCAGCCTCAGAACAAATTGAAATGGCATCATGTCCTTTGCAATGAGGTCTTGAGCATTTTTTGGATGCTTTTTAAACGCTTGCTCGAGTGTCTGTCACAACTGTAGATGAGGGACCAGTAGCATCACAGGGTTTGCCTGCTGCTCGCCCACTCTGTAAACAAGGGAATAGCAAATGTATTATTATTATTATTATGTGTTACATTATTATTAACACACGATTTACATAAATACAAATTAGTCTTAAGAAGATAGTAATTGCAATGAGCCCAACAATTGACATAAATACAGGAGTCTTGTATAGGAGTCTACAGTGTTTCTCCTGTTGGAACACTTTTACAAACAAGTCGACGTCTGCCGGATTTTAAATGAACAAAATATGTTGGTTGGGTGACTTAAAACTACATAACGTGTTATCGTGTGCAATGGGCGAATAGAGTCTGCAGACACCCAACGCATACAGCAGCAGAACAACGTGTAGTGTTTTTACAAGAGTAGGTAACACTGAAAGCTTCAGTTTCCATTATTGACAAGCTATTAGCAAGTCAGACAGACAAACCATGACATTTTCCCCCATTCCGAAGTCCCCACATCATGCATTGAGCTAAAAGTTAACTTACCTTGTATTCGCTATAAAGTAGTGGGTGGTGATCACGAAGATGACTCAAGAGATTTGAAGTGTTGCCCCCTTTCGCAGCGATTGTTTTTGCATGTTCTGCAGACAGGGTGACCATCTTCGATTAAGTTTCCCTCAGCACTCTATACGACCACACTTCAGATTTGGTCCTCTTAGAAGCCTGAAAAATCCCCCGGCGCTGGCGCTGTCACTGCCTTCCGCCATGTTTTCACACGAAACAAACCCCACGTTGCATGCTGCGCCTGCGTCAAACTGTTGCTAACTTTAGTGAATGCTGGACAGTATTTACCGTGAGTTTTTCAAACCGTGGTAATGAAACACGGTTTGAATGATAATTCAAATTTGAAACGGTAATACTAATCGGTTCATCCCTAAACCTCTGCATTATGCTCACAGTTTACGAATTTAGTGATAATAGTTTTCTTTACAAAAAATCTGACCGATTTAAATATTTCAAACACATGAATGACTTCAGAATCGTATCACATTATGATGAACTGCCTGCATGAAGACTTCAGATCTCTATATAAAAGTTGTAAAAATTATTACAGGGGTGCTCATATTTGCGGTTGGCAGGCTTCTGTCCTGCGCATCTCAGATTATGGTCTTTAACATAGGCTCCTGCCGAGTTGATTGGTCTCCATGGCAATGGAGGTAGAGACTAATGGCTATGCCTTTTCTTTGTATTTCTTTCATTTCTGATGTTGTTGAGAAATTAACCTGGCAGTGAACAGCTACCTGTCTGTCTGTATGTCTGTCTATCTGTCTGTCCGTGTCTTTCTGATGAAAAAAAATTACTTTCTATGCCTGTGCTATGTGATTGTCCCACCTACCTATCTACCTAACTAAAAGGTTAAGATGAATGCACTAACTGTAAGTCACTCTGGATAAGTGTCTGCTAAATGACTATAATGTAAAAAATAATGGCTGATATGTAAGAATGTGCTTCATTAATGGTATTTTGTGGTGATAGAATTACATCAGCAGTGATTGTCATCACACACTGTCTGTTGTTTGATGGTAACTGGCAGAAATTTTGAGAATTTTTTTCTTCTTCACAGAAACAGAGTACAATCACCTACATACTGCTATCAAACTCCCACACTACTTTCAAGCTCACAATATTAAGGCTCTTCCTCTGATACATGAAATGGCCTAAAGCAAAGCAGTTGTTGTATTGCATGTTTTACATATTAAATTTTGTACCGAAAATAGATACTAAATTTTACATGGCCACTTCATAAGCAGACACTTTCTGTCATTCCATCCTTTACCTGTACTAACATATGAGGTGTTTGTGCATGTTTGTGTATGTGTGACAGAGATGCTCTCTAAAGAGGCCCTGTGCTATGTGCGTTTTGAAGATTGTCACTCCCTGAGTCCTCAGTCAGAGCAAGGCTGCTGTGTGTGTGTGTGTGTGACTGTGGCTATGTGCAGGCCAGGCCAGGGAACAGTGCGTTGTCAGCAGGACAGCTTCAGCGTGAGCCATGATGTGCAGGCAGTCAGTCCTCTCCTCAGAGCCAGGATACTGCTGCCTGCTGCTATCCAAACACAGGGCCTGGTGGGCCATTGTAGTGTCAGGGGTCCTGGCACCTTAGGCTCACTAGACAACCCTACACTCACAGGACACCATCCCCCTGACCTTGAGTGTGTTGTGTGTGTGATCTTGAATGCACACTTTTCCAATATTATATCAAACTGTTAAATACAAAATAGTTCTCATTTCTAAAAATAGAAATGTAAGATTGGACCAGTGTAAAGAAAGAAACTAGCACACCACACTTCTTCCATTATCAACCGATAGCAGGCGAGTGACAGGGGCTCTGTCGCTGCTGCAGTAGTCTAGTTTGCTGCTGTCACTTCTCGTTGATTGTGTTCTCTGACTTTGTCTCCAGGCGGTGTAGAGGCATGCCGAATCTCACCATGACAGTTCTACAGATGTAACTCTGGGTTTGATTATTCAGGCCAAGGCTCTGGTGTTGATACATTCACTTCCTGCTAATCCTACTGCTGCAGTCCCCAATGTCAAGTCAAACCATTCTGACCTCATCATGCCTGCCTTAAAACCACTCACCCCTACTGTCACAGTAAACTATAACGACACAAGGCGAGACCCAGATACAGACACTGGAGGCAGATGGTTTGAGCTCTGATATTTGTTATAGTCCAAGAGGTATGTAAAAGGCAAGTCGGGGACAGGCAAGAGTTCATAACCAGTTCAGAGTCCAAAACGTTACAGGGTAGCAGGCAGGCTCGAGGTCAGGGGCAGGCAGGTAGGCTCAGAGTCAGAACAGGCAAGGGTCAGAACCAGGAGGAGGAGAAAAAACAGACTGGGAAAAACAGGAGCTAGGAGAAAAATGCTGGTTGACTTGGCAAACAAGATGAACTGGCACAGACAGACAGAAAACACAGGTATAAATACACGGGATAATGGGGAAGATGGGCGACACCTGGAGGGGATGGAGACAAGCACAAGGACAGGTGAAACAGATCAGGGTGTGACAGTAAACATTACTAAGAACATGCGCATGAAGTAAATCGATAGGCCCTTGTGCTTATTTGATGGATGAGAAAGAGTTTTCATTGTGAACATGGTGCTAAACACACCAAAAAAAGGTTATTTGGCTTGTAATCATAGTGGATCCCTTTTTGGTGCTATATACAGTGCATTCGGAAGGTTTTCACACCATGAACCTTTTTCCACATTTTGTTATGTTAAAGCCTTATTCTAAAGGGGATTAAATAAAACATTTTCCTCATCAATCTACACACAATAGATGCTTCTACAACTTAATTGGAGTTCACCTGTGGTAAATTAAATTGATTGGACATGATTTGGAAAGGCACACACCTGTCTATGTAAGGTCCCACAGTTCACAGTGCATGTCAGAGTAAAAACCAAGCCATGAGATTGAAGGAATTGTCTGTAGAGCTCTGAGATCTGGGGAAGGGCACAGATCTGGGGAAGGGTACCAAAAAAAATCTGCAGCATTATAGGTCCCCAAGAACACGGGCCATCATTCTTCAATCGAAGAAGTTTGGAACCAAGAAGACTCTTCCTAGAGCTGGCCGCCCGACCAAACTGAGCAATCAGGGGAGAAGGGCCTTGGTCAGGGAGGTGACCAAGAACCTGATGGTCACTCTGACAGAACTCCAGAGTTCCTCTGCTGAGATGGGAGAACCTTCCAGAAGGACAACCATCTCTGCAGCACTCAACCAATCAGGCCTTTATGGTAGAGTGGACAGACGGAAGCCACTCCTCAGGAAAAGGCACATGACAGCCCGCTCTGAGTTTGCCAAAAGGCACCTAAAGGACACTCAGACCATGAGAAACAAGATTCTTTGGTCTGATGAAACCAAGATGGAACTCTTTGGCTTGAATTCCAAGCATTACATCAGGAGGAAATCTGGCACCATCCCTACGAAGCATGTAAAGCATGGTGAAGCATGGTGGTGGCAGCATCATGCTGTGGGGATGTTTTTCAGCGGCAGGTCCTGGGAGACAAGTCAGGATGGAGGGAAAGATGAAAGGAGCAAAGTACAGAGAGATCCTTGATGAAAACCTGCTCCAGAGCAAAAACCTTCCAACAGGACAATGAACCCTAAGCACACAGCCAAGACAATGCAGGAGTGGCTTCGAGACAAGTCTCTGAATTTCCTTGAGTGGCCCTGCCAGAGCTTGGACTTGAACCCGATTGAACATCTTTGGAGAGACCTGAAAATAACTGTGCAGTGACGCGCCCCATCCAACCTGACAGAGCTTGAGAGGATCTGCAGAGAAGAATGGGAGAAACTCTCAAAATACAGGTGTGCCAAGCTTGACTTGTCTAGTTAAATAAAGGTTACATAAAACAATAGAATGGTGTGTGGGCGTATACAAGTCATAAAAAATATTAATGCAAGTAGATCGCTGATTGGCCAGCTCATCCTCCTCTAGACCGCGGATTGGCTAGCTGCTCCTTAGGGAGATGACATCATGTTCTATAAGGAAATAGCAAGCATTTTTTAAACTGTCTGTTTGAGATACAAATTTGACGTGGGATTTTTTAATTGTTTTTTTCCCTCCAATTTATGTTTTGGCCACATACAACTATAGGACAAGTCAACAACATCATTTTGGATATGAGTTGACGGGATTCTCTGGTACTTTTCTATACTTCTAGCCAGTAGTTCTGAAAGTAGCATTCACGAGCCAAAAGTGGTCCCTGAAAATTGCGTACTACGGCACATATGTGCAGATACAGTATGTGCATCATGTAATAGCGCTCTCTCTCGTTCTTCTGTGTGTGCATGACGTGCATCTTGCTAGCTGTCACTCGTATGGTGAGGTGCTGAAGCTCATTGTTTGAACTCAAATTGCAATAGTGCTGGACCAGGTGGGGGAAAATGTAGGGAAAGGGCGCAGCACATTTTCCAGAAAAACGTTGCTTTCAAACTAGTGATTTCATGGCTAATTGAGGTAAGACAGTAATATTGCTCATAGATTATGCATGTATGAATAACACATTGGCACATCCAGCCCAAAGTGGAAGGTTTAAAAAATACTTAGTAGTCGCCAAAGTTCCAGAGCATGTCTTTAACAGAATATATATATATATATATATATATATAGAAAGTGAGATGTTCACTGGGCAGTTTGTCACGCCCTGACCTTAGTTATCTTTGTTTTCTTTATTATTTTGGTTAGGTCAGGGTGTGACGAGGGTGGTATGTGTGTTCTTGTCTTGTCTAGGGTTTTGGGTATGTCTAGGTGTGTGTGTGTAGTCTAGGCATTATGTAGGTCTATGGTGGCCTAGATTGGTTCCCAATCAGAGGCAGCTGTTTATCGTTGTCTCTGATTGGGGATCCTATTTAGGTTGCCATTTTCCAGTTTGGTTTGTGGGTGATTGTCTATGAGATGTTGCATGTCTGCCATCGTTATACTTAGCTTCACATTTGTTTTGTATTAGTTTGTTAAGTGTTCTTCGTTTCATTAAAGAAGATGTATTCACATCACGCTGCGCTTTGGTCTCCTCACTATGACGAACGTGACACCGTTACTGTATTTCACAAGTTGAATCCAGTGTACTGGAACGAGATCTGGAATGGCTGGGGCTCACTAAGCATAGAATTGAGAACCACTGATTTAGTCGTTTCTCAAAACACAAGGCCTAATGTGAGTCTTTCACAAAACACCATTACTGGCCATAGTGACATTTAACATGTAATGACATAACACAACAGATTAGGTAAACTGGAGTAAAATTCTCACTCACGGTTGCACAAAAAGAGCTGTGAGCAGACCAAGCCCCAAAATATTTGTATGCCCCTCATTTTAGTTATCACTAAAAGATGAAAGAAAACATTTCTGATCTGCAAAGAACTGTTGAAAGGCTCAAAGGGTTATTCGAGTCATTATGGTTCCACATAGAACCATCACCCTTACCAAATAACCAAATAGGGGACAAAGCTCTTTATCTAACAATGAAACAGCTGTAGCAAATTACTCAGACAGAGTGCTGAGTCAGTGAAGAGAGAAGGCTTATTACTTAACTAGCTGAGTCTTATTCCCATACTTAATGACAAGACATGATGACTAGACTTACAGTGGGGTGAGGTTGCCAGAAATAGTATTTTTATTCAACTTTTGAAGTAGAATAAAGTTGTTTACTACCCTCCATCCTGTGGATAAAATTGTTCTATGTGATCATGAGCGGCAAATGGCTGTCAGCAAACAATGCAAAGTTTCTCTCACAACTATTTTCTCCCATGCTCCTTATGGCTTAGGGGGGATACAGCGTTTATTAGCCGGTGTGCGGCGAGGCGGTGACAAACTTTGAGGTATATGAATGCATCTCAAGTCAGGGATTAGACTTGGTCTAGGAGGAATCCCAAACACCAGATTTCCTTTTGATGTCATAGAGAGCTATTTATGTTGCCTTTGATGATGTGTAAACGTCCTTGCATTTGACAATGGATATCAAAGGGTTTTAGTCAAGGGGACTGTTGGACGTATTCATTGACAGACAGTGTTTTATACATTTTGCTTGGAGAAATATGAGGGACAGCTGAGGTATGTGGAATGTATTTTCTGAATAAAGTTTGTAAGGATATAATACAGGTCTCTTATGCCTCAAATGTTCAGTGGTTTACTGAAAAGAACATTGCATATTTCAGTATATGACGAACATCTATAGAAATGTTTACTCTCTCTATTATGTTGTTCATGGAATTGTGAATGGCTTGCCTTGAATGTCTTTACCTACCGCTCTAGCTACAGCTACATAAACCTCAGTTAACCTTCAGTAATATTCTGAATAGAAGTGAATCCTGAATAGAAGTGGTTAGGTTGCAAGCTTGCTTTTTGTCGTAGAGTATTCTCCAAATATAACATTCAGGTTTAATTCCAAAATAACTCAATCAATGTTTAGAATTTTTTCTTCACTTACTAAAAATCACTATTTTCTATGTGTTGGTAGCATCATTGATCATCTCCGGTCTGGGTGTGTAGTAAGCGTTGGTTAGAGAGGTGGTGAATGTTCCCTAACAATCCTGGGCTATAAACAGATATTCAGTGATGCCCTCACAGTGTTCCAGCCAAGTCAATGGAAATTGTGTTCTTCAACTTGATCTGTAGCTGGAGACAAGCTGCATTTAATGGCAACCGGAGGGCACAATTATATTTCTTCCTGTCAGGATGGGGCTTAGCTGACTGTAGCTGTGTCCCTTTATCTGGGTCTGTAGTACCCCTAATCACTGTATACTGTTTACCTAACCGCAACGGTCCACCACTGATCTCAGATCATCTGACCCACATCTATTCATCTTGATCCAGAAAGTGTTGCCGCTCACCACATATGCCCAAATGATGTTCTGTTTTGTATCTTTGATCCAAAGCAAACACCAAACACGTCACTATAACCTACACTCATATATCATGCACATACTGTATATATGTAAGCTGTCTGGCGAAACTGGCAACCAACTGCAAGTGTTTGTAGTGTTGTCACAGTGCCAAGCCTGCCCACGGAATTGATCCCATGGTGATAGCACATTTTTATCAATGCGCTGCTGAAGGGCACTTAGTGTTAGGCTGGGCAAAATCAACCCAGGGAAAGGGCTTCCAAGGACATAATACCAAGTGCCTTATGTCCATCTAAAGGACATTTCCTACCTTTTCACAGATTTAACTTTCAAATACTTTAGCGAGAATGAAGTGTATGGATGATATTTCGTAGAGTAACCTTACATTGCCTTTTAAAGCAAGGGATGTCTGGGAGAAAAAGTCGGTAGTTAAAGGCCCAGTGAAGTCAAAACTTGATTTCCTGTGTTATAAACTCAGCAAAAAAAGAAACGTCCCTTTTTTAAGACCCTGTCTTTCGAAGATAATTTGTTAAAATCCAAATAACTTCACAGATCTTCATTGTAAAGGGTTTAACCTCTCTGGTACAAGTGGGACGCTAGCGCCAAATTGTGTAGTCAACAAAAGTCATAAATAGCATTAGAAATCTTCACTTACCTTTGCTGATCTTCGTCGGAATGCACTCCCAGGACTCCCACTTCCACAAGAAATGTTCGTTTTGTTCGGTAATGTCCATCATTTATGTCCAAATAGCTACTTTTGTTAGCGCGTTTGGTAAACAAAACCAAAGTCACGAAGCGTGTTCACTAAAAGCAGACGAAATGTCAAAAAGTTCCGTAACAGTCAGTAGAAACATGTCAAACGATGTTTTGAATCAATCTTTAGGATGTTTTTAACATAAATCTTCAATAATGTTCCAACCGGAGAATTCCATTGTCTTCAGAAGTGCAATGGAACAGAGCTCACTCTCACATGAACGCGCATGGTCAGCGCATGTTCAGGTCATGGCAGACCTTACTCAAACCCCTCTCCTTCGGCCCCACTTCACAGTAGAAGCATCAGACTGTTGACATCTAGTGGAAGCCGTAGGAAGTGCAAATGGACCCATATCTCACTGTGTATTCGATAGGCGATGAGTTGAAAACCTACAAACCTCAGATTTCCCACTACCTGGTTGGATTTTTTTCTCAGGTTTTTGCCTGCCATATGAGTTCAGAGATCATTCAAACAGTTTTAGAAACTTCAGAGTGTTTTCTATCCAATACTAATAATAATATGCATATATTAGCAACTGGGACTGAGGAGCAGGCAGTTTACTCTGGGCACCTTTCATCCAAGCTACTCAATACATGTACGTTTTGTTTGATAAAGTTCATATTTATATCCAAAAATCTCAGTTTACATTGGCACGTTATGTTCAGAAATGCATTGTCTCAAACAAACATCCGGTGAAAGTGCAGAGAGCCACATCAAATAACAGAAATACTCATCATAAACATTGATAAAAGATACAAGTATTAAACATACGAATAAAGATAAACTTCTCCTTAATGCAACCGCTGTGTCAGATTTCAAAAAGGCTTTACGGCGAAAGCACACTTTTCGATTATGTTAGGTCAACGCCTAGCTACAGAAACCCATACAGCCATTTTCCAGCCAAGAAGAGGGCTCACAAAAGTCAGAAATAGCATTAAAATGAATCACTTAACTTTGATGATCTTCATCTGGTGGCACTCCCAGGTCTCCATGTTAAGACAATAAATGTTAGTTTTGTTCGATAATGTCCCTCCTTATGACCAAAAACCTCCTTTTTGTTAGCGCGTTTTGTCCAGTAATCCTAATCTACAAGGCGCGTGCACAAGTCCAGACGAAAAGTCCAAAAAAAGTACAATAAAAGTTAGTAGAAACATGCCAAATGATGTTTAAAATCAATCCTCCGGTTGTTTTTGTCATAAATAATCAATAATATTTCAACCAGACAAAAGCTTCGTCAATAGGAAAGGAGAAACAAGAAAGGTGCGTTCCCGATCAGGCGCATGGCTGATGTCTGGAAATTTCCACTGGCCTCTCATTGAAAGTGCTGTATCTCCCTCCCTGAACTGGGTCCTAAGTCTTTGTATGGATAGGCTTTTAGTGGAAAAACAGCCTTTCAAAATAATAGTACTTTTTGGTTGGATTTTCCTCTGGTTTTTGCCTGCCATATCAGTTCTGTTATACTCACAGACATTATTTTAACTGTTTTGGAAACTTTAGACTGTTTTCTATCCAAATCCACTAATTATATGCATATCCTAACGTCTGTGCCTGAGTAGCAGGCAGTTTAATTTGGGCACGCTTTTCATCCAAAATTCTGAATGCTGCCCCCTACCCTAGTGAAGTTAAACACTCTTTCCCATGCTTGTTCAATGAACCATTTACCATGGCAAACCACGTGTAACAACACCTGCACAGGATCGTTACATCCGAACATCACACCTGCGGGACAGGTACAGGATGGCAACAACAACTGCCCGAGTTACACCAGGAACGCACAATCCCTCCATCAGTGCTCAGACTGTCCTCAATAGGCTGAGAGAGACTGGACTGAGGGCTTGTTGGCCTGTTGTAAGGCAGGTCCTCACCAGACATCACCGGCAACAACGTTGCTTATGGGCACACACCCACCGTCGCTGGACCAGACAGGACTGGGGAAAAGTGCTCTTCACTGACGAGTCGCGGTTTTGTATCACCAGGGGTGATGGTCGGATTTGCGTTTATCGTCGAAGGAATGAGCGTTACACCGAAGCCTGTACTCTGGAGCGGGATCGATTTGGAGGGGGAGGGTCTGGGGCGGTGTGTCACAACATCATCGGACTGAGCTTGTTGTCATTGCAGGCAATCTAAACGCTGTGCGTAATAGGGAAGACATCCTCCTCCCTCATGTGGTACCCTTCCTGCAGGCTCATCCTGACATGACCCTCCAGCATGACAATGCCACCAGCCATACTGCTCGTTCTGTGCGTGATTTCCTGCAAGACAGGAATGTCAGTGTTCTGCCATGGCCAGCGAAGAGCACGGATCTCAATCCCATTGAGCATGTCTGGGACCTGTTGGATCGGAGGGTGACATCCCCAGAAATGTCCGGGAACTTGCAGGTGCCTTGGTGGAAGAGTGAGTTAACATCCCACACCAAGAACTGGCAAATCTGGTGCAGTCCATGAGGAGGAGATGCACTGCAGTACTTAATGCAGCTGGTGGCCACACCAGATACTGACTGTTACTTTTGATTTTGATCCCCCCCCCTTTGTTCAGGGACACATTATTCCATTTATGTTAGTCACATGTCTGTGGAACTTGTTCAGTTTATGTCTCAGTTGTTGAATCTTATCTTCATACAAATATTTACACGTTAAGTTTGCTGAAAATAAACGCAGTTGACAGTGAGAGGACGTTTATTTTTTTGCTGAGTTTATATATATATATATATATATATATATATTTCCACACTATGAGTGTGGAATAATACTGTGAAATTGTGAAAATGATGGTAATGCTTTTTTAGTGTAAGAGGTGTTTGAAAAGACCGCCTGAAATTTCAGTTTTTGATGGGACGGAGTTTTGGCCTGCCTGGTGACGTCATTAAATTAGTTAATAGACCAATAAGAGAGTTCCAAACCTTTCGGCCAATAACAGATAGTTTTCAGTTTTCCCCACCCCACTCAGACCACTTCCAGACAGTCCTAGCAAAAGTATTGCTTGAGAAATTGCTCTTTGCTAAAAAGCTATTTTTGTTTGTTTTCTATTAAAATGGCACTTAAAGTGACACTCTAGTCTCCTTTTCACCTCATTTATCACCTGATTTACTTAATAAAAAGTACATCTCAGTAGGTGGTCCAGGTAAGTCATGACATAGCACACACTTTTGTTCTCTATTGCTCCTCTATTGTTCCTCAAGAAAGGGGGATGCCGATGACATTACGACTTCCCATCAGACCAACTCCTTGAATGCCCTACTCCTTAAACTTTGCAGTTGTGTGTAAAAAAACATTATTTTGCTCAAAAATATTTTTTTACCCTTAAGTGTGTGTACTTTACTGTATTTATACTTGGGATATTGCTTTTCAACAGTAGAAGCAAAAAAATCGCTGGAGTACGTATTTAATTGTTACCCAGAAATGATTTGAAATTAGCTAAAAATGGCTGCAATGGACCTTTTTTAAAGCAAAATCTTAAAAGCAGTACTTTCAATTTGCCAAATGTTTCATTCCCTTTGTCTTTGTCTCTACAAAATGTCCAGTATCCTTTACTATTACATGACTGATAGTCAAATTACAAATTAGACAGAAATTCAGCATTTGAACAACAGGCATAATGAACAGAAAGGGACCAATTAGGAAAATTACAAATAGTCTTAATCCAGTAATTTGTCACTCAGTGTCAGAATGTTTCACCCTGAGAATGTTTTTCATCTATATTCTTATAAGAAGGATCTAGTTGGCATGCTATATGCTTATCATTGTTGTGTAAATTATGTATCAATCAAATCATAGTTTCATTGATCAAATGGGACTAAGCTGCTGCGTCCAATGTCACTTTGTGATGGATGGACCTTATGGAGTAGCACTGGGCATGGGGACCAGGCAGTGATGGGCCTCCTGTGCCCAGACTGGGACATTATCGGCTGGGATCAATGGTTGCAGACAGCTGCTGTAATGTCCCCCTGAGGAAGGCCTCAGCCCAGCCTGTGTGCCAGAAAGGGCCAGGGAGGGGAGACAGAGGGGGGAAGGGAGACGGAAGAGGTGAGGGGTGGAAGAGGGAACAATGGTGTGTAACTGCAGCCTGCAATTCGGGGCGTTTCTGCATGTGGGAATTCTCCCATTGGTTCCTTTTTGAACACTCCCTCTCAATCATCCCATTGGTTTACAAGCATTTCGCTACACCCGCAATAAAATCTACTAAACACGTGTATGTGACCAATAACATTTGATTTGCATGAACGCATCCCCCCTCACACTTTTGAATGTGGGTCAAAAGGGAAATAATCTGAGTGTCTTTCGCTCACACCTACTGAACTCCTGCCCTTACCATCGTACAGAACTGCGGGAAAACATTGCCCGACAGGCAGGGGCGAAGGACACTGTCTATTGGTGTCGCTCCTGCCCTACCGCTAGCACAGCAAGTGGGAGGCTGGGGCGACACTGTGTGCTAGCTAACTAGCTAGCTTGCAAGTTAGCTAGCACATGGTGTTGCCCCCGCCTCCCACCTGCTGTTATCTGGAGAAAACGGTGCCAGACATGTGGGCGAGAAGGACACTGTCTATCTGTCACCCCCGCCTCCCGCTAGCGACACTGTGTGTTAGCTAACTAGCTAGCTTGCTAGTTATGGACACCATGTACTAGCTAGCATGCTAGTTAGCTAGCACACGGTGTCGTCACCACCTCCTGTGTACCGGACTAGCTGGCTAAACTAGCACACAGTGTCCTTTGCTCCCGCCTGCCGAACACCTGCCCTCGCTGTCCTTAACAGAACTGCAGGAAAACAGTGCCCGACAGGCGGGGACGACGCACACTGTCTATCATTGTACGGCTAGCTAGCTACCATTGTTGCCCCCGCCCCTTCTGTGGGGTTTATCGACGGCTGGCATCCAATGTTATTGTGCATTAACACCATCTATGGTACTAGAGCGTCCCCGCCTCCTGCCTGTCATAGCTTTCAAAATGTATCAATAGAAGTATAAAGAGGGGTTCCTGCAGCTGCCCACATGCAGGAACGCCCCGAATTGCAGACCGCAACTGCACCCTTCTCAAGGGAAGGGGTGGGTGGGGGAGGGGCAGTGAAATGACCAAATGGGTCAGACGGACCAGCATCCTCCAGGGGGATCACTCCCTCCCATCCTCTTGAGTCAGCTACTCCAACACACAGGCGAAACCGCACACACGCAAACACACACATTATGACCACAGTAATGACAATGTATTGGCAATGACGTTCAGATGAGATCAGCGCTCGTGGGTGACCCTACCCCGATCACATCTTCTGTCACAGCTGATGGATGGACATACACCACACCCTGATGTATGCAAATACACTCTATTGTTGGTTTCAAGGTGTCATTGTCAGTGTGTCACTGGTTGAAATCACGCAGACAGTATTGCATTTGTGTCAACCTTTGTTGTCCCAGGACAGGAGAAGTCAGGGAAATAATACAATGTATTAGAAATGTTTTATCTTTCAACAATTAATGGAATTTCTTTGTCTCTGGATAGATGATGTAGTAGATTAGCCACACAGCAGATACAGTATGTACCTTAGCTTGTTCTTTGTCTAGGGTTGCATTTCGTCAGCCCTTTTTAAGATGAATTATACTTAACAATACATATTCCAATTATGATTTCTGCACTTTCACTTTATAGCCGGCACTCTGCATGAGGTCTATGAAGACCAGTGTTCCTTCCCAAGATATATTGTACATCAATACTTAATGTTTAGAGGGCAGCACTGCATCTTATGTTATGACAGTACTGGTTCAATGAAAGTCCTCCTCAGCCAGCCAAAGCAGCGCAAGCACCAAAAGGTGTTCTCATCTCTTTAATCTCTATCATTACCCCCCTGAGGAAATGAATTGGCCTGATATCTCATATCTGGGATTACAAAGAGTGTTAAGGCAGATTTGGAGAGGAATCCGGGTCCATCCATCTGGGTTTAATAAGCATTTTTTTATTCGGTTGACCATCCATAAGCACGCACACAAAACCCCCTGCATCCATAGTCATACATCACTAAATGTTAAATGCAGCATACCAAGCATGAAGATATTATACAGTAGGCCCTATGTGGTTTGTATTTATATTTAAGACTCAAATCCATGTGTGTTTTATGTGTAGTTCAAATACTGGTGTTCTATGCATAATTATTGTTATTATTATTGAGTTAACAAATGTTAATGCGATGAATTTGGATAATTAAGTGTCAGATGTTTTTGATATATGTACTGCTGTATGAAACGGATGCTCTCAGTGATTATCAACTTTCAACTCTTGAGTCCAGTAGATACTCATAAGCCACATGGGATGCAGAGGAGTTAGTCTATGCGATAGTGTTTAATGTAGTACCATCGGAAGCTATTCAAATGAACCTTAAGCAGTATTAAGTTAGTGGCAAAGGGGAAGAAGATGTAAGAAACAAGGATTTTTCTTTTTGTTTTCAAACTAAGATTCTGCAGGTTGCACCAAAAGATCTCAATAGCCCAGCTATTTGTCATAGAGCCAATACCACAGTTACAAATTTGGGCCATCCGTTACATTGCTTTAGTGACAAATTGCCCTCTGGTCTTAGGAATCATTGCTTGCACAGCAAAAAAAAAAGTGCTTTTCAGGGAGGCCTGTTTGCCATAAATGCTTTGGAAACTAATGGAAACTGTGAGTGTCTATGCGTAACCCTGTGCACTGTACCTACTATAATGTGATGTTATACTTAATGGCTGTACAGTACCAGACCATAGGCATTATACACCTCTATTTGCTAGCCTCAGTATAGATTCCATCTCTGCATGAATTTCAACTGGGATTATTTGCTTATCTTCACCGATCTTCTAATCCTAATCTTTACTGGCGATAAAATGGTCTCAAATCTACTCCTCTATAACCAAGAAAATATGAACAAGACCAAACGGCCACAGGAGAGAGAGGGGGAACATCTTTGGCACCTTGAGGGTGAATCTCAGAGGAACCACGGGAGAGAGGGGCTTACGGCTGCTGGACATGCCTGGATGTCACTACTGGCCGAATGTAATCTTCTAGGTTACTCATGTGTCCACTGCTCTGGGTGCATATGCCATGTGCACGCTGCACCTCACACACTCAGCCATTTTGTTTCAGGGATTTTAATTGGGATGATAACATGGAGGGAGAGGAGAGGGTATTGGAGGGAAATTTGCAGGTATAAGAGTACAGTATCTGTACAGTCTGGTAATGTGGCCCATACATTTACATTTAAGTCATTTAGCAGACGCTCTTATCCAGAGCGACTTACAAATTGGAAAGTTCATACATATTCATCCTGGTCCCCCCGTGGGGAATGAACCCACAACCCTGGCGTTGCAAGCGCCATGCTCTACCAACTGAGCCACACGGGACTACAGTATGAAGATTGTGCTGAAGCACCCATAGTCCACACTCAGCACTATGGGCAGTCTGACCTGAGGGGACAGGCTCTCCATGTGCCTAATGAGGGACACATTAACTGGAAAGGAGGATGCCTTGTAGAGCAGTGTGTATGTGTGTGTGCCTGTGTGCCTGTGTGCCTGTGTTGACTCAATGTGTCCAGGAGGCAAAGCACTGACAGCAGAGCCCCTTTATGCCGGCTGATTCTCAGGCTAGGAGGGGCTGTGCTAGGCTGGGCTTCTATCTGCCTCACTGGAGAGTGTCACAGTTACATGCCGCTCTCTCTGAATAGGGCTCAGTGTAGACTGAAGTTTATGCGCTGTGACATAGCAGGGATAGCATCTGTGGGTCCTGGCATGCAGAGCAGTCTGACAGAGGCCCAGGCAGCCCAGCCAGCTCTCTGACTGACAACATGGCTCTCCGTGGCTTCATGGTTACTGCCTCCTCCTTCTTGTCCTCCTCCTTGTCCTCGTCCTCCTCCTCTACCTCCTCCTCGTCCTCCTGAACACATACTGCGACGGCTGTCCTTCTGTCTATAGATAAGACACATTTGGACAAAACATGAAAACACTACAGACTATCGATCTGGAATACTGGTGGGAATAGTGTTGAGAACTATGAGGTCCAGTCCACAGAACTGCAGGATTTATTTATCTTGTATGCATCCACTGATAAAGTGAATGTGATTTTAAATGGCATACAGTGCCACCAAGTGAACCCATTATTAGGTGATGAAAACAATTGAAGGTGACGTACTGTATTATTTTAATGGATTGCATTTAAAGACTGGAGTGACAAGCCATCTGGTTCCACCGTCCAGTTTATGCTTCAGGTACATCCTTAACATCAAGTGTGGCTGTCAATCACTCAAGGTTTTCTCTGTGACATTCTACCTCCAGACCGTCAATGGCTATAAGCCTGGAACCTATGTGTCTGCTGTGACTGGTAAATGCAAGAAATATGGCCGTGTCGAGAATTTAGTGCACAATAATATCCCGGCGAGAATTTTATTTATGGCGGTGAATCCCATTGACCTTCTTCATTGGGCATCATGCAGAAAAAGTGGTCCTTTGATAATTGCTGAATAACAAGGTTCAATTGATTGGGTTCCTCTTGTCAGCGGCACAGGAGGCATTCATCATGTATGGGAAGGAGGCAGGACTGGACTGGGCTGAGCTGCAGGCTGGGGAGTCGCTGGCTCCGGCTCCATGAGGCATTGATTGAGCCATGAGGGACACACACACACACACACACAGAGACAGACAGACAGACAGACAGACAGACAGACAGACAGACAGACAGACAGACAGACAGACAGACAGACAGACAGACAGACAGACAGACAGACAGACAGACAGACAGACAGACAGACAGACAGACAGACCTTAAAGATATAATCCTTAATTCAAACAATAACAAAGCATTGTCCCCATCCCGGTTTCACTAAAAAGCTAAGGGGTGGGGCTAGAGAAATGTAACCACTCTCAAATTCAGAGACAGAGCTATGGATGCAATGACTGACCATCCATTGTATCAAATAGTTTTAAACGTGTTTTGAGTTTATACACTGTTTGTTTATGTTAATGTTGTTTACAAACGTTGGAGTTAAACAAATGTATATTTTGGGTTTTGATGAGGTACGACAGTTGAACTAAGCTTATTAGGCATTTTATAAGTTATATTCTTCAAGAATCAACCAAAAATGGATGTAGAACCTAAGGATTTTAGCTTTAAAGGATTAGTAGTATTAGAGGTGTAGTATTTCTGTGTTGTGATCTCACCCTGGTCTTCTAATTGACTGCAGCGACCACGGTTGTAGTGTGCAGTGTGTCTCGTTGTAGTGTGTCTCTCCCTGATGTTCTCTGATTGACAATGAGAAGCAGGAAAAGGCAGTAATTAGCAGACTTAGTTGGTCAACAGTGGTGTGGCGGTGAAGCTTTGATTTACTGTGAGAGATGGAAATTCCCTCCACACTTCTCCTCCTGGCTGTATCGAAATCCTCATGAATACGACGGTAGAGGTAAAGTGGTTGCTGTGGTTACCAATCAAAATGGCATTCAGATCGATAGGGAAATAGTCCTTGCAAACCAAGCCCATGTTGGTAATTATGATGAGTGTTTGCTGTCTCTGCGTTACCCCGAGGGTCCTGAGTGGATGCATGAAATCGTGCCACTATACAGTATAATTCACTATAGAAACACAGACCTCTAGAGAGGATTGCATACATGCAGCTGATGGTGATGGTGGTGCTTAGCAACGGAGGGAGCGCTTAAAGATCACGCGTGTTCCGGCACTGCAGCCTCAGCCTGTGACTGCGTCCCAAATGGAACCATAGTCCCTTTATAGTGCACTACTTTGGACATGGGCCCATAGGGCTCTGGTCAAAAGTCCTGCACTATATAGCGAATAGGGTGCCATTTGGGACATTGCCTGTTCTGTTCCTTTCTTCCATGGTGTTTCTGTCTCCCAGGGCTTGTAGCCTGTCTCTGCCAGTCAACCTCAGAGCCTGGCTCCTTCCACCTCAGTCTCCCCCATAAAAGCAAAGGCTTGTTCCACTGACCAGTTACCATTCTCCAGCAACCATTAGCAGGTCAAGTGCTCTCCAACTGTGAAAGATGAGTGTCACTCAATACTTGAGACTGTCTGAACTAGATATTTGACTATACAGTGCTGTATAGATGGGATCACCAGTTGAAATGTCTGAGTGGCTTGATTTCACACACACGCACGCACGCACGCAAGCACGCACGCACGCACACACACACACACACACACACACACACACACACACACACACACACACACACACACACACACACACACACACACACACACACACACACACACACACACACACACACACACACACACACACACACAGTATAACGTTTTAAAAGATAGTGTAGTGTGGTCTGGCTCTTTTGGAGGTGATTGACAGGACCCAGAGCTTGGGGAATAGACGAAGCTTTGGCAGGAGAGAGATATATTGGTTGGGAGAAAGTGTGCGCGCCTGTGTGTGTTTCTGGAGCTGTCAGTGGGAGTGGGAGTGTGTATGTGCGGGGGAACGGGGGTGATAACCACACTGGGCCACTGATGGCTGGGGAGGGATGGAGTAAAATTAGACAGTGATGAAGGGGATGAGGCTGGACCCTACAGTATGATGCCAGAACCAGTGAGACATGAAGGATAGAGCCATCGGGAGAGCAGCTCTGTCACACAGAGAGAGAACAGAATAGCCACCGCCACCGCCAACGGCCCCAGAACCCACAGAGAAACAGCAAACAGAACAGAGCCAGAGGCCCAGGCCAGCAGCATGAGAAGTAACAAACAGGACGAACTAACCTGGGTCGTGTTCATTAGAACAGAGCTAGAGGCCCAGGCCAGCAGCATGAGAAGTAACAAACAGGACGAACTAACCTGGGTCGTGTTCATTAGAACAGAGCTAGAGGCCCAGGCCAGCAGCATGAAAAGTAACAAACAGGACGCACCAATCTTGGGTCGTGTTCATTCATTGCCAGCAGCATACCACTCTGCATACCACTGCTGGCTTGCTTCTGAAGCTAAGCAGGGTTGGTCCTGGTCAGTCCCTGGATGGGAGACCAGATGCTGCTGGAAGTGGTGTTGGAGGGCCAGTAGGAGGCACATTTTCCACTGGTCTTAAAAGTATCCCAATGCCCCAGGGCAGTGATTGGGGACACTGCCCTGTGTAGGGGTGCTGTCTTTCGGATGGGATGTTAAACGTGTGTTCTGACTCTCTGAGGTCATTAAAGATCCCATGGCACTTATTGTAAGAGTAGGTGTGTTAACCCTGGTGTCCTGGCTAAATTCCCAATCGGGTCCTCAAACCATCGTGGTCACCTAATAATCCCCAGTTTACAATTGGCTCTTTCATCCCCCTCCTCTCCCCTGTAACTATTCCTCAGGTCGTTGCTGTAAATGAGAATGTGTTCTCAGTCAACTTACCTGGTAAAATAACGGATAAAAAAAATAAAAAAAATGAGGCACGAGACAGCAGGAAACCTATGAAGATGAGCTTTCTTGTTAGACAAGTTCAAGTAGCTCCTCCTCGGTTTAGAAATGTTTCCTCCTGTGTGGTGCCTAATGAGCACGATCATGGTTATTAAAAGCCAATGAGAGACATGGAACGACTAGACAAGTATTTGATTAAGCATTTGTGCTGTTATGTTTGAGAATTGTGTATGTGTTTTATGACATTGTTTAGTTTGTTTCAAGGACTGATAGAAACATTGAACAGACAATAACTTGATTGTGTTGTATTGTGTCACAGCAAGGAATCATATCTAAGACATATATACAGTATCTAGAAATGAATCAAACAAATAACTGCCTTTGCAGTGAGTGGGAGTATACTTTACAATACTCTTCATTGGCCAGTCTTAAAAGAAGCTGGAGAGATTGATGCTTAAGAGGAGCAAACAGACGTTTTTAGGAGAGTCTTAGGAATCCCTACTGATTTGAAATACGGTGATCAAAGTTCTGAGCTGGTAGAGCTATCAGAGCTCGGTCTCCACTGATCCTGTGTGTTGGCATGCATGGCCTGTGAGGATGCTTCCCTGTCCTGCACGCCTCACACAATCAGTCAGTCGCACAGCCCTGTGTGGAGCCTGTCATCAACACGTTTCTTAGTCTGGTGCTATTTGGACAATGTCAGTGTTTCTTAGCTCAGCCCTCAAACATAGATGCAGGCCTGCTTTGTGTGTATTGTATTATGGGTGTCTACTCAGGCAGGCGTGTTGTGTGTACACTGTACAGTAAGCTATGGGCCCATCCACAGGCATTGTTGCTCTATGCACGTCTGTTGAGCCACTCTTCAGACTGGCATTGGCTGAGTGGTAGAAATAATCCCATTTCAGGGAAGGATGCACAGCAACATTTGGCTAATCCCATTTAGAACCGCCGATTATCACCACACCATGCAAAGCCCCGGCTCTCCGCTGCAGGAATAACATCATCCAGAGGCCAGTTACCCATCCAGTTATCCAGCCACAACCAGCGTTTCACATACTGGGGGGCTTGGTGCTGGGGATGATATGAAATGGGTAGTTACCATGAGCGGGATATGTTTTCAAAGGAAATAGCAAACAAATGGTCCTACTGATGTCCATTAATTCAGTACTGCAGTACTATTTGCTTCTATGGTATTGCACAGTATTTCATCATGGTAGTGTCCTGGATCAACCTGGAAGATGAGCTTTGTTTTTCATCGAGAACATGTGAGCAGTAATCTGTTGAGATGATCTCTAGATTAGCCTTGACAATGTGGAGGAGCAGTGAGTGAGGAGGGCTAGTGTCCGTTCTGTCTTCATGGCAGTGTTAAGGGGATGGGGTGGAGTGCATCATTATGCTGTTCAGGGCCTGGAGCCCATTCATTGAGAAGGTCAGGCAGGAAGATTCCACTGAGACTCCCCAGTGCAGACCTGGACCTTGACTAGCACACACACCAGTAAGAGTATTCCTGTTTTGATTGATAAATCATGAATAGGTCATTGGATCATTGACAGGGCAGGAGGGAAGTATTCTTGTAGTTTGCATAATACTTTACCACTATCATAATCATGCATGTATGTAGATTATGTAGAGCTTCCATGCCAGACATTGTTATACTAAAGTCTAATGAATCAGCAGAGGACTAATATACAGCTAATAATTTCAATTAATGTACATCATAGGTTCCAATTTCTAGCGAGGGCAATTTTGGGCCTTCACCATGTTTCATTGAAATGTACAGCTGTGTGTCATCCGCATAGCAGTGAAGTTAACGTTATGTTTTTTGATGTCTTCACTATTATTCTACAATATAGAAAAACCCTTGAATGAGTAAGTTTGTCCAAACTTTTGACTGGTAATGTATATATATATATTTTTAACAAATACAAAGAATACCTCATGATAAGCTGTAGACCATACTATTTACAGAGAGAGATTTCATCTATATTTTTCGTAGCTGTCTATTTATCACAGACCGATGTTGGCACTAAGACCACACTCAACGAGCTGTATAGAGCCATAAGCAAACTAGAAAATGTTCATCTAGATGCGATGCTCCTAGTGTTCAGTGATTTTAATGTCTTATCTCATTTCAACCAGTATAAAACAACTCTAGAGCACCTTTACGTCACACAGAGACGCGTACAAAGCTCTCCCTCGCCCTCCATATGTGAAATCTGACCATAACTCTATCCTCCTGATTCCTGCTTACAAGCAAAACTCAAGCAGGAAGTACCATTACCATGGCTAATACGGAAGTGGTATATAGCCAAGTTACCATTACTGATTGTGTATTTATTATTACTTTTATTATCATGTGTTATTACTTTTGTATTATTTCTCTATTTTCCTTCTCTCTGCATTGTTGGGAAGGGCCTGTAAGTAAGAATTTCACTGTGTCTACACCTGTTGTTTACGAAGCATGTGACAAATAACATTTGATTTTATTGTACAAACATCAAAATAAAATCATTAGCAAAAACCAAAAACCATACTTGGGAATATTTTGACTTAGTACTACAACCGTTAAAAACAAAGATTTATGGTAGCTGAAGACTGAGACTAAGCATTTGGGTTTGAAGTGCATTCATGTCATAATACAGGGGACGGTTGAGCTAACGTAGGCTAATGCGATTAGCATGAGGTTGTAAGTAACAAGAAAATTTCCCAGGACATAGACATACTGTATATGATATTGGCAGAAAGCTTCAATTCTTGTTAATCTAACTGCACTCTCCAATTTACAGTAGCTATTACAGTGAAAGAATACCATGCTATTGTTTGAGAGGGATGCACAATTTTGAACATAAAAAGTTATTAAATAACAAATTAGGCATATTTGGGCAGTCTTGATACAAATGTTTTAACAGAAATGCAATGATTCATTGGATCAGTCTAAAACTTTGCACATACACTGCTGCCATATGGTGGCCAAAATGTATATTGCACCTGGGCTGGAATAATACATTATGGTTTTTCTCTTGCATTTCAAAAATAATGGTACAAAAAAAATACAAAAGAACGGTAGATTTTTCTTTGTATTATCTTTTACCAGTTCTATTGTGTTATATTCTCCTACATTACTTTCACATTTCCGCAAACTTCAAAGTGTTTCCTTTTAAATGGTACCAAGAATATGCATATCCTTGCTTCAGGACCTGAGCTACAGGCAGTTAGATTTGAGTATGTAATTTCAGGCGAAAACGGGAAAAAAGGGGCGGATCCTATTGGTTTACCTCTGTTGCCTGTGAGCGTGAGTAGGTTGGCTGTGTGCCTAGGTGGGTTAGGGGGATAATGTTTCTGTGTGAGGACCCCAGACACACCCTGGGAATGGGGCATCTGGCACCGCGGGGCAGGACTGGTGCTGGGACAGGGCTGGCAGGGTCGTATACATTAGGGCACAGCGTAGCATTTTTTTAGAAAAGCGTTCATCAATTGAAAACAGAAAACAAGTGCTTCTTATTGTACAAGTTTAGGAAGTTGCTCCCTGTTCCAGTCCTTTTCTTTCTTCGTTTGGGGCCAAATGAATACAACTCAGGTGCCAGTAGGCAGGGCCTCTGTTGGAAACAAATTCAGGGCTCCTCAGTAGCTGCGTCCTGGAAAAACAGGAGTTGGATCAGTCGGTGTATCAATTCACAGTCTGGCTACGTTTCATTAGGGCCATATTCAGTCATTAGACCTTTAGCAAAGACCGTAACCCAAGTCAGAATTTCATAAGCATCCTGTCTACTGTGTTCTGTTTTAAAGCAGAAATGTGATTCTTAGAAACCTCTGAAGTGCAGTTACCCTAATAATCACTAGCTAACCCTGGAGACTTGAAGGCCTACACAGAGTCATAGAAAGTTTAACTCATCTTAAGAAACCTTTAATTGATATCACTTAAATGTGCAACACTGACTGTTCAGATGTAGTAGTATTTCTGCTAGGGAAATATAAATGTGATAAATGTGGTACAATCGCAGATGAGATGTGGTGATAAGTACAAATGTATAAACAAAATCTAAGTGTTCAACCTCAGTCCTTTCAAAATGGTGTTGCATAGAATCCACATTTAATGAGGCACTGAGGGAAAGTATCATCAGTCAAAGCTTACACCTACACTAAGTTTGAAAGCAGCAGTTTTGCGAAAACATCCAACTGCAGTTCCATAATTTCCACATTAACTTTACAGATGTGGCACTTGTATGTTGTTATTTGTGACAAAATTAGTTTAATATCCGTGCTCTTAATGTAGAGAGCTACAAAAATTATAGGGGCACAAAAACAAAGACACTAATTGGTCACCATGTCGGCCTCCCCTGAACATGTTCTCAGGTAATGGAGTAGTAGAAGCAGTGTACAGTGCTGTACTCAAATAGCCCTGTGGTGAGCCGGTAGATTCTGGCCGGTTATGTTTGGACGGTTGCCCAGACTGCCAGTGGAGCATATTATTTTTGTGTGTGTGAGGATTTCATAGATTGGTGGAGCTGTAGTCAATAGCTAACCTCATCTTAATTCTGCGCATGTCTCTCTCTGACAGTAAAAGTGTATGTTTGCGAAATAAGCTCTTTCAAGCCTTTATGTTTAAATGGTTAGATTAGCATTGTAAATATAGATGTAATTAATTACCTGGGAATAGCTAGCAGCTTAAAAGTGATGTTCCATCCACTTGAAGCTTCTGAGTCCCAAATGGCACCATATTCCCTATAGTGCACTACTTTTGACCAGAGCCCTATGGGTAGTAGTGGACTATAAATGGAATAGGGTGCCATTTAGAACGCATCCTAGAACAAGCAAGCAGATAGCTGTTTCTGCCAATGTTGAGGTTAACTAATCTTAAGTGCCACTTGAGACATTTTCACTGTGTAACAATTAAGTCCACTTTTAGAAAACAATTGGTCTTTATTTATTTAATAATTTGCAATGACAGGTTAAATGTACTTATAAAATGGGAGGTTAGAGCCCTGAATGCTGATTGGCTGATACCACGGGTATGACAAAACATGTATTTTTACTGCTCTAATTACGTTGGTAGCCAGTTTATAATAATAAGGCACCTCGGGGGTTTGTGATATATGGCCAATATACCACGGCTAAGGAATTTGTCCAGTCTCTCTGCTTTGCTTTGTGCCTAAGAACAGCCCTTAGCCGTAGTATATTTGCCATACACAGTACCACATCCCCCCGGGACTTAAATGTATCATAATCATTATTCTAGCTACAATACCTAGCTGAAGTTATGTAACAATGACATCACTTTCTCTGTGTTTATTGTTTATAGCCACACTATGTCTGTATTCACAGAATCAACTGCAATAGCACTAAATAATTCACATCAAATTCATGTGCATCCTTAGGCATAGCTAACACACAGGATAACCCAACACAACATCAGAAACCCTCTTACTGCTGAATGCAGTCTGTTGGATAGGAGCTGTAAGACACAATTTTAGAAGTTCGACTTGGTGAAATTCATTCTAGATAGGATTAGAATATGAAAATGGATGAAACACATTTGAGTGGCACATATAAACACAAATATGATATGACTCTCTATATACATGCACAACCAAAGGGGGTCATACTGTGGAGTCGAGGGGTAGCACATTAGCTGCTACGCCAATGGATCCAAACTTTTTGACAAGGTATTGTTTTGTATTGTTTCCTTTTGTTCCAGGTATTTCCACGCCATCTACCTGGGCATTCGGAGCCGGCGCAGTGGGGACCATGACCGCTGGAGATTCTACTGGAGGATGGTGTATGAGTTTGCTGACGTCAGCATGCTGCACCTCCTGGCCACCTTCCTGGAGAGCGCTCCTCAGCTGGTCCTGCAGCTCTGCATCATCATCCAGACCCACAAACTGCAGGCCGTCCAAGGTACTGGCTGGAACCACACCCTGCATTAACACTCTCCCTTTCACCTCATCTATCTGCCACTATACACATACTGTAAATACACAGGCCATCCAATGTACTTCCTGAAACCACACTTTCACATACTCTCTCCATCCTCCACTATTCCCATTCATTGTCTCTGTCTGTTGTAAATCAGTCACATTGCACTGTTAGGGTTTCCCAAGTTGGGATACCACGGTTTAAAAGGACACCACCACCCAAGTGTTCTATTGTGGTCCAGGCCTGTGTGGAATACTTATTTGTTAGTGTAAGCAGAAGCACATCAATGTAAAGTCTGCTCTAATGTAAGCACATCAATGCAGGCCTAATGTAATGTTAAGTACAGAAAGAGTGTGGTTCTCTCTCCGGGGCAATGAATCATGTTTAATTACACTGGCTGGACTGGCACACACACACCTCGCATGCCTCACGCTCGGATACACACACACACACACACACACACACACACACACACACACACACACACACACACACACACACACACACACACACACACACACACACACACACACACACACACACACACACACACACACACACACACACACACACACACACAAGTAAACGCACGCAGGGGGGGAAGAAGGCTGGCCACATTTAGACCAGTGGAGGGCTTCCAGGTCTGCTGTAGGCTTGAACATTATCACAAGTCTTCCCCTTGTCCATCGTCCCCACAACTCCATAGCCTTGCTTTGCTCTACCTTCTCCTCTGCTGTGCTGAGCTGCGGAAAGTAGAGTATTTGCTGCACTTTAGAGGCACTTATGCTCTTTCTGCTGCGCTAAAGAAGATTGGACCTCCTCTGACGTTAGCGGCGAGGAGGGTTTGTAAAAATCTGTGATGCGCTTGAGAGGGAGAGAAAACAATGGAGAGGATGCTGACGAGTCTCTGGATGTAGTCACTCGGTTGTATTTCCTCTTGTCAGTCTCTCTCCAGCCATCATTTCAAAACAATTCTATTCATACTGTGGGAGTTGCATAAGATTTACAAGTGGAAAATGCACATAATGCAGGATGTTAATCACTGTAGCTACTCTGAGTCTAGGAGCCTTGGGAGAAGAAGAGAGAGTGTATTTATAGGTTCCTCTTCTTCCATTTGATATTCACAGGCTGCTATAGTACAATGGGACAGAGAAATGTGGATGGATTGATGGGGTAAGTTAATTGCTCTGAAAATCCCATCCTCGGCTCACCAAGACTTGAGGACATTATGGCGGATTTATAGAGCACCTAAAACCCTCCCATGTGGCATCGCTGACCTTGGCTTGACCTAACCGTTTTAGTCCCCCATTCAGTTTAGCTCATTAACAATTTTCTATAAAAATACATGAAAATATGGTTGTTCAATATTGGGATGGGTTTTGACGAATAAACAAGTTGTGGGTGTATCTAGGCTTTGCCCCTTACTGGCCAATCAGAACATGCTCCATGGCGAAATATGTGGTTGCTTCAAGTTGTGTAATTACGGTCTTTTATGTATTGTCTTGGGATCAACTTCAATTCCAATGTTAGTTTGTTAAATGACTTACAGAAATGAATCAACAAAATGTAGACCTATCTTTGCTAAATATGTTAACTTGAACCCATTTGCAGTCCACATTGTTCTAAGTAATTGCATGGCTTCAATAGCATTCACACTGATATATGGGCTAGGCCTACTGTAAATTACATTATGGCTGAGCGTGGACATGCCAAACATTGTCAATAAGCGAGATTAAATTAATTATTGATAAGGCGTAAAAAGAGGTGAATAATTCTAATCAAATTCTAAACAAAACAACAACTTGTTTTAATAGGCTATGTCACACTTACAGGCACCATCATTTCTCCATGTCGGCATATAATATTAAAACAACGCAGACTATGGAGGGTTTCACACACATCCAAAACGGGACCTGCTTGGCTAAAATAATGTGGGCCTGCCTACAATGCATAGATAAAACAGTCAGCTCACTGTTTTACTCCTCTCAAACTTAATATTTTAATACATTTTGGTGATTTAAGATTTATTTCCAAGCGGTCTCAGGAGCCAAACCTGTTATCGACAGTCTTGACTACTTCGCAATTGCAATGGGCAGACAAAAAAAGCCTTGTTTTTTTATGTTTCTAAATACGAAGTATACAGGCACCAAAAGCACATTAGGTCACTCTTGTTCAGTGGTGGAAAAAGTACCCAATTGTCATACTTGAGTAAAAGTAAAGATACCTTTATAGAAAATGACTCAAGTAAAAGTCACCCAGTAAAATACTACTTCAGTAAAAGTCTACAAGTATTTGGTTTTAAATATACTTATTAAATAAACAAAAGTAAATGTAATTGCTAAAATATTCTTAAGTATCAAAAGTAAAAGCATGAATCATTTCAGATTCCTCATATTAAGCAAACCAGATGCCACAATTTGTGTTTTTAAAAATGTATTTACGGATAGTCATGGGAACACTAACACTCAGACATAATTTGCAAACAAAGCATTTGTGTTTAGTGAGTCCACCAGATCAGAGACAGATATAACCAGGGATGTTCTGTTGATAAGTGTGTGAATTGGACAATTTCCTGTCCTAAGCATTCAAAATGCAACGAGAACTTTTGTGTGTCAGGGAAAATGTATGGAATAAAAAGTACATTATTTTCTGTTGGAATGTAGTGAAGTAAAAGTAAAAGTAAAAGTAGAACTTTAAAGTATTTTTACTTAAGTACTTTACACCACTGATCTTGTTCCATGTGCAGTGTACGTCACGGCTAGATAGGCTGCGTTTCCGCTGTCAAAATTCATGCCATAACACACTGTGTTACCACTAAAACCAGCTTTCAGTTGGTCTTAAATATCCCTGTCAGCGCTGCCTGAAATGAGCACTTTGGATCATGTCTTCAAGGACACACCTCAAATATTTCCACCCTGCCCATCTGAGCGCAAGCGAGCTCATGTAAGACAGGTAAATTGCCGAACCTGGCGTTAGGGCTGGAAAATGCCAGTGCGCAAGTTTTTACATGACGAAATTGCAAACTAATGTGCGTTTGACACTAGTGCCGTCCTTAACGCCAGTCAAAAATAGAGGCCTCTATCTCTTCCTCTCAAACTCTCTCTCTCCCTCTCTCTTGCTCTCTCTCATATTCTCACTCACTCTCTCATTCGTTCTCATTATATTTCCCCATCACTCTCTCTCTCTAAGTGAAGTTGCCATAGCTACTGTGGTTTTAGCCCACACTAGCAGTGAGCCAGAACCCATCAGTCGTCAGCCTTTTTCCTCTTTTACACTCTGTCAGAGTGACACACTTCCTTCCTGGGAAAATAAATATTCTCCAGGAGGCCTATCTAACCAACACCTGTAAGTGAGCAATTCTTCAGCTTGACTGTATTTCTTGCAGCACTTTTCCTGAATTATATCTACTTTATCCTCACTGCAATCGTAAGTACTATCCCAGGTGACAAATAAGTGGTATTCAGCAATCCCTCTCGGTCCTAAGTCAAGGGTACATCACTGTTGGTTACCTATTGCTTGAATATGCAATCACATTTGACTTGGTGACTCTCATATTGGAAAAGAAGAAGAGAAATGAGAGATATTGTTTTAAAATCCTCCTCTTGCATCAACACACTGCGCTATCACAGGGAGCTAACATGGAGAGCTTTATGAAATGTCAAGTCATACCTTCTGTGTTGATTTAAGAAACCATTTAACCCAGTGGCATATCACACACCATTCATTTGTCTGAAGTATTTAGGTAAAACAATACATCCTATAATCTGATGAACTGGGCAATGTATTTAAAAACACACCATGGTTGGGAAGAGCTTGCTTTTTCCTTTTCCAAATAAGCTTGTGTTAATGGGTTTGATAAGGCTGCTTCAGGCCTGACCCAGGCCCTCTCTGTGTGCTCTTCAAATCACTTGTCTTCATTCCTCTCTCTGCTAGATAAGTTAATTGAGGTAATGTCTTCTTCCTTACCACAACAGTATGTCTGATTCTCTCCCCTTGTTCTGATTTTATTTTAGAAGGCCAATCCTGGCAGTTTTTAAAAAATCCCTGAGGTTAAGAAAAGTGTTATTTTGATCATACGGCCATGGCCACAGACATTCACCTCTCACTCACTGACTAAAAGTAGCACTGAGAGAGTTATCCAGAGAGTTAGTTATCCAGCTCTGTTGCTTGCAGTGAGAATACCATATGTTGCCTTTTTATAAAAGTAGTGACAAATCTGTGAAAGAAACTGTCAGCAACACAGTGACAATGCCAAAGGCATGAGTCTATGAGGAGAAAACCACTCACACTGAAAAATCTCAACTGTACAGTATACCAGGAAGCAGACACTCATCAACGTTTTATTTCCACAATATCCATTTCCCAGTGCTGCCAACAGTAATGACCCTGCTGCTGCTGCTGAAGCAGGTACAGTGGGGAGAACAAGTATTTGATACACTGCCGATTTTGCAGGTTTTCCTACTTACAAAGCATGTAGAGGTCTGTAATTTTTATCATAGGTACACTTTAACTGTGAGAGACGGAATCTAAAACAAAAATCCAGAAAATCACATTGTATGATTTTTAAGTAATTAATTTGCATTTTATTGCATGACATAAGTATTTGATCACCTACCAACCAGTAAGAATTCCGGCTCTCACAGACCTGTTAGTTTTTCTTTAAGAAGCCCTCCTGTTCTCCACTCATTACCTGTATTAACTGCAACTGTTTGAACTCGTTACCTGTATAAAAGACACCTGTCCACACACTCAATCAAACAGACTCCAACCTCTCCACAATGGCCAAGACCAGAGAGCTGTGTAAGGACATCAGGGATAAAATTGTAGACCTACACAAGGCTGGGATGGGCTACAGGACAATAGGCAAGCAGCTTGGTGAGAAGGCAACAACTGTTGGTGCAATTATTAGAAAATGGAAGAAGTTCAAGATGACGGTCAATCACCCTCGGTCTGGGGCTCCATGCAAGATCTCACCTCGTGGGGCATCAATGATCATGAGGAAGGTGAGGGATCAGCCCAGAACTACACGGCAGGACCTGGTCAATGACCGGAAGAGAGCTGGGACCACAGTCTCAAAGAAAACCATTAGTAACACACTACGCCGTCATGGATTAAAATCCTGCAGCGCACGCAAGGTCCCCCTGCTCAAGCCAGCGCATGTCCAGGCCCGTCTGAAGTTTGCCAATGACCATCTGGATGATCCAGAGGAGGAATGGGAGAAGGTCATGTGGTCTGATGAGACAAAAATAGAGCTTTTTGGTCTAAACTCCACTCGCCGTGTTTGGAGGAAGAAGAAGGATGAGTACAACCCCAAGAACACCATCCCAACCGTGAAGCATGGAGGTGGAAACATCATTCTTTGGGGATGCTTTTCTGCAAAGGGGACAGGACGACTCTACCGTATTGAGGGGAGGATGGATGGGGCCATGTATCGCGAGATCTTGGCCAACAACCTCCTTCCCTCAGTAAGAGCATTGAAGATGGGTCGTGGCTGGGTCTTCCAGCATGACAACGACTCGAAACAGACAGCCAGGGCAACTAAGGAGTGCCTCCGTAAGAAGCATCTCAAGGTCCTGGAGTGGCCTAGCCAGTCTCCAGACCTGAACCCAATAGAAAATCTTTGGAGGGAGCTGAAAGTCCGTATTGCCCAGCGACAGCCCCGAAACCTGAAAGATCTGGAGAAGGTCTGTATGGAGGAGTGGGCCAAAATCCCTGCTGCAGTGTGTGCAAACCTGGTCAAGAACTACAGGAAACGTATGATCTCTGTAATTGCAAACAAAGGTTTCTGTACCAAATATTAAGTTCTGCTTTTCTGATGTATCAAATACTTATGTCATGCAATAAAATGCAAATTAATTACTTAAAAATCATACAATGTGATTTTCTGGATTTTTGTTTTAGATTCCGACTCTCACAGTAGAAGTGTACCTATGATAAAAATGACAGACCTCTACGTGCTTTGTAAGTAGGAAAACCTGCAAAATCGGCAGTGTATCAAATACTTGTTCTCCCCACTGTATTTCCACACAGGCTACATCTGAAATTTAAACCTATTCCCTACATAGTGCTTATACTATATAGTACCCTGTATAGTACTTTTGGCCAAAGCCTTTGCTGTCTGAAATGGCCCCCAATTCCCTTTAATATAGTGCACTAGTCTGGTTAAAGGTAGTGCACTACATAGGGAATAGGGTGCCATTTGGTACATTGCAGCCCCAGTGCTGCAGTGATGCTGCTGTGGTTTACGTAACCCTGCCTCTCCCTGGTCCCCAGCCCGCCCCCTTTCCCAAATTACTGAAGCTTCTGTGAGAGGAGAGGAGGAGTATTACATCACCAGTTAAATCACACTACCCAGTAGCCAGGCAGCACGCTGCTGGACTGTGGCAGCCCGGCAGATTCCTCTAGCTTCCCTCCCCTCCTCCTTCTCCTCGAGGTGTGTGTGTGTGTGTGTGTGTGTGTGTGTGTGTGTGTGTGTGTGTGTGTGTGTGTGTGTGTGTGTGTGTGTGTGTGTGTGTGTGTGTGTGTGTGTGTGTGTGTGTGTGTGTGTGTGTGTGTGTGTGTGCAGAGGAAGGGCTTTGCTTCCTTCCTCAGACACACACCCACACACTCACGTGCATGCACTAAACTAAACGTGCACAAACACACGCGCCCAGGGCCTAGCTCCAGAATAAGAATGGCATCCCCCTCCCAGTCCCCTGCCACTCCTGGCCTCAGCCTGTTAATCATCCCACTCCACACAGTAGTCATTAAACCCTTTCATCACGCCCCAACACCTAATGGCCTGGCCTGCATCTAACTGGGTTAAAGACTGTTATTAATCAATGACAAAAAAATACAAACATGTAAATAGATAGGCCAATCAATATAATAGATAGATACAGTTGATAAAAAGCATCTGCTTAAGACATAGCTATATTATTGATAGGCATACAAACAGAAGGAGACAGACAGACAGTTAGCTGATTCTCTCAGCTCAATGTATTGTATACACTCTTAGAAAAAAGTAGGAACATGACAGAACATCATTGCGTTCTTCCACTTCTGTCTACGCAGAAACATGCTATCTAGAACCTAAAAGGGTTATTCAGCTGTCCCCATAGGAGAGCCCTTTGAAAAACTAGTTTTGGTTCCAGGTAGAACCCTTTCCACAACCAAAAGGCTTCTACTTGAAACCAAAAAGGGTTCTACCTGGAACCAAAACTAGTTCTTCAAAGGGCTCTCCTATGGGGACAGCTGGTTCTAGATAGCATTTTTTTGTGTAGACAGAAGTGGAGGAACACAATGATTTTCTGTCATATTTCTACTGTATACATCACGCCATCCAGTTTTGACATCCTGGAAAAGAGAGAGTGGTCTCTCTCAACAAACTGACTCGGTTTGACTTTGAAGTGAAAATAATTTAAAAAGCACAGGAGTCAGCCATATGTTAACGTCTGATTACAAAATGCAATTGACTGTAATGGTCCTGGGTGTTAAAGGCCAGGAACAGGGAGATAAGTAATGCATATACTGCAGTTACACTTAAGACCATAGGGACTATTTGGGAGACATTACACAAAGGGTATCTACAGAAAGGGTAATTGGGTAACACTTTGCTGTACTGTTGGACTCCTTGAGTGAGGTGACAGGATTGACATTGGTTCCAGATACATATCCATCCACAAGGAGCCATAGAGTTTTGAGTGAGGTTCTAAATAAGATATTGATGCTTTGATATGCACATACATTGAAGTTGTCCTATATTTTCTCTATCATCTAAACTCTTCATTTACATTTGAAAGGGTGTTTGGATGGCTTTCATTTTCAACTTTTGAAGCTGGATTTATTCATCCAGCTCCAGGATAATTAATTGATTTATGTATGAGGTTGTTGCTACATGGACCAAAATGTCCATAGCAGCCAGTCACATCATAATCCATGATCTAGATTAGACAGACAAGTATCCTGCCCACAACAGTCTTTGGTCTAGAGAATGTCAAGTATGGATTTCGTTTTGTGCCCCATCATCAAAGCCATCTCTGGTAAAAGTAAAATGGAAATATCCGGGACAGCTCTACCACCAGACAGAGCACAGCTTGTTGCCAGATGTCTTTGTGGGTAATTCTTTGTTATTAGAGGAGCCAAGGGAGCTGCGTTGCAATAAATAGTAATTATCTCAATTTTAAATGTGGTCTGATCTATTATAACCTTTAAAGTCACAATAATATGCTCACAGGTTGATCAAGAGCTAGTCCACCCAGCCAGGCCCGCTAGACTATTGGATAAACTGGGGTCATGCGGCACAGCTCGATCAGTATTCATTTCCCAGTTTGCTTCACTGTCTCTTTGCTCTTGAGGATGTAATAAAACAATGGAGTAAGTGTGTTTTCTGAGCGGACTCTGGCTCACTTTATGGGAAACAGTAAGTAGCTGTCATGCCCCGTAATAACGACTGTTCCTCACTTTTAATTTGCACATGATTGAATAGCATGGTTTATTATTAAGCTCCCCCCCAAAAAAGGTAGGCCAGTTGAGAACAAATTCTCATTTACAACTGCGACCTGGCCAAGATAAAGCAAAGCAGTGCGACAAAAACAACAACACAGAGTTACACATAAATTAACGTACAGTCAATAACACAATAGAACATGTGTATACAGTGTGTGCAAATTAGGTAAGGAGCTAAGGAAATAAATGGGCCATAGTGGCAAAGTAATTACAATTTAGTAATTAACACTGGAGTGATAGATGTGCAAATGAGGATGTGCAAGTAGACATACTGGTGTGCAAAGAGCAGAAATAAACAAAAAAACAAATATGGGGATGAGGTAGATAGTTGGTTGGATGGATGGGCTATTTACAGATGGGCTGTGTACAGCTGCAGCGATCGGTAAGCTGCTTTGACAGTTTAAGTCAGCCGATGCTGACTTAAACCGCCGATGCTTGAAGTTAATGAGGGAGATATAAGTCTCAAACTTAAGTGATTTTTGAAATGTTCCAGTCATTGGCAGCAGAGAGCTCTATAGGGCTCTGGTCAAAAGTAGTGCACTATATAGGGCAGGGGTATTCAACTCTTAACCTATGAGGTCCGGAGCCTGCTGGTTTTCTGTTCTACATGATAATGATAATTAATTGCACACACCTGGTGTCCCAGGTCAAAATCAGTCCCTGATTAGAGGGCAACAATGAAAGAACACAGTGGAACTGGCTTCCAGGTCCAGAGTTGAGTTGGAGGGCTATAGGGAATAGGGTACCATTTTGGATGTATCCCAGGATATTCATGGGGTCCTCCTCCATGTGATTAAAGGGTCGCATGAACTTGAATGGCTGCCAATGAACCTCCTTATTGCTCCTACTTTCAGTGTTTACAGTCAGATTGTAGTCTAAAGAGTTTCCATTGAATCCCTAGGGCAGGGGTAAGCAACCCTCGCACTTCATGCTTTTAATTTAACCGACCTGGAAGACCAGGCGTGTTGAATTTAGGCGCTGAAATGATCAATTAGCTCAGTTGGTTAGGTGTGGTGCCTAGTTGGAACAAAATCCTGCAGTACCTGCGGTTACGGAGGAATAATAAACAGTAGATATATTCAATAGGATTTAAGGATTTAACAAAGATAGTAAAATGCAGTCAATTCAGTCTGTCCACTTGTGCTCTTTGCCTCTTACACTTGTCTGTCTGACCAAAGTATTGTGTGTGTGTGTGCGTAGAGACATCTTGGGGAGGTCAAGCGCGGGCGCGCGCGTGTGTGTGTGTGTGTGTACATGCAAGTGCGTGTGTAGGCTGTTGTCTCCCTCTGGTATCGAGTCCAGGAGATGGTCTCCTCTCACTCTTGATAGAGGACGATCACTCCAGCGCCATGAGGACTTGGCACTTGAACCATGGCACCCAGCTCCTCAGAGAAACCCAGTGTCAAACCCAGTGTCATACAGCCAGGGATCCCTGGACCTCTGCCATCACCACAGCCATCTTTTCTGGATTTTACTGAGTACAAAGCAACAATACAGTCCCTCAGTTCAGATATTTCAGAGCTAAACGCCACCAGTGGGTCTTGTGAATTGCTGTATTTTACAGGCAGCTTGGAAAAGAATGGGTTTCATATTGAGCTAATTGCACTGCAGATAGTCACTGAGTGGAGGAATATATAATGTTATGCAGTTCCTCCTGAAGGGTTGTTTGTCTCCCAAATGTGCTTGTGTTTGTGTTTTGGTGCAAAAAAAACGTTTGTTTGGCTCCCGGTTCTGTTTGGTGTTGCGTTGCTCTTTGAAAACATTATACGTACCGGTACAGTATCTATTAAAGAGTCATCACATCATGGCAGACTTTTACAGGAAGGAAAAACTCCACACATTACTCCCATGTAGTTTTTTTTTTCTCCATTTTCTCATTTTTTTATTTCACCTTTATTTAACCAGGTAGGCCAGTTGAGAACAAGTTCTCATTTACAACTGTGACCTGGCCAAGATAAAGCAAAGCAGTGCGACAAAAACAACACAGAGTTACAGATGGGATAAACAAACGTACAGTCAATAACACAATAGAAAATCTATATACAGTGTGTGCAAATGTAGTAAGAGTAGGGAGGTAAGGCAATAAATAGGCCATAGTGGCAAAATAATTACAATTTAGCATTAACACTGGAGTGATAGATGTGCAGATGATGATGTGCAAGTAGAGATACTGGGGTTCAAAGAGCAAAAATAAATAACAATATGGGGATGAGGTAGTTTGGTGGGCTATTTACAGATGGGCTGTGTACAGGTGCAGTGATCGGTAAGCTGCTCTGACAACTGATGCTTAAAGTTAGTGAGGGAGATATAAGTCTCCAGCTTCAGTGATTTTTGCAATTCGTTCCAGTCATTGGCAGCAGAGAACTGGAAGGAAAGGCAGCTAAAAGGGGAGTTGGCTTTGGGGATGACCAGTAAAATATACCTGCTGGAGCGCGTACTACGGGTGGGTGTTGCTATGGTGGCCAGAGATAAGGTGGGGCTTTACCTAGCAAAGACTTATAGATGACCTGGAGCCAGTGGGTTTGGCGACGAATATGAAGTGAGGGCCAGCAAACGTGAGCATACAGGTCGCAGTGGTAGGTAGTATATGGGGCTTTGGTGACAAAACGGATGGCACTGTGATAGACTACATCCAATTTGCTGAGTAGAGTGTTGGAGGCTATTTTGTTAATGACATCGCCGAAGTCAAGGATCAGTAGGATAGTCAGTTTTACAAGGGTATGTTTAGCAGCATGAGTGAAGGAGGCTTTGTTGCGAAATAGGAAGCCGATTCTAAATAAAATTTTGTATTGGAGATGCTTAATGTGAGTCTAGAAGGAGAGTGTACAGTCTAACCAGATACCTAGGTATTTGTAGTTGTCCACATATTCTAACTCAGAACCGTCCAGAGTAGTGATGCTAGCGGGCGGGCGGGTGCGGGCAGCGATCGGTTAAAAAGCATGCATTTAGTTTTACTAGCATTTAAGAGCAGTTGGAGGCCACGGAAGGAGTGCTGTATGGCATTGAAGCCCGTCTGGAGGTTTGTTAACAGTGTCCAAAGAAGGGCCAGAAGTATACAGAATGGTGTCGTCTGCGTAGAGGTGGATCAGAGAATCACCAGCAGCAAGAGCGACATCATTGATACACAGAGAAAAGAGTCACCCGATAATTGAACCCTGTGGAACCCCCATAGAGACTGCTAGAGGTCCGGACACCAGGCCCTCTGATTTGACACACTGAACTCTATCTGAGAAGTAGTTGGTGAACCAGGCGAGGCAGTCATTTGAGAAACCAAGGCTGTTGAGTCTGCCAATAAGAATGCGGTGATTGACAGAGTCGAAAGCCTTGGCCAGGTCGATGAAGACGGCTGCACAGTAATGTCTTTTATCGATGGCGGTTATGATATTGTTTAGGACCTTGAGCGTGGCTGAGGTGCACCCATGACCAGCTCGGAAACCAGATTGCATAGCGGAGAAGGTACGATGGGATTCGAAATGGTCGGTGATCTGTTTGTTAACTTGGCTTTCAAAGACTTTAGAAAGGCAGGGCAGGATGGATATAGGTCTATAACAGTTTGGGTTACCATACTCTCTGATTATGTTATAACTGTGAATGTGACTGCGAATCTCATGAGTTTTTTTTGTCCTTTCTGTGTCTCCGTAGGAATGACAGCGGCTGCCTCCCTGGTGTCTCTGGCCTGGGCCTTGGCATCCTATCAGAAAGCCCTACGAGACTCCCGGGATGATAAGAAGCCAATCAGCTACCTGGCCGTCATCATCCAGTTCTGCTGGCACTTCTTCACCATTGCCGCCCGGGTCATCACCTTCGCCCTGTTCGCCTCCGTGTTCCAGCTCTACTTTGGTATCTTCATCGTCCTCCACTGGTGCATTATGACCTTCTGGATAGTCCACTGTGAGACCGAGTTCTGCATCACCAAGTGGGAGGAGATTGTCTTCGACATGGTCGTGGGGATCATCTACATCTTCAGTTGGTTTAATGTGAAGGAGGGTCGTACTCGGTGTAGGCTTTTCATCTACTACTTTGTGATCCTGCTGGAGAACACTGCTCTGAGTGCCCTGTGGTACCTGTACCGCGTCCCTCAGAGCACCGACGCCTTTGCCGTCCCCGCCCTCTGTGTCATCTTCAGCAGCTTCCTCACCGGCATCGTCTTCATGCTCATGTACTACGCCTTCTTTCACCCCAATGGGCCCCGATTCGGACGCTCACCCAGCCTCGTGCTGGACGACCCCACGGCTGCCTTCACGCTGCCTGCCGAGGGGGCCACCAACTCGCTGAGGTCCAACCGTGGTGCGCCTCTCATCTCAGGGGATGGCACCATTGGCAGGGACGGCAAATACACAGAGAGGGACGGCTGCATGCCCGTGTTTCAGGTGAGACCCACCGCCCCCTCCACGCCGTCCTCCCGTGCCCCACGCATCGAGGAGACGGTCATCAAAATAGACCTGTGTCGGAACCGCTATCCGGCCTGGGAAAGGCACGTATTGGACAGGAGTATACGCAAGGCCATCCTGGCCATCGATTGCTCCCCTACGCCGCCCAGACTCCAGTACAAAGATGACACTACAGTTCAGGAGCGCCTGGAGTATGAGACCACGTTGTAGCCCTACACTGCTGCCTGGATGTTGGATGCCTGGATGTTGGATGCCTGGATGTTGGATCCTTGGAAATGCAAAACCGTAACAAAGGATGACCATCAACTTGGATTTACAGCAGGACTGTGGCAATAATAAGTTATTAGCTCTCTCACTCACTCTACATACTAGCATTGAACCATGATGTTGATTGTCATGGGCAAGAATAGACACAATTTATTAGTTGATGTGACGGAGGGATATATTAATGTTTTCTAAACAGAGTTCCTCTTTTTGGGTTTATTTGGTTGATGTTGTCGTTATTGTATTTACATTTTTTTTAAATTTTACTTACGTTCGTCAGGGAATCTCTTATTTGATAAAAGGCCATTGCACACACACATATAAAAAAATGTAGCCCAATAGTCTATCATAATAAAAGCAGTGTTCTAATGAATGATATCATGCCCTTTCATAACAGATCCTTATGAAGGTTCGTAACAGGTTATAACAAGTTATTAATGTTTACCTACGATATCTCATATTTACATGAATTTCTATTACCAACATCTTAGACCTGCAAATATGTACTTTACATTTATAGGATACAAGTAATATCCCCTGATATAGTGGACGTGTTGATTAACAAAAATAAGAAAAAAAAGGTCAGTTAATGGTCCTGATTCATATTTAGGATGGTTCTAGTTATTTCTAATTCAAAGAAAACAGGTGACAAAGTAGTACACGCGTAGTCCGTGATGTAATTAGCGACATGAGTAGGGCGTTGTGTCTGTCATACTTTACATGTGTACTGGCCCATGAGTTCTGATCTGATTTCATCAGCCATGTTGTCCTAGTGCCAAAAGGTCTGAAACTACTGGATTTTGTGGCTGTGACTGCCAGTAACTGGATATTAGTAGATTCAGGCAGGGCAGAACTGCTATTTACTTTGAAGAAGCTTAGTACTGTACATGGTAATCATGCTGTTTATATGCTAAATAAAACCGGAATGTTCGTGTATTGTGGAGAGACTGAAGGACAAACCTCATCTTTGTTCTCGCCTGGATAAAAGGCGGCATGCCAAGAAAACCTTCCTGGCAGCTCCTATTTACAGTCCAGCCTCGTCCAGCTGTGGTCTGGGCTGCCATGCGTCCATATGGCTGATAAGGATCAGTCTGCTGGGCCACATAGTGCTGTTCTGTACGGAGAGGAGGAGAGGATAAGAGACAAACGAGCAGCCACTTCAGCCAAACTACTCTCATAACTGAAGCACCTGCAGGATCTACTGTCATCATAGATGCCGCATTCTTTTTTACGTTTTACCTAACTGATGTAAAAGTGTATTGCCATCCGTGTGTGTGGGAGGGAAGTGTGTGTATGTGTGTGTGTGTGTGTGTATGCGTGCGCGCTCATGCGTGCTTATAAGAGAGGAAAAGCATGGCGCAGGATGGTATGTGTAGATGCCACAATCAGTGGTCAGTTTGTCTGCAGCTATATATTGTAGTGCAATGAACTAGAGACATGCACTTCAGCACTATGGTGTGAAAGGCTGCTGTAGCCTATACTCAACACAAGATCAGTACCAATTCTAGGGTGTATACCACTATCATTGTAGCTGTCAACATCCAACATCAATGGTGTCAAGATGGGCTTTTAAGCAGGAAACAACAAGTATTTCACCTTTTATGCTCTGACTTAAGCCCCAGGCACTATGACTGTGGATGTGATATCTAAAAATATCTTCAAATATCTTGCAAAGGTGTCTTCACAAAAAAGAAAGTGTGTAGCTTCTCTTTCAGTTCTAGGTCACAAGCGCTTCTTTTTTATGTCTTGTTCGTTTGAACTATGGAGAGAAGAGGGTGACAAGGAGGAGGGAAAAAAACAAGCACAAAACTTCTGTGGAATTAATCAGAGCACATTGAGGGAAGGAAACCATGATATTCAATGTGAGAGTGAGAAAAGGCCATTGATCAGTCCAGAAAGATGTGTCTGTTGTTTTCGACTAGAGCCAGATTTGAAATCTCTACTGAATGGTTCAGATTTATTTTTGTTGAATTGTTTTTGTTGAAATGTCTTATTTGAATTATTCATATCCGTTCGTATGTGGGAAATTCTTGGTTTAATTTGCTTTCACATCATTTGCCTTGTTGTTGCGACATCACACAAATTGTCTTAGTTATGTCTGTTCCCTTCTGTTCTGTGGTATGTTTTACTCAACACCATTAAATATTCAGAAGTGAATGCTGCTACACATTCAAGGAACTCTCTAAAAAGTTTTGGGGGGTAATACATGCAGAAGCACTGGGTAAAACCATGTCCACAGCTCTGTTTACTTCTTCTGAGTTGAATTCAGTGTGGATGAGCATAAATGGTGCAACACGTTTTATTACAACTTATCTTTTCAGTTTCTCTCATTAACCTAGGGCTGTCATATGGATCCGGCCTGAGAGCCCCTTCAATCCGGCCTGTTTGAGTGTATATATATATTTTTCATTAATAAAAAATGTAGAATTATTTCTGGGGAAAACAATCTCAATCGACATTGAAATGGCAACAACAACAACAAATATGAAACGGTAGAAATGATAATGGACTTACATTTATAGTCTCTTTATGCTGCTCTACACCAACTCAACTCCAAGAAAACAGAGCTGTGGACATGATTTTACCCAGTGCTTCTGCATGTAATACCAAAAAAAAACTTTTTGGAGAGTCTCTTGAACGTGTAGCGGCATTCACTTCTGAATATTTAATGGAGTTGAGTAAAACATACCACAGAACAGTCACCGAAAAGCTAGACAGTCAGGGAGCATAAACATTTCCAAAAGCGATGGATAGAGGGCAATTTTCAGCAAACTTTGACGGCGAGGAAATATAACCAATTTTAAGTGTGGCTCTCCGGACCTTGGTGAAGACCGAATGCAGCCTGTGGGGCAAAATGAGTTTAACGCCCCTGCATTAACCTGTCTGTGTTTTAAGGTTAATTTTTAAAAAAAGCAGATTTTTATTTATTTACAATGAAGACAGAAACCAAACGGCACGGGGGGAAATCAAGAAAGCACAGGCTTAGAAATGAGCAAATTATCATGAATGGCACAACACTGGTGCTTTTGTTCTATTTTATCTTGGGATCTCTTATTTAGGTCTGCTATTGATGATACACTTAAAGAGGTCAAATGAATTGCTCATCATTAACTAGTCAATCATTGAAGGTCACTTGGCCTGGTTCCATCTCCTCATCAATAAAACATGTAGTAAATTATTCTCTCAATGTCACGTTGCACGTCTTTAGCTTGTGTTGCTTTCCTTTAGTCAATCTGATCCATGTTAACATGAGATTTTATCATCCCATTATTTGCTTTCAACTGCTATTTTCATTTTCAGTGAGAGTCCCAGTGTTGATGATTTATTGGGGTCACGGCCACAAATAGACAACGCGAGTCTTGTTTTTCAGAATAGTGGTGTGTCTGACTGTGTCCTCATCCAGTGATATCCACATAGGTTTCCTCAGTATTCATGTATATTGCGAAAAATGTACAGATACAACAACTGCTGTCAGTCCCATCCAAATGAACACCCACTGGACTCACCCAGTACACCACCTCTACAGTGGCTTGCGAAAGTATTCATCCCCCTTGGCATTTTTCCTATTTTGTTGCCTTACAACCTGGAATTAAAATGGATTTTTTGGGGGGTTTGTATCATTTGATTTACACAACATGCCTACCACTTTGAAGATGCAAAATATGTTTTATTGTGAAACAAACAAATAAGACAAAAAAACAGAAAACTTGAGTGTGCATAACTATTCACTCCCCCCCCCCCCAAAGTAAATACTTTGTAGAGCCACCTTTTGCAGCAATTACAGCTGCAAGTCTCTTGGGGTATGTCTCTATAAGCTTGGCACATCTAGCTACTGGGATTTTTCCCCATTCTTCAAGGCAAAACTACTCCAGCTCCATCAAGTTGGATGGGTTCCGCTGGTGTACAGCAATCTTTAAGTTATACCACAGATTCTCAATTGGATTGAGGTCTGGGCTTTGACTAGGCCATTCCAAGACATTTAAATGTTTCCCCTTAAACCACTCGAGTGTTGCTTTAGCAGTATGCTTAGGGTCATTGTCCTGCTGGAAGGTGAACCTCCGTCCCAGTCTCAAATCTCTGGAAGACTGAAACAGGTTTCCCTGAAGAATTTCCCTGTATTTAGCGCCATCCATCATTCCTTCAATTCTGACCAGTTTCCCAGTCCCTGCCGATGAAAAACATCCCCACAGCATGATACTGCCACCACCATGTTTCACTGTGGGGGTGGTGTTCTCAGGGTGATGAGAGGTGTTGTGTTTGCGCCAGACATTGCGTTTTCCTTGATGGCCAAAATGCTCAATTTTAGTCTCATCTGACCAGAGTACCTTCTTCCATATGTTTGGGGAGTCTCCCACATGCCTTTTGGCGAATACCAAACGTGTTTGCTTATTTTCTTTAAGCAATGGCTTTTTTTCTGGCCACACTTCCGTAAGGTCCAGCTCTGTGGAGTGTACAGCTTAAAGTGGTCCTATGGATAAATACTTCAATCTCCGCTGTGGAGCTTTGCAGCTCCTTCAGGGTTATCTTTGGTCTCTGTTGCCTCTCTGATTAATGCCCTCCTTGCCTGGTCCGTGAGTTTTGGTGGGCGGCCCTCTCTTAGCAGGTTTGTTGTGGTGCCACATTCTTTCCATTTTTTAATAATGGATTTAATGGTGCTCCGTGGGATGTTGAAGGTTTCAGATATTTTTTTTATAACCCAACCCTGATCTGTACTTCTCCACAACTTTGTCCCTGACCTGTTTGGAGAGCTCCTTGGTGTTCATGGTGCCCCTTGCTTAGTGGTGTTGCAGACTCTGAGGCCTTTCAGAACAGATGTGTGTATATATGCTGAGATCATGTGACACTTAGATTGCACACAGGTGGACTTTATGTAACTAATTATGTGACTTCTGAAGGTAATTGGTTGCTTCCAGATCTTATTTAGGGGCTTTCATAGCAAAGGGGGTGAATACATATGCACACACAACTTTTCAGTTTTTAATTTTTTATACTTTTTTTAAACAAGTAATTTTTTAAATTTCACATCACCAATTTGGACTATTTTGTGTATGTCCATTACATGAAATCCAAATAAAAATCAATTTAAATTACAGGTTTTAATGTACCAAAATAGGAAAAACGCCAAGGGGGATGAATACATTTGCAAGGCACTGTAAAAATACGAGACTTGTGCGAGACTTACAATCTAGCCAATGTTCTACTATTTCTATCTTTAGAAAAAAGTAGTGTTGAGCTTAGGGTCAAATATGAATATGTGTCAGTCATTTTTATAGGGCAGAGTGTCAGGAAAGGTCAAAAGAGTCATTATTAGTACATCAAAAATACATTCCCTGTTGTCACAACGGAGTGGGAAAATCTCCTTTGGTCTTGTGGGTGATAATGATGAAATTATTATTACACCATCTGTAAAACCCATCTATACAGAAACACTTTTCAGGAAGGCGTCTTATTCTTTAATAAAAATAAATAAATGTTTTAGCACATCCAGGGATGAATCTCAGACTACCCTTGTTCATCATCATCTCTGAAAAAGTGTGTAAATTGTACATATACCTACCTCAACTTGGTTTCTGAACAGAATACCCTCCTCTGACGTCATTGATACATGATACTGTACTGATCTTCTTACCAAGAGCATAAATCCAAATGTGAAACAAATGATAAGGCGTTCAGTGTTTTGATGGTGGATGCTATTCTGTTTACCACTGTAAGTGCATCAGCAAGCAGACTGAGACAACAGGAAAATGCACTTGTCAACAAACCCGCTTCATTGTTTAAGAGGAATTCATGGTTGTGACTATTTAAGCTGCTTAGGCCTATATCTGTTTCGTTTGCCTTAAGAAAATATTTCTATGCTTTTGTTTAATTTCTTTCAATCTCATAAGGATTTGTTTTTGTCCTCTGGTTTTGTGGTTATGATGATCAAAGTGGTGTGAGGTCTCTAGGTTTATCAAAGTTCTCTGTTCACGGCCCAATAGCAATGTGTTTCTATACAGTTACTGTGCTTATACTATTATATAATTATCCACAATGCAAGATAGACCTATTAAGCTCACAGTTTAAATGAGAACCCTTGACCCAGGAAATGAAATTGTCTTTCTTGTAGCAGGTCATACTGAAGACTTCTAACAAAAGGAACTACTAATATTATGTATTGATTTGGATCCATTATTGGGGGTTGAGTTTTGTTTTGAGGTATTCATCAACATTAGATACTAGTAATGTAGACAAATAGCAGTGATGTATTGTATCATACTATTCCAGCCCTACTGTAGCCAATATAACATTAGTACAAGCACAGTAACAAATGAACATAGGAATGTCATTCCATTTTGTTAACTTCGAAAGCATAGTGTACAGATGTCATTAGTGTCTCAGTTGCAAATGGAAGATCACAATAGTAATTGAAAAACAAACTATATAACTGTAAATAAATGTATGCAAATGTACATGTTAAAAGAACATTCCTCTCAGAGTCCTGATTGTGAAGGGTGTCTGTTGACTGGAGGTCGCCGCCACAAGACGGCAGTTACATATGATGTAATACAGATTAAAATAGTGTGGTGTATGTGATGTATTAAATGACAAAAATGCAAAAAAACTAAAAAACTGTTAATTATTGGTATTTTAAGTTACATTGTGTAATGAAAGTCTGAAGTGCTTGGACTGCATTAAATCAGAATTAAACTAATGTTATTGTAAATTGAACAGTAAAAACAGAACATGACATTTTTGTATATATTGGATTTTTGTAAATTTTTATTTGATTCTAATGCAACACAAAGTACCTAAATTAATTTAATAAAGTACACTGTGGCCATTTTTTCAGCCTCCACTTAGTTAATTTGTGTTTTGTTAACACAGGTTGTCACATTATGTGCATGCAACTCTAAAGATATGGATATAATGGTAATGTATTATACCATGATTCATATATTTTCACTAGAGCCACTGGTTATACAGCATTCCAACAGCATTGTTATTGATATAATGCAGTGTTTGCAGAATGGGCAGTGAATGAACAAAAGATCAGCACATTTACACACCGATACATTTAAGTGCATCGAGTTCTTGGCTTTGAATACTGTGTGCATACAGTATGCAAATAGGTAGGTGTGGGTAAAATGTACATTCTGCATGATGACATACTAGATAATAGGTGCAATTTACCTCTTCATTCATTATCGAAGAGGCTGTATCCATTGACAATGTATGTGTCCCAAATAGGACCTTATTCCCTATTTAGTGTACTACTTTTGACCAGACCCTATAACCCTATGGGCCCTGGCCAAAAGTACTGCACTACATGGATTAGGGTGCCATTTGGGACACAACCAGTGGCTACTGCAGCCCACCAGAGGCGAATAGGTGAACAGGATATCACACAGGACAGGCAGGGAGAGCTGTACAGGTGTCAAAGCCTCATAACTAGACAGTACTGGACTGAAATAAGCTGTACAATATGTGATGTGGATGCCAACAATGTTCCATTACTCAGATCTTTGCAGGCCTGAGTTTGAGCTCTAAGCATCTCTGCAGATAAACCAAAACAGTTTCGCTTTGTTCTTAAGAGTAGTAACAATGTAGTATAACACTGAGTTTGTGGTGTTGCTCATCACTGTGAGATGTAAGTGTGATGGAGTTTGTCTGCTGAGAAATATCCCCAAAAGCCATTGAAGAAATCCCATCATTCTTTATTGGAAATATTATGTAATTCTCACCTTTGGATTGGCATCAGTGGGCAGTGTTTTTATTCAACAACTTAGTACAGAAAAATACACTAAATGGGTTTTATCATAGGCTACACATTACAGTGAACTTTAACATTAGTTACATTTGACGTATATGCCAGAAATAATTACTTGATCATTCTTATTGAAGCATTACAACCCTGAAAACCACTAGTGCAGAAAAGTTACCCAGAGGTTTTATTCAAGAAAATTGTATATTCTGTTTGAAACCACTTCCCAAATACTGTATCTTGAAATGGCTGTCTGTGGCTCCATTTGCATTTAAGAGTACTGAACAAAAATATAAAACGCAACATTCAACAATTTCAAAGAGATTACTGAGTTACAGGAAATCAGTCAATTGAAATAAATAAATTAGTTCCTAATCAATGGATTTCACATGACTGGAAATAGATATGCATCTGTTGGTCAGACACCTTAAAAAAATGGGCCTCACAATGGGCTTCAGGATCTCATCACGGTATTTCTATGCATTCAAATTGCCATCGATAAAATGCAATTGTGTTTGTTGTCCGTAGCTTATGCCTGCCCATACCATAACCACACCACCACGGGGCACTCTGTTCACGTTGACATCAGCAAACCGCTGACCCACACACCACTATACATGTGGTCTGCGGTTGTGAGGCTGGTTGGATGAACTGCCAAACGCTAAGACGTTGGAGGCAGCTTATGGTAGAGAAATTAACAACAGTAAAGAAATTAACAGTTCTGGTGGACATTCCTGCAGTCAAGCATGTCAATTGCACACTCCCTCAAAACTTGAGACACCTGTGGCATTGGGTTTTGTGACAAAACAGCACATTTTAGAGTGGCCTTTAGGTGCATCTGTGTAATGATCATGCTATTTAATCAGCTTCTTAATATGCCACACCTGTCACGTGGATAGATTGCCTTGGCAAAGAAGAAATGCTCACTAACAGGGATGTACATTTTTTATTTTATTTGTACATATAGAACATTTCTGTTTTCATTTATTGCAGTTCATGGGACCAACACTTTATATGTTGTGTTTAAATTTGTTCAGTGTATAAAGAGTATTTTTAAAGGAATTACTTGTAACTAGCAACACTCATTAAAACATGTTTATTGTAACATTACAAATAATTTCCGTCTTGAATCACACTGACAATGGACCTCAATAGGTTTTAAAAGTGCATAGGCTACAGTACATACCTACATAATACAACAATGTACAAATGAAAGAAATTATATAATTATTTCAATCAAAAGGCAAACATTCTACACAGACGAAAGAAAATAACACAGCCCAGTCTCCATACCTATATTGTTCCCTGTATATCAATTGCTATATTGTTCCAATATTTGCAGTTGTTAAACAAAAGAAAGGCCTCTTAAATTGAAATTGTTGCCAGTGGAACTTTGAACAATTTGTGCAAATCAATTGTGGAATCATACAACAATGCACAAATGTCTTCAATTTGCACATTTGACATTAACCATTATAATGACACTTGTAGGCTATATGACACCTTTACAATTTACCTTATTTTCTGTACTTGGTTTGTGACAAACTGAGTGGAAAAAGTACTAATATAGTGAAATAACAGAAACCGGGAATCAGTTAAACATTCAATTGATCACATGATAATACTCAAACAGTTTGTCTTAAAAACAAGTAACTGCTTCATTTAACTAACAAAAGGCTATTCAAAAGGATATTTATTTGTCTTTATGCCTGCTGTGGAATCGCTCTAGTAATGCTCGAAGGACATTCCCAGGAATTATTTGGTGTCTGTCAATGAGTGCTTGAACTGCTTGCTGTGTCTGCAAATCAGAAAAGGAAAATTCTCTGACCCCGTCTTTCCCAATCATTTGACTTTTGTGTGCTCTACATGTCAGACAGTAAGTAACCATTAAATTACAGTTGCATAATGACTTACCTTTTCAGCTAATTCTGCTGCACTAATGTTATGGTCGTATGGGATGGGGTTGCCTAGGTATGTACGAAACTTCACAGGAAATCCCCCATAGACAGGGGCCATCGGCACGCGGAACTTTTCATACGACCATCTGAAAAAGCCTGAGAAATATAAAATGTTCACGTTAATTTGAGCTATAATGAGGTTTAAATAAAATAAGTTACACTGCAATTAAAATTAATAGTTAAGCATACATACTTAACCGTCCGAGAGATCGGAATCCTTCCCTGACGTTTTGAGTAAACATCGGAATTATTGGCTGAAAATTTTAAAGAAGACATTAAATATCTAAGATGATTTCAGATAAAGTTATGCTCCTGTGTGAGAGTAAGAAGTGACATGTACTGTCTGTCCCCAAATGGCATTCTATTCCCTATAGGGCTCCAGTCAAAAGTAGTGCACTATATAGGGAATAGGGTGCCATTTGGGACACAGCCTGTGAGAACAAAGAAGGGAGACAAAAACCAATATGTACCACTTTGGAATCGATAGCCACTTGTGCAAAGCCCTTTCTCTTCCCCCAGAGCAGTGGATAGGTCTCGTCACTGAGGAGGGCTTCCCTCACGCCTCCAGGTGAGATGCCCAGGAGGTGGCCACTTTTTAGGGCCTTCACACACTCCTCCTGGGGCCCGTGGATGACACTGAACACCTCCAACAGCAGCTTGAACCCTACAGAGAACATTAAAAGGTCCTGCTTTTAGGGTCTAAGTAGCTCATGTAGTAAGAATGGACTACGGCAGCTGTAGGCTATACACTTTACTGATCAACTAGATACAGAGGGCTGAATGTAACATCTCACTTTTATATTTAGATACTGGGAAATTAAACTGTGAAGATCTTACCTGGAACTTTGAACAGAAAGTAATCAGCGACTGAGTGAACAATCCGTCCCTTTTGAATGATGACCTTTGCCAGAAAGTAATAATAGTCAATGGGAATAGCCCCATGATAATAGACTATAAGAGCTGCTCCTTCATCTGGAATCTTCTCCATACCATGGATTTCATATCCTGTTTTGAAATAGACACATTTATATAAGCATTGGCAATAGTCATTGTCATGGTAAAACGGAAGTAAACAAAGCAATAAACAAACACCCTGCAACATCCCCTGGCATACACACAATATTTATTTAACTAGGCAAGTCAGTTAAGAACAAATTCTTATTTACAATGACGGCCTACCCCGGCCAAATCCTAACCCGGACGACGCTGGGCCAATTGTGCGCCGCCCTATGGGACTCCAAATCACGGCAGGTTGTGATACAGCCTGGAAACGAACCAGGGTCTGTAGTGATGCAGTGCCTTAGACCACTTCGCCACTTGTATAAATACCGTGCCAGATGAACCCGTGGCCATCCCATAATGTTGCCAGCGTTTTTCTAGCACCATCCCACAGGTTGTTGGAGTAGGCCTCCCTGAGCTGGTTCTTGTGTTTGTACACATGGAGGAAGAGGATGGAAAGGTAGAGGAAGATCACAATGAGGAAGGGCATGATGAAAACGACAACCAGAGGGGTGAAAACCCAGGTCAGGTACTCCAGATAGCTCAGATAGTCTTCCAGGGGTCCTAGTCCTGACCATTCCTCAAATGTGTGAAAGAGGCAGGCTAGTAAATCATCTCCATCACCAAACATGCAGGACTCGTTCCCATTTGACATACTGCCTGCCACAGTTAGCCTCTCCCAAAGGAAGCCAAGTCGAATGAGGACACCATCTGCCAATGGGCAGGCCTGAAGTATAGAATGGAGAGAAGAAGGCTAATGTACAATAGCAATACATTAAAGTAAATCAAATTACAATGAGAGCATGTTTTACACATGCTGGTTAATATACAAATAATGAAATCAGCATGCATAAATTAACAATTAGCTAGATGAAGTGCAGCTATTTGATAAACAACCCAAATAGCAAGTAATCAAATGGTATTTGCAGCATCACTGAATGAAAAATTATAAAATGTAGCTAGCTAGCTATAAGTTCTTAAAAGGTAATACTTCACAAACCTTTTATTTTTCCAGCGTAAATAATACTGGGGACAGATCATTCCAGGGCCAGACTCTAAAGACAAATGAAAGTAAATGCCATTCATTCACCACTTGTGACAGCTGAGTTAGCTAGCTACGTTAGCTGTGTACTGTCTTGACACCACTCGTTAACGCGCTGTAATAACTAGCTAGCTAGCGAATAACATACTAGCTAGTGAGCTACAACTTTAA